>NC_087082.1:17599400-17943783 GCF_026151205.1 Bolinopsis microptera | reverse complement strand
CTTTTATTCGTCATCTTCTTTTTAAAATGGTAACTTGATCAGTTTGGGGTGAAAAGGGGGCGAAACTGCCGGCGCAGCCAATTCAAAAATTGTTTTTAACTAAAAAAGTTAAAGGATTTATAACAGATTTACAAAAAAGTTTATTTAAATCATTTTTAATTTTTAAATACCCGTAGATTTTTTGTTAATTTTAGCAAAAATTCAAAAAAAAATAAAAAAAACTGGTATGAAACCCACCTAGGTTAATCTCTTACAATGAAACTATCTTAAAACCAGACAGGGTTTTAAGTGTTTAACTTAAGGCCCTTCACTACTTAAAAACAACTGTGTTTCCCAATCTTTACAATTAAAAGGGGGTTTTTTTCTGCAGCTCCTGATATAGTTGTCCGTCTTTCACCAAAAATGTCTTGTATCCAGATCGATAACATTATTGCATTTCAAAAATTAACAAAATTTCAGGATGAACCCCTTGGGGTCCCTCCAATTTTTAGGAAACAACAACTTACCCAGTGCAGGCATTTTCTTGTGCCGATCCAAGGGGCTACCTCTTTTGTCAGCTGGACATGCCGGCGTAGAAGCTGCTTTTTGCTGCTAAACCCATTGATCTGCCGGACGGGCTTGACAGCCACTTGACAAACCCAGATACTGGCCCGCAACACAATCTTCTGCAAGTAAGTCAGTTTAGTCAAGTATTTATAGTTGCAATTTTAAAGCCGCTGGCAACAGCTTAAGTTTTCGAAGTACCCTTTTAGGGAGGGTTTTCGCTTTTATTTAAAATATTGGATAATTTGAAAAGTGTGTGCGGGGGGTTTTTTCCATACAATAGTTGCTTTTCATCACGGGAATTCCTTTCGAGCACTGTGAGGGACCTCAAAAACGTATATAAATAAATTTAATTGTACAAATACAAACTTTGCTTGTTAAACGTCAGTATTTCCCTCTTAATTTTTTATTCGCCAAATTTTTGCTTTTTCTAAGTTTAACAAAAATCAGATGAACCCCGGGCCCCCCCTTTTTTTTTTGGGAAAACAACAACTTCCCGGGCGGGCCTTTGTGATGCCTGACCACGGCTCCCCCTTTTTGCCACTGGCACCCAAAGCAGGAGAAGCTGGTTTTTGCTGTTTCAGTCCTTTTCATCGGGGGGGACGGGGTTCACACCGTTGACTGCCCAAATACGGCCCGCAACACAACCTCAAGTAAGTGGGGTTTTGGGTCAAGTTTTTAAGAACTCAATTTTCCCCGGGGGGGAGAAGCAAAGTTTCGAAGTCCCCTTTTTTAGGGATGGTTCGCTTTTTTTTGAATATTGGAAAGGGTTCAAAGTGTGTGCGGGGGGTTCACATACAATAGTTGCTTTCATTTAAACAGGAATTTCCCTTTCGGCATCTGTATGGACCCAAAAACGTATAGAAAAACCCAATTTTGTAAAAAAATCAAACTTTGCTTGTTGACGCAGTTTTCAGTCTATGTTTATTCGCACACTTTATTGCTTTCAAATTAACATAATTCGGGAGAACCCCTTGGGCCCCTCCAATTTTTTTGGGAAACAAAAACACTCCATGTCAGCACTTTCTGTTTTTCCTATCCAAGGCACCCTTTGCAGCTGGACATGCCGGCAGAAAACGCGTTGCTGCAAAACCCCATTGACCCCGGACGGGCTTGCAGCCACTTGACGATCCAATATGCCCGCACACAATCTTCTGCAATATAGTCGATTTGGGCAGTAGGATAGTTTGCAAGTTTCAGCCGGGCAACATTAAATTCAAATCCCCTTTTTAGGAGGGTTCGCTTTTATTTGAATTTTGGGATAATGTCAAAGTGTGTGGGGGTGGTGTTTCACAACAATAGTTCATTTCTCACAAAAATTCCCTTTCGAGCACTGTGAGGGGACCTAAACGTATAGTAAACCAATATGAAAAAATACTAAACTTTTCTTTTTACGTCAGTATTTTCAGTCTAAAAAGTTTATCGCACACATTTCATTTCAAAATTTAACATAAATTTCGGGATAACCCCTTGGGCCCTCCCAATTTTTGGGAAACACAACTTACTCCTGTGCAGGCATTTCTTGGGGTTTCCTGACCGGGGGCTCCTTTTGCAGCGGGGACATGCCTGCGGGTAAAGCTGCTTTTTGGCTGCAAAACTCCATTGATCCCCGGGCAGCTTACACCACTTCTGATCCAATACTGGCCCGCAACACAATCTTCTGCAAGAAAGGTCGATTTTAGTCAAGTATTTAATTTGAAAGTTTCCAGCCCTGGCAACATTTTAAGATTCAAAAGTACCCTTTTTTTGGGGGGTTTTCGCTTTTATTTGAATATTGCAGAAATTCAAAGTGTGGCGGGGGGTTCACATACAATAGTTGCATTTCTTCACGGGAATTCCTTTCGAGCATCTGTGATGGGACCTCATAAACGTATAGTAATCCCAAAATTATTGTACAAATACAAACTTTTGCTTTTTTACGCAGTTTTTCTCTAGTTTTTTCCACACATTATTGATTTCTAAATTAACATAAATTTCAGGATAACCCCTTGGGTCCCTCCAATTTTGGGAAACAACAACTTACTCCAGTGCGGGGCATTTTTTTGGTCCTGATCCGGGGGGCTACCCTTTTCACGCATGCCGGCAGTAAAACTGCGTTGCTGCTAAACTCCATGATCGTGGACAGGCTTGACAGCCCTTGACTGACCCAGATACGCCCCAACACAATCTTCTGCAAGATATCGATTTTAGTCAAGAAATTTATAGTTAAAATTCACCCTGGAAAACACTTAAGATCGAAGCCCCTTTTTGGGGATGGCGCTTTTATTGGAATATTGCGATAAGTGTCAAAGTGGTCGGTGGGTCACAACAATATTTGCTTTTCATTCACAAAAATTCCTTTTCAGCACTTGATGGACCTCAAAACGTAAAATAATACCAATTATTGTACAAATACTAAATTTTTTGCTTGTTTGACGTCATTTTTTTCAGTCAGGGTTTATTCGCACACATTATTGCTTTTCAAAAAAACAAAATTTTTGGGAAACCCCTTTCGGTCCCCCCAAATTTTTAGGAAAACAACAACTTCCCTCCATTGCAGCACTTTCTTGTGTTCCGTCCGGGGCCCCTCTTTTTTCACTGGACATGCCTGCAGAGAAGCGCGTTTGCTGAAAACCCCATTGACTGGGGACATTTTGACACCACTTGACGATCCAAACGGGCCCCGCAACCAATCTTCGCAAGATAGTCTTTTTATCAAGTATTTATTTTTGCAATTTCAGCCGCGCAACCTAAGATTCGAAGTACCCTTTTAGGGATGGTTTCGCTTTTTTTTTGAATTTGCAAAAAAATGCCAAAGGTGTGCGGGGTTTCACAAATATTGCATTCTTTTCACAGGAATTCCTTCGAGTTTTGGAGGGGACCCATAAACATAGTAAACCAATAATTGTACAAACTAAACTTTGCTTTTTGACGCAGATTTCATCATTTTATTCGCACACATATTGCATTTCTAAATTAACAAAAAATTTCAGGATAAACCCCCCTTGGGGGTCCCTCCTTTTTTTTGGGAAACAACACTTATTTCCTGTGCAGCATTTCTTGGTTCCTGACCGGGGGCTACCTTTTTTGTCACGGGACATGCCGTGCAGGTGAAGCTGCTTTTTGCTGCAAACCCATTGATCTGGGAAGGCTTGACAGCCCTTGACTGATCAATACGGGCCCCAACAATCTTCTGCAAGTAAAGTCGATTTTAAAGCAAGTTTTTTATATTGCAATTTTCAGCCGCTGGAAAACGCTTAAGATTCGAAGTCCCTTTTGGGGATGGTTGCTTTTTTTTGAATATTGCAGATAATGTAAAATTTGGGTGCGGGGGGTTTTTCACATAAAATATTGCATTTCATTCACAGGAATTCCTTTTTCGAGCATCTTGAGGGGACCTAAAAACTATTAATCCCAAATTTTTGTACAAAACAAACTTTGCTTTTGACGCTTTTTTAAAGCCCTATGTTTATTCGCACCATTTTGCATTTCTAAGATAAACATAAATTTTGGATGCCCCCCCTTGGGTCCCCCAATTTTTTGGGAACAACAATTTTACTCCAGGGCGGGCTTTTTCTTGTTTTTCCGACCAAGCCCTTTTGTCACTGGACATCCGTCATAAAGCTGCTTTTGCTGCTAAACTCCTTTGACTGGGGCGGGCTTGACAGCCCTTGACTGTTTCCAGATCGGCCCCCAAACACAATCTTCTCAATATAGTCATTTTTAGTCATATTTTATGTTGCAAGTTTCACCCGCTGGCAACGTTTAAATTTCAAGTACCCTTTGGGGATGTTTCGCTTTTTTTTTTAAAATTTGCGATAATGTAAAAAAGGTGTGCGGGTGGGTTTTCACAAAACAATTTTCATTTCATCCAGGAATTCCTTTGGGCATCTGTGATGGGCCCTCATAAACAAAATACCAATTTTTGTAAAAAAAACAAACTTTGCTTTTTGACGTCATATTTCAGTCTATTTATTCGCACCATTTGCATTCAAAATTAACATAAATTTCGGATAACCCCTTTCGGCCCCCCAATTTTGGGAAAACAATTTACCCATGTCAGGCACTTTTTTGGGTTCCATCCGAGGCACCTCTTTTGTCGCTGGACAGGCCGTGCAGGAGAAGCGCTTTTTTGCTCTAAACTCCATGGGTTTTCCCTCCCGGGCGGGGCTTGACAGCCATTTTGACGACCAATACTGGCCCGAAACCAATCTTCTGAAATTATAGTCGGTTTAGTAAAGTATTTAATTTTCCAAGTTTTCACCGCGGGCAAGCACAAAATTTCAAGTACCCTTTAGGGAGGTTTCGCTTTTTTTTTTTTGAAAATTGGATAAGTTCAAAGTGGTGCGGGGGGTTTTCACATAAAATAGTTGCATTTCATTCACAAATTCCTTTCGACATCTGGGGGGAGCCAAAAACTAAGTAATCCCAATTTTTGTACAAAAAAAAAATTTGCTTTTTGACGTCAGATTCATCTATGTTTATTCCACACATTATTGCTTTTTCAAAAAGATTAAACTAAATTTCAGGAGAACCCCTTCGTCCCTCCAATTTTTAGAAACAACACTTACTCCGGGGCAGAGGCACTTTCTTGGGGTTTCCTGCCCCGGGGGCACCTCTTGTCACGGACATGCCGTCAGGTAAAAGCTGCGTTTGCTCAAAACTCCATTGATCGCCGGCGGGCTTGACAGCCCCTTGACTGTTTCAATACGGCCCCCCAACACTCTTCTGCAATAATAGTTTAGTCAAGTTTTATAGTTCAAGTTTTCAGGCGGGCAACACTTAAGATTCAATACCCTTTGGGAGGGTTTTTTTGCTTTTTTTTGAATTTGCAGATTGTCAAATTTTGGGCGGGGGTTTTCACAAAAAAGTTGCATTTCATTCACGGGAATTCCTTTCGAGCATCTTGAGGGGACCCCATAAACGTATAGAAATACCAATTAGGGACAAATAAAAAATTTTGTTTGTTGACTCAGTATTTCAGCTATTTTTTTAATTCGCCCTTATTGCTTTTCTAAGTTTAACAAAAATTTTTAGATGAACCCCTTGGGGTCCCCCAAATTTTTAGGAAACAACAAATTTACCCACAGGCACTTTCTTGGGTTTCCTGATCCAGGGCTACCTCTTTGTCAGCGGGACATCCGTCAGGAAAGCTGTTTTTTGCTGCTAAACCATTGATGGGGTGGCAGGCTTGACAGCCACTTACTATCCAAAAAACGGCCCGCAACACAACCCTTTGCAAGTATATCGAGTTTAGTAAAAATTTTAGTTGCAAGTTTCAGGCCGCTGGCAAGCGCTTAAGTTGGGAAGTACCCTTTTAGGGAGGGTTTCGTTTTAATTTGAAATTTTGCAGAATGTCAAAGGGGGTTTGCGGGGGGTTCACATAAAATAGTTGCTTTTTCATTCACAGGAATTCCTTTCGAGCACTGGATGGGCCCTCATAAACGTATATAATCCCCAATTATTTACAAATACTAAACTTGCTTGTTGACCATTTTTCATCTATGTTTTTTTTCGCCAAATTTTTTGCATTTCTAAGATTAAAAAATTTTCGGGATGAACCCCTTCGTCCCCCAAATTTTTGGGAAACAACAACTTACCCCATGGAGGCCTTTCTGGTTCCGTCCAGAGGACCTCTTGTCAGCTGGACATCCGTGCAGGAGAACTGCGTTTGCTGCTAACCCATTGATCTCCACAGGTTTTGACGCCACTTGCTGTCCAATACGGCCCGCAACACAATCCTCAAGTATGGAGTTTATAAATTTTTTAAATTTGCAAGTTTCACCCCGCTGGCAACAGCTTAAATTCGAAGTACCCTTTTAGGGATGTTTCGCTTTTTTTTTGAATAGGGAAATGAAAAGTGTGTGGGGGTGGTTCCATAAAATATTGCATTTCTTTCACGGGAATTCCTTTCGAGCATTGGGGGACCCATAAATATAAATACCTTTTAAATAACAAATACAAAACTTTGCTTGTTGACGTCAGATTTCAGTCTATTTTTATTCGCACCATTATTGCATTTCTAAATTAACAAAAAATTTTAGGATGAACCCCTTGGGGTCCCCCAATTTTTAGGAAACAACAACTTACCCCATGGCAGCTTTTTCTTGTGTTCCTGCCGGGCACCTTTTGCAGCTGGACATGCCTGCAGAAAGCTGCTTTCGCTAAACCCCTTTGATCTGGTGACGGGTTTGCAGCCCTTGACTGATCCGATACTGGCCCCAACACAATCTTTCTCAAGTATAGTCGAGTTTAGTCAATATTTATATTGCAATTTTCAGCCGCGGGCAACCAAGTTTCGAAGTCCCCTTTTAGGGAGGTTTTTCGCTTTTTTTTGAATTTTCAGATAATGTCAAAGTGTGGGGGGTGGTGTTCACAACAATAGTTGCATTTCATTCACGGGAATTTTCCTTTCGGCATTGAGGACCCATTAAAAACTATAGAAAACCAATTATTGACAATACTAAACTTTGCCTTGTTTGACGCCCATATTTCAGTCATTTTTTTACGACACATTTTTGCTTTTACTGTTAACAAAATTTTGGGATAAACCCCCTTGGGGTCCCCCCAAATTTTTTAGAACAACAATTTTACTCCATGTGAAAGGCATTTTTCTTGTGCCGATCCGGGGGCTACCCTTTGCGCGGGACTCCCGGCAGGTAAACTGCTTTTGCGGCAAACTCCATTGATCTGTGGACAGCCTTGACAGCCCTTGACTATCCGATACTGCCCGCAAAAACTCCTGCAAGTAAGTCATTTAGTAAATATTATAATTGCAAGTTTCAGCGGGCCCGGGGGGCAAGCAGCTTTAAGTTTTCGAAGACCCTTTTAGGGGAGGGTTTCGCTTTTTTTTAAATTTGCAAAAAATTTCAAAGTTGTGGGGGGGTGGTTTTCACAACAATAGTTGCTTTCATTCACAGGAATCCTTTCGGCTCTTGATGGACCTCATAAACGTAAGTAATACCAATTTATTGTACAATACTAAACTTTGCTTTTGACGTCAGTATTCAGTCTATTTTATTGGGCACACATTTATGTTTTCTAAATTAACATAAATTTCAGGAAAAACCCCTTCGTCCCCCCAATTTTTGGGGAAACAACAACTTACTCCATTGGCGGCATTTTCTTTTTCCGGCCAGAGCTCCTCTTGCAGCGGGACATGCCGTGCAGGTAGAAGCTGCGTTTGCTGCTAAACCCCTTTGATCTGCCGACAGGGCTTGCCCATTTAAAACGATCCGATACTGGCCCGCAACACAACCCTTTGCAAGTATGGGCGGTTGGGCCCAAGTTTTATAGTTTGAAATTTCAGCCGCTGGAAAGCAGCTTAAGATTCGAATTACCCTTTTGGGATGGTTCGCTTTTATTTAAATATTGGATAATGCCCAAAGTGGTGCGGGTGGTGTTCACTAAAATATTGCATTTCATTCACGGAAATTTCCCTTCGAGCACTTGAGGGGAGCTCATAACTTTGATAATACCAATTTTTGACAAAATCTAAACTTTGCTTGTGGGACGTCAGTTTTTCTCTTTTTTTTTCGCACACTATTGCATTTCAAGTTTAACAAAATTTTCCAGGATAACCCCTTCGGTCCCCCCCCAATTTTTGGGAAAAAACAATTTACCCCATGTGCAGGCACTTTCTTTGGGTTTCCGATTCCCCGGGGACCCTCTTTGTCAGCTGGACTGCCTGCAGGTAAAGCTGCGTTTTGCGCAAACTCCTTTGTTTCTGCGGACAGGCTTGACAGCCACTTGACGTTCCAGATAGGGGCCCCAACAAATCTTCTGAAAAGTATAGCGATTTATTCAAGTTTTTATATTTTCAAATTTTCAGCCGCGGGGCAAGACTTAAGATTCGAAGACCCTTTTAGGATGGTTCCTTTTTTGAATATTGCAGAAATGTCAAAGTGTTCGGGTTTCACATACAAAATTTCATTTATTCACGGGAATTCCTTTCGAGCATCTTGAGGGCCCTCAAAAAACGTAAAAGAAACCAATTATTGTACAAATACTAAACTTTGCTTGTTGACCAGAAATTTCATCTTTTTTTATTCGCACACATTTTGCTTTTCTAAGATTAACAAAAATTTCAGATGAACCCCTTCGGTCCCCCAATTTTTAGAAAACAACAAATTTACCCAGTGCAGGCACTTTCTTGTGTTCCACCCAGGGGCTCCCTTTTTGTCCCTGGAAAAATTCCTCAGGTAAAGCTGCTTTTTGCTGCAAACTCCATTGATCTGGACACTTTGACACCACTTGACTGACCCAATACGGCCCGAAACACAATCTTCTGCAAGTTAGTCGAGTTTAGTCAAGTTTTTTAATTTTGCAATTTTTCAGCCGCTGCAACAGCTTAAATTCAATACCCTTTTAGGAGGGTTTTCGCTTTTATTTGAATATTGCGATAAGGTCAAAGTGGTGCGGGGGGTGTTCACATACAAAGTTGCATTCTTTCACAGGAATTCCTTTCGAGCACTTGAGGGGACCTAAAAAAACGTATATAAAAACCAATATTGTACAAAAACAAACTTTGCTTGTTGACGTATATTTCAGTCAAATTTTTTTTCGCAACATTATTGCATTTCTAAATTAACATAAATTTCGGGATAAAACCCCTTCGGTCCCCCAATTTTTAGGAAACAAAAAACTTACCCACACCACTTTTTTTGTTTTCCTGACCAAAGGGCTACCTCTTTGTCAGCTAAACATGCCTCAGTAAAGCTGCGTTTCTGCAAAAAACTCCATGCTCCGGACGGGTTTGACAGCCATTTGACTGATCCAAACGGGCCCGCACACAATCTCTGCAAGTATGTCAGTTTAGCCCCAAGATTTATAGTTGCAAGTTTCAGCCCCCGGGCAAACTTAAGATTCAAGTCCCCTTTTTTTAGGGAGGGTTTCGCTTTATTTGAATATTGCAGATAATGCAAAGTGTGTGGGGGTGGTGTTCACTACAATTTTTCATTTTCATCAAGAATTCCTTTCAAAAGCACTGAGGGGAGCCATAAACTTTTAAGTAATCCCAAATTATTGTACAAATATAAATTTTGCTGTTGACGCAGTATTTCAGTCTATGTTTTTTTTCGCACACATTTTGCATTTCTAAGTTTAACAAAATTTTCGGGATAAACCCCCTTTTGGGGTCCCTCCAATTTTTGGGGAAACAACAAACTTACTCCATTGCAGCATTTTCCCTTTGTTTTCCCCTTTCCAGGGGCTCCCTTTTTTGTCAGCGGGGACATGCCGTGCATAGAACGCTTTTGCGCTAAACCCCCCTTTTGGATCGGGGGACAGGCTTGACGCCACTTGACTGATCCAATACGGCCCGCAACAAAATCTTCTGCAAGTAATCGAGTTTATCAAGTATTTAAGTTCAAGTTTCAGCCGGGGAAAGCACTTAAAATTCGAAGTACCCTTTTTAGGGATCTTTCGCTTTTTTTTTAAATTTGGGGAAAAGTTCAAAGGGTCGGGGGGGGTTTCACAACAATGTTGCATTTCATTCACGGGAACCCTTTTCGGCACTGTGATGGACCTCATAAACGTATAAAAACCTTTTGTACAAATACAAAACTTTGCTTGTTGACGTCAGATTTCAGTCTATTTTATTCCCCACACATTTTTGCATTTCTAAGAAAAACAAAAATTTCGGGTGAACCCCTGGGTCCCCCAAATTTTTTAAAACAACAACTTCCCCCCAGTGCAGGCACTTTCGGTTCCTATCCAGGGGCACCTTTTTTTGTAGCTGCACCCGTGCAGGTAAAAAGCTGCTTTGCTGAAAAACCCCCATTGACTGGGGGACAGCTTGACAGCCCCTGACTGATCCAATACGCCCGAAAACACAATCTTCTGCAAGTATAGCAAATTTATCAGTATTTATAGTTCAATTTTCAGCCGCGGGCAACATTTTAAGTTTCGAATCCCCTTTTTTGGATGGTTCGCTTTTTTTTGAATATTGCAAAAATTTGTAAAGGGGTGGGGGGGGTGTTCACATACAAATTTTTGTTTTCATTCACGAATTCCTTTCGAGCATTTTGGTGGGACCCAAAAACGTATAGAAAAAACCAAAATTATTGTCAAATACTAAATTTTGCTTGTTGCGTCAATTTTTCAGTCTATTTTTATTCGCACACTTTATTGCATTTTCTAAGTTAACAAAAATTTTTTAGGAAAAACCCCTTGGGGTCCCTCCAATTTTTTGGGAAAACAACAACTTACCCAGTCAGCACTTCTTTTTTCCTGCCCCGGGGGCTCCCTCTTTGTCACGGACATCCCGGGGGGGAGAAGCTGCGTTTGCTTAAACTCCATTGATCGGGGGACAGGCTTGACAGCCACTTGACGGGATCCAGAACGGCCCCCAAACAATCTTCGCAATATAGTCGAGTTTGTCAAGTTTTTTATATTCAAGTTTCGCCGCGGGGCAAGCAGTTTAGATTCGAAGACCCAGGATGGTTCGCTTTTTTTTGAATATTGCAGAAAGGTCAAGGGGGTGGGGGGGTGTGTTTTCAAAACCCAAAAGGCATTCATTCACAGAATTCCTTTCGAGCACTTCGGACCTCTAAACGTAAGTAATACCAATTAAGGACAAATACAAACTTTGCTTGTTGAGTCAGTATTTCATCATGTTTATCGCCACATTTTTGCATTTCTAAGTTTTAACATAAATTTCGGATAAACCCCTTGGGTCCCTCCAATTTTTTGAAAAAACACTTACTCCATGGCAGGCCTTTTCCCCTGTTTTCCCTGATCCAGGGGCTACCCTTTGTCACGGCTCCGTGCAGGAAAGCGCTTTGCTGCTAAACTCCTTTGATCTCCGGACAGGTTTTACAGCCCGACTGCCCAAATACGGCTCGCAACACAACTCTCAATAAGTCGGGGTTTTCTATTTATATTCAAGTTTCAGCCGCTGGCAACAGCTTAAATTCAAATACCCTTTTAGGGGGGGTTCGTTTTTATTTAATTTTGAGATAAGTGCAAAGGTGTGGGGGTGGTTTCACTAAAATTTTTCTTTTCTTTCAAAGGAATTCCTTTCGAGCATCTGTGAGGGGACCTCAAAAAAAGTTTTTAAAACCAATTATTGACAAAACAAATTTTAGTTGTTACGTCAGATTTCAGTCTATGTTATTCGCACACATTATTGCTTTCTAAGATTAACAAAATTTCAGGATGAACCCCCTTTCGGTCCCCCAATTTTAGAAAAACATTTTTCTCCATGTCGGGGCATTTTTTGGGTTCCATCCAAGGCTACCTCTTGTCAGCTGGACTTTGCCGGCAGTAAACTGCGTTTGCTGCTAAACCCTTGACCGCCGGACGGTTTGACACCATTGACTGATCCAGATACGGCCCGAACACAATCTTCTGAAAGTAACCCGATTTTTAGTCAAGATTTAAGTTGCAATTTTCAGCCGCTGGCAACAGCAAAAATTTCAAGTCCCCTTTTTGGGGAGGTTTCGTTTTTTATTGAAATTGGATAAGTTCAAAGTGTGTGCGGGGGGTGTTCACATACAATATTTGCATTTTTTTTCACAGGAATTCCTTCGACATCTGTGATGGGACCTCAAAAAAACGTTTAAAAAATACAATTATTGTACAAATACTAAACTTGCTTGTTGACGCATTTTTTCATCTATTTTATTCGCACACTTATTGTTTTTCTAAGATAACTAAATTTCAGATAAAACCCCCTTCGGTCCCTCCAATTTTGGGAAACAACAACAAACCCATGTAAAGCACTTTCTTGTTCCATCCAGAGGCTCCCCTTTGCAGCTGCATGCCGTGCAGGTAGAAGCTGGTTTGCGAAAAACCCTCCATTGATTCCGGGACAGGTTGACACCACTTGCCCTGATCCAATACGGGCCCCGCACACAATTTTCTGCAAGTATATCAGTTTAAAAGTATTTTATAGTTGCAATTTTCAGGCCCCGGGAAACCCTTTAAAGATTCGAAGTACCCTTTTAGGGAGGGGTTCGTTTTTATTTGAATATTGCAGATAAGTGCAAAGGGTTTGCGGGTGGGTTTCACATACAATATTTGCATTTCATTCACGGGAATTCCTTCGAGCACTGGGATGGACCCCCCCATAAACGTAAAAAACCCAAATTATTTACAAATACTAAACTTTGTTTTGTTGACGTCGTATTTCAGTCTATTTTATTCGCACACATTATTGCATTTCTAAATTAACATAATTTCGGGATGAACCCCGGGGTCCCCCCAATTTTTGGGAAACACAACTTACCCATTTCGGGCACTTTTTTGGGTTCCCTATCCGAGGCACCTTTTTTGTCAGCTGGACATGCCCGTGCAGGTAAACTGCGTTTGCTGCTAAATCCATTCTCTCCGGCCCGGGGTTCAAAGCCATTTTGAACCCAAGACTCGCCCGCAGCCAATTTTCCCCAAGTAAGTCGTTTTTAGGCAAGTTTATAGTTGCAATTTTTCAGCCGCGGCAAGCACAAAATTTCCAAGACCCTTTTTGGGGAGGTTGCTTTATTTGAATTTTGCAGATAAGTGTCAAAGTGTTGCGGGGGTGCACAACAATAGTTGCAATTTTCTTCAGAAAAGGGTGGGTTTAAAACACTGTTGAAGACCTTTGGACTAACCAAAAGTTGTCCATTTTTGCGGTTTTTTCTGCACCCCCGTAAGTGTGCCCCTATGTTGGATAAGTCAAAGTTGTTTATTTTTTTGCGGGTTTTTTTTTCTGCAGCCCCTATATAGTTTTTCCAAATTTTTGGGAAAAAGTAAAAAATTTGTTTATCTTTGCAGGTTATTTTGCAGCTCCTGATATAGTGTGCCCTCCAAAAACTCAACAGTGTACTTGATCCAGAGTTGAAGAACATCAGCGGGGGATTAACAGATTAAACGGGGTTTAAACATGAAATTACCAAGAGAACACTAAGGGACTCGTCTTGGCTATACAAGAATAATAAAAATAAATAAAATTAACAAAACTGAATTTTTTAAAAAATAAAAATTTTAACCGTTACAATTTCACGAAAATAAAAAAAGTCTCTATAATAATTTTTAATAAACCAGTAAATAAAGTTCGAGTACTACATCTGTTTTTCGAGGGTTTTAAGGGGGGTTTTAGGGGGATTTCGTAATTTTGAGAGTCGTAAGGTACTTTTCCCCAACTCTTTAAAAAGGATATTTTATTATTGCTCCCCTTTTTTCTTTTAGCACAACACTTTGAGGTTTCCCAAAAGGGGGGACCATTGATGGTATGGGGGACCATTTTTGGGGCGGGGGTTCTTTGGTTTTTAGAATAGGGGTTCAAAAGGGGGCTCCTCTAAAAAACTATACATCCTTTCGAGAGCACAGAAGCGACACGTTTAAGCTGTGTTGGTTTATCTTTGGGTAGCGACCTTTTCACCAAATCGGACTGCAGACGGGGTTTAGCAAAATTGACCCTTTTTAAGCCCAGGGGAGCTGTAAAAGGGTTTTCGCCAAACTCAATTTAAAAAAGCGTTAAAGACTTTGGGCTGGTTTTAGAGATTCTCTTCCCAAGTCAACAAATGTCTCAGATGTACTCACAAGCGTCTAGGTGGGTGAAACTGCGGGTTGAACAACCATCTTTGGGAATATTACCACGCACAACCAGGGTTTAAATTTATAGCTTTTTCCTTGAAAGGTGGGTGCAAAAAGTGTTCACGTTACCTTTTACCCCCAGGGTGCCCCCATGGAAGTAAGCTAAACATTTGGGGGAAAGACGGAACTGCCAGGGGGGTTTTACCAGGTCACCATAGCAAAGTTGTTTTTACTTTCTTGTGAACGCCTAGTACCATTTGGAAAACTTCAGAGAGTTGTTTTTGAGCGGGTCTTAGCTGCAAATTTTTGGGAGGCTCACTTCTTCTTTTTTTTGACAGGATCCTTTACAGTTTGTTTATGAAGCCCGACGGGGCATCAAGGGCGCTACAGCTTTACTAACTATCGATGAGTTTTTGCACTGCGGGAGGACGCTTTCGGTTTTATAATTCGCCCATTGAAAAATACGTAAAACTTTCTTCCTAAGTTTTGTCGATAGCTTGCTTAAAAAAAAAAAGTCCTTCAAAAGAATTGGGTTTCCCAATAGCTTTTTCTTTTTTACTGGTAAAATGTCCAGGGTTTCCATTTAAAGCCCAAAAACATTTAATGTTCGTGAGTTTGTATTGAAAACCACACACTGGGTTTTTTCGATGTTTAACTGATTTTCTCCCATTTTTTTTGCATAGTCTGCAAGCAATTCAGCAACGATTGTAGGCTAACGCTCAAGTGCAGGAGGGGAAGTCGCACCCCTAGAGGGGCTTACTTTTTAAAGCCGTTTTAAATTGGGACTTCAAACCTCGATTTGTTCCAGCTGATGAAAGCTCTGGATAAAACTTGAAGACCAGGGGGCATCGGGGGCCCTTGTTTTGGCCCTGGAACGCGATAGCAGCGGGGACTTTTGGGTCAGCTTAACTCGGGGTTACGATTGTTTACATGTGGGGAGCAAAGGAAGAAATTGCCCAGAGACCCAGTTTCCCATTTTTAACAGAAGTCATCCCTCATACACTGTCAAACGCCTTTCCGATAAACGCGAACCAAATAGTGTTCTTCCTTTTTTTTTTTACATATTTTTTCTATGATAGTTTTTCAGGGTGAGCAAATGTCATACTTGTGCTCCACTCCGAAAACCCCGTTGATAGGCGGTCGGACAAGCATTTCCCTAAATTCTATCACCGTTTTAAGGGGCAATTCGAAATAGCTTCCAAACAGCGCCAATGTAGGCCCGAAGTTTTTCGGGGTTTTTGACGGGCCCCCCTTTTTATGGAGTGGATGGTGATAGAGTTGTTCCCAAGGGGAGGTTTTCCCCACGAAAAACAGGCAATAAAAAAACTTAAAAATAGAACAAATTGGGGTTTCTCGTTGGAGTTTTTCAGCAAACTCGTTTTATATCAGGTCTCGGGCACACTCTTGTTTTCTTTATTTTCGACGCACTTTTTTCTCCGAAGGTAATCTCGATTCAAACTGTCGACTAGGTTTTTTTAGTGTTTTGCAGCCGTCGGGGGTTGGATAGAGACACTCCCTCACTCGTGGGGGATTCTACACACTTTTCGGTGTAAGGGCGTTAAAAAATTTATGAAAAGGGGGAAGACATAAAAATCAATGGGTCTTTTATCTTTTTGTTGTTCGACAGTTTTTCTTGACCCGCCCCGTTAAAATTACCACTTTTTGTTACTTTTTGAATTCATCTCAACGTATTTCCCCCTTTTTTTTTTTTGCTCTTTAATAGCCCCGGGACCC
Organism: Bolinopsis microptera; assembly: GCF_026151205.1. Lineage (NCBI taxonomy): Eukaryota > Metazoa > Ctenophora > Tentaculata > Lobata > Bolinopsidae > Bolinopsis > Bolinopsis microptera. The sequence continues at coordinate 17,928,012 of NC_087082.1, read as the reverse complement.
TTTTTTTTTAGAAAGGGGATTTTCGAAAGGGAAAATTGCTGGTGGGGGTTCGATTTGCTTCCCTTCAGCTCTACTACCCACTTTTCGCACGCCCTTAAGATCAAAACCCTTTTTTTTGTTGACGTGTTTCCCCGTTTTGGGTTTTATACGAATTCGCAAGGTTTTTGGGAGTTGCCCAAAAAATCTATTTACCGTGTTGCTTCCCTCTGCTTTTTTCGCTGTTGGTTAAGGAGTGTTTCTATTTTGTGTCCTTAAATGTCTGATCATTCTGTGCCGAGCGAAACTGGGTTGCTGAGTCGGCAGAGAGATTCTCTGATCTGTTCCATTTGAAGGATTTGGGTGCATCCTGGATGTCCTTTAGTGTCATTACAGGTAAGATCCTCTTTATGTGATTGTAGAGAAGTCATAGAGAGTGCCTGTGATCGAGTACTGGGATATGCTCTCGATTTTGAGTTGGCGAATTTTATCGTGGAGACTCGTGGATACGCAATATAGTCAACAGTGCTAACACCGTGGCGTTGAATACAAGTGGGTCACCAAAAATGTCACCCAGGGTCCTACCATTGAGAATGACTAGACCAGTTGTTTGCAGGAGTTCGATGAAGGGTCGCCCGTTTGTGTTCAGCTTAAGGTCCGAGTTGTTGCGTTTCGTCAGCTGTTTGCAGTAATGGGCGTTAAGTTCGTAGTCTTTCAGGTGTCTATTGTCAGACATCATGTCATCCATTGTGCCAGTTCTAGCGTTAAAGTCACCGAGAAGAATGACATCCTCGCTGAGCGGTATATCTGCCAGGAATTCTTGGAGGTGTTCTAGAGTTGAGTTGCTGACTTCAGTTTCTATATCTCTTCTCCGCTTCTTGAAAGAACCATTGGTTGGAGAGTCGTATACATTAACTAAATAGGTGTTCCTCTCAAGATCAAAATAGTTGGCTTTCAGCTTAACTACAACGATGTCCTCCGAGGCGTTCATCTGGACATGAGTTACACCGGCTTGTAGGCTTTTATGGACTCCAATACAGACACCACCAGAATTTGACCCCAGGGGTGATAGTTGCTTCAGCAATGGTCGGTTTGGAACACTGTTGAAGACATGTTGGACTAACGAAAGTTGTCCATCATTGCAGGTTATTTCTGCAGCCCCTGATATAGTTTGTCCATCCTTACACTCAACAGTGTACTTGAATCCAGAGTCGATAGAAGCATCAGCAGGGGTGATAGTTGCAATATCAATGGTCGGTTTTGAACACTGTTGAAGGCATGTTGGACTAGTCGAAAGTTGTTCATCATTACAGGTTATTTCTGCATCTCATGATATAGTGTGTCCGTCCTTACACTCGACAGTGTACTTGGAACCAGAGACGATAGAAACATCAGCAGGGGTGATAGTTGCTTCAGCAATGGTCGGTTTGGAACACTGTTGAAGACATGTTTGACTAACGAAAGTTTTCCATCATTGCAGGTTATTTCTACAGCCCCTGATATAGTGTGTCCTTCATGTTGGACTAGTGGAAAGTTGACCATCATTGCAGGTTATTTCTGCAGCTCCTGATATAGTGTGTCCTTCCTTAAAACTCAACAGTGTACTTGGATCCAGAGTTGATAGAAGCATCAGCAGGGGTGATAGTTGCTTCAGCAATGGTCGGTTTGGAACACTGTTGAAGACATGTTGGACTAACGAAAGTTGTCCATCATTGCAGGTTATTTCTGCAGCCCCTGATATAGTTTGTCCATCCTTACACTCAACAATGTACTTGTATCCAGAGTCGATAGAAGCATCAGCAGGGGTGATAGTTGCAATATCAATGGTCGGTTTTGAACACTGTTGAAGGCATGTTGGACTAGTCGAAAGTTGTCCATCATTGCAGGTTATTTCTGCAGCCCCTGATATAGTGTGTCCTTTTTTACACTCAACAGTGTACTTGGATTCAGAGTTGATAGAAGCAGCAGGGGTGATAGTTGCTTCATCAATGGTCGGTTTAGAACACTGTTGCAGGCATGTTGGACTAGTGGAAAGTTGTCCATTATTGCAGGTTATTTCTGCAGCCCCTGATATAATTGATGCATTCCCGCACTGAACAGTGTATTTGGATCCAGAGTTGATGGAAGCACCAGAACATGTAATAGTGGCATGATCGATAGTTGGTTTAACACAATTTTCAGAGTTCTTAACACATTTTGGACTAGTCAGAATAAAATTAATATTCAGAATAAAACAAATATTATATTCAAATCTCTTTATTCAACAATATTAAATCATTATAGGGACCTAATTTGTGACCTGATCGTTATGTAAGGGCAATTCTGTTAGCTGATGCTGACAGGCACCGCATGGGGCAGAGACTTAGGACCATTACGCTGGAGGCTTACAATGACCCTTTTTGAACCCCATGGCAGTGCTAGTTTACAAATTGTAAAGCGAAATTATGAAAACGATCAGGTCACTCCTGTTTTACACTATCAACAGCTACTTAAAACAACCTAGATTGTACAACTCACTTTGAAGATTAAACTGTTAAGTGATGAGTGATTGGGCTCATTAAACATTTTAGTAGCGGAGACAGTAGTGGAAAGTTGTCCATTATTGCAGGTTATTTCTGCAGCTCCTGATATAGTGTGTCCTTCCTTACACTCAACAGTGTACTTGGATCCAGAGTTGATAGAAGCATCAGCAGGGGTGATAGTTGCCTCATCAATGGTCGGTTTTGAACACTGTTGAAGGCATGTTGGATTAGTGGAAAGTTGTCCATCATTGCAGGTTATTTCTGCAGCTCCTGATATAGTGTGTCTATTCCTGCACTCAACAGTGTATTTGGATCCAGAGTTGATGGAAGCATCAGAAGGTGTAATAGTGGCATGATCGATAGTTGGTTTAACATAGTTGCCTCATCAATGGTCGGTTTTGAACACTGTTGAAGGCATGTTGGATTAGTGGAAAGTTGTCCATCATTGCAGGTTATTTCTGCAGCTCCTGATATAGTGTGTCTATTCCTGCACTCAACAGTGTATTTGATCCAGAGTTGATGGAAGCATCAGAAGGTGTAATAGTGGCATGATCGATAGTTGGTTTAACATAGTTGCCTCATCAATGGTCGGTTTGGAACACTGTTGAAGGCATGTTGGACTAGTGGAAAATTGTCCATTATTGCAGGTTAATTCTGCAGCTCCTGATATAATGTGTCCATTCCTGCACTCAACAGTGTATTTGATCCAGAGTTGATGGAAGCATCAGAAAGTGTAATAGTGGCATGATCGATAGTTGGTTTAACATAGTTGCCTCATCAATGGTCGGTTTGGAACACTGTTGAAGGCATGTTGGACTAGTGGAGAATTGTCCATCATTGCAGGTTATTTCTGAAGCCCCTGATATAGTGTGTCCTTCCTAAGTACTTACACTCAACAGTATACTTGGATCCAGAGTCGATAGAAGCATCAGCAGGGGTGATTGTTGCTTCATCAATGGTTGGTTTGGAACACTGTTGCAGGCATGTTGGACTAGTCGAAAGTTCTCCATCATTGCAGGTTATTTCTGCAGCCCCTGATATAGTGTATCCATTCCCGCACTCAACACTGTACTTGGATCCAGAGTTGATGGAAGCATCAGAAGGTGTAATGGAGGCATGATCAATAGTTGGTTTGTCACTGCCTGAAATTGAGGTATTAAGTTTTTTGAGGAAGGTAAGAAGATTCTTTGATTTATCAAGACTAAGATAATCATTCTTAATCATCGAACAGTTATCGTGTGCTCTCTTGAATATCAACTTTCAAAAAGTAACTACTGATTTAACCGACTCAAAGTAAAATGTTTTGGGCACGATTTACCTGCCACACACGTAGGCAAATCTGACAGCTTGCCTGCTGTGCAGGTAATCTTAGAGTTCCCAGACAGAGAATACCCAGATTTGCAAGACACTGTATAGTGCGAACCAGAGGCAACTGTGTCAGTTGTGGGGTAAAATACACCGTTCTCTAGTGTGGGCTGTTTGCAGGCTGTGTCTACATACATGCTACATGAAGAGGTCTCCTCCTAGTCGTTGGAGTGGCCTGCATCACACACATCTCTTCTACGGCGTAACATGTTCCTCCATTCCACTCGCTTTAGAGCCGACTGTTTTACTGCATCTCTGCTGATGTTATCGACACCTGTAAATTCAGCCGCATCCTCGAGTACACAGGCCATCCAGCCTTTGCGGGGTCGTCCTCTCAGTCTCTTTCCATAGTTTGGTTTCCAATCCAGTAAGAAATTGGGAAACCGCGTCTCTGACATTCTGACAACATGTCCGTACCACCTTAGTCTAGCCGCACCGATGAAAGTTTCGATAGACTTAAGGGGGGGGGGGGGGGGGGGGGGGGCCAATGGGTATTTTTTTGTGAAACTTGATTTCGAGATAATGATGTAATTTAACGAATGATGTAATTTAACGAAGTATACACTACATTTGCGTGTTTCACTGTCTAGCCCACCAACCATATGATTTCGAGATAGCAGTTGACCATGCCAACAAACTAGGACCAGTGACCGAACTTTTGAGGGGGTCCCGGACCCCAACCGCCAAACGGTACCCGCGGGCAGCCACGCCCATATTTGGTCCAAATTAGGCCCAATTTAGCCAAATACCCTGAACATGCCCAAAACTTGGCGGCCAAATTCTGAATTTTGCCAGGCAAATTTTGGAATTTGGCCGCCAAATTTTTTTGGAGGCCTTAATCAAAAATCGGCTTATTAGAATAAGGTGGAAATGCGATTTAGAGTCGATTCCGAAAATTTCATGCAAAAATTTTGAAAACTGATTGAGTTATTTCCAAATTAATGAAATCAATTCCGCGAATATCGCGAACGAAGATACGGGCAATTTTGTTCATTGTTTGGGGTATTTTCGCCTTAATATCCACATTTAAACAGATATAAAGCTATAACTTACAGAGAATATGTAATTTAGGCCTACCTTTCATATAAAGTTAGTCTCATCCAGAAATATTGATATTTGACCAATTTATGGGACGAAATCTACCAAATTTGGTGCGTATGCCCAAATATGGGCATATGGTTTTTGGCTCATAACTCAGTAATTTTTTGTCCAATCTTGATGAAATTTCATATACGAGTTTAGGAGACCACTAGCTACACGTAGAACACCATAAACCTGGGTTTTGGGCATGTTCAGGGTATTTGGCTAAATTGGGCCTAATTTGGACCAAATATGGGCGTGGCTGCCCCGCGGGCACCGTTTGGCGGTTGGGGTCCGGGACCCCCTCAAAAGTTTGGTCACTGGTCCTAGTTTGTTGGTCAACTGCTATCTCGTAATCAAGTTTCACAAAAAAATACCCAACTTTTTCAACTGCACCCTTTAGTTCCTTTTGCAGTACAGCACCATGACTGATTGCCTTATGAACCTCGGCCAAAAAGATTCCAAAGTTCAGACAAAAATTAAAGACAGGAGGGCCCTGGATATCATCCTGTCCGGTGCCCGAATTAACAGAGAACCAATCAGACATTTCACCATTAACCCTGACAGCACTCATGGTTCCGTTGAAGAATGCCTGAAAGATTCTAACATATTTCTCAGGAAGTCCATAGTGTCTCATGCTTGACCAAATAAACTCTCTTCTGATGGAATCAAACGCTGCCTTAAAATCAATGAAATTAACATAAAGTGGAATTTTAGACTCAATGTAGTTGTGAATAATGGTGCGGATGGAATAAATCTGATCAATACATGAGCAGTTCCGTCTGAACCCACACTGATTTTCCCTAAGAAGACACTCCATTCCAACATCCAGCCTCTTAAAGCGATCGTCATCATTTAAAATCGACTATATTTAAATTTACGTTCATGACCGCTTATACGCCCTGTTACAACATGCTTCTCAATTCCCACCAGCACAGAGGTCCCAAAATAGTTCACACACCGAGTTAGAGCGCTCCGTATCGATTTCAAAGCCAAGCAATGAGGAGGCATGGAGAGGTTGTGTCCGGCCGGGGGCAATCACTTAACGTGTATAAACAGTGTAAACAGATTACTAAATCATCGCATATCTCCAGTTGTGGTTGTTTGTTTTGTTCCGGGTTTTGACCTGAGTGTACTGTAGAGACGATTTTCTGTTCATTTCTCCAGTAACCAATAAGCGGTATACGGTAATAATTGGCATAAACCATCGTTATGTTTTCTTTCTATTTTTTGGCGGATAAATCAGAAACTAGGCATTTGCTTTTCAATTGTAGTGACTACTGTATTAGTTTACGAGTTTTCTCACAGCAGGACTGTTTTCTTTCGTGCTTTTTCAATGTAATATCGGGTCAACTTCAAGGTTAACAGTATCTACCGTATTTTCCTGAGCTACTTGCCAGTGATTTAGTCTTATGGGAACCTACGCACGGTAGAGCACAGCAAGGCCGACCAAGACAAAGCTACTTGTCTATGTTACTGAAGGAAGTTGGGACAAACTCTAAAGAGGAACTGCGAACCCTGATGCGGGACAGGGATATATGGAGGGGGTTTTCTGGCGTAGATCGGACTTAGCTCCGACATAGTAGTAGTAGTAGTAGTACCGTATTTTCTTTGTACATACAACTTGCCGTGTTAACATTAACAATATCTACCGTACTTTTGATGTGGTACCGTGTAAAAAGTACCTACAGCATGGCAAAACATCCATCGTTCAACCGAGCAACTGTGCCATGCCCGAGCATCGAAGTTTGAATATACCAGGTGGTGTTTGTTTGGGCCCGGACGGTGCCGGTGGTTCTAATGACCATTTACTAAAATACATAAATACAAAATACAGTATAGTATAAATATTATAATCAGAAGTTTTATAAATCCTATCCGTCCAAGTTAAACTTGAAGGGCGCTACACGCACGACGAAAACTCCCTTTAATGTGAGCTGAAGTAGACTACTAGTAGTAGAGCTATAGTAGCGCTTGAAATTGACAGAACTGAAAACGAAATCTGACAATTGTCGCGAAAACTGACAGTTTTGTGTGCTCGAAGTGTCGAGAAATACTGACAGTGCAAGACTGGGCACACAAGAGTGAGTTAAAACATCCTCCACACAACAAAAACTTGAATACACTAATAATAATCAATTATTAAAACACTCAAGCTCATTCTGCAGTCTTATTAGTCTTATCAGTACTCTTTATAGCACCGTTTCTGATAAAGTGTAGCTTATCAGGCGGCTCAGTTACCAGTCTTTTCATGTCACTGACGAGTTCTCTTTGCTTGGCTCTCTGTTCTGGAGATCGATCTGGGCTGATAAAAACAGTTTTAAACTTTTCCGTTGCACGCAGGTTTCTCGATTTAGCGAGAATCTGATTAACAATTGTTGCACTTGCCGCAGTCACTTTAACTGGTCTCACAGCCTTGCCAGGTTTGAGCTTTCCGACTCTACTAGCTTCGATTCTGGGTTTCTCTCCGATTGCTGAGAACACTTCACTGACCACGGTGCTGAGCTCCTCATTGTCCTGCTCCGATAAACCAAAAATCATCAGATTTTTGTTTCGGTCTTCCTCCTGTACCACAGTTTTCACAGCTTTCTTGATCATTTCAGAACTGACAGGCTTCTGAGATTCTGGACAATTCGCCTGTAATACCGAGCTGAAGGATTGGAATTCAGCCTTGACAGACTCTCCGACTGACGATTTAACTGACGTCTGCAACGATTCAAACTGTTCATTTTTGCAGGCTAGTAGTTCTGACTGCAACTTAATGATGGTCTCTGATGGTAAAATTCGTGAGATCGACAGTCTTTTGAACGTGGTGTACCTTCTATAAATAATATCGTATCAGAATACGCATTATTATTCGATGACCTGTCATCCAAAAAATATTCTTGCAGTACAGTGGTTCCTATGGAAATATAAGGTTGTTAGCAGCTACAAGTATAACTTCTACACGAATCCGGACTCCAAGATGCCTTCTTCATGTGTGGTAGGGGGTTGTACACACAGATGTGGTCAGAACAGTAAGCGGCCTGGACGACAGTTTTTGATATTTCACTGCGTTCCCACAGACGACAAAATGAGAAAAAGATGGGACCTGAGGATAAATCGACAACCTGAACATGTTTCGAAGACCAAAATGAAAACTTACAAGGTGTGTTCGGACCACTTCAATGATTCAGATTATAATTTTGGTGATTTTAACTTCATGAAGACAACTGGCTACAGAAAACGTATGAAGCTAAGACTTCGGGAAGACGCTGTTCCCAATACCCACCCAGAAAGGGACGAGTTGCAGCTGTTCATTGGGGGTGCAGTCCTTTCGGAGCAAGACGATATTCCTAGCAAGAGAGCACGAATAAATCGGCGGGTGCTGAAGGAAATGCACGAGTTTAGTTCGTCTATAGACACCAGTGCGTATCCCTACACAGTGCCTGCGGCAGGCAGTAGTGAAGATTTTGCGGAAAATGAAAACGAAGCTCCCAGCCAAGATACTTCGGAAATCCTCACGGTGGATCAGGATCCTAATTTGAACGATGCTCCAACTGAACATGATAATATTGATAGTGAAGATGATATGCATTGGCTTCCTGATGATGGAAATAGCTCATCACTATCAGACTCCGATTCTGACATTGAAACTTCTGAATCTGACTCTGACTCTGACTCTGACTCTGACTCTGACTCTGACTCTGACTCTGACTCTGACTCTGACTCTGACTACTGCCCCCTTCCTCCCACCGTCCACGAATCAAGCCATCTGGACCCCGGAAGAAAAAAGATAAGAGGAAAATCTTAACTGATTTTTGGTGAGCAATCGTCTCCGTGAACCAACTACTTCAATTGTTCAAATGGTGTCCAGAATGTGGGAGTAGTGCTAAGGTCTTGGACAGCTATACCGTGGGCCTTTCGGTGACGATAAAATACGTATGCTCGGGCAAACAACTTGCCTGCATGTGTTGTCAGCCAAATCAGGGCAAAGTTTCCGAATGAAAACGGAGAACCCTACACAGACTACGTTTCGCTCAAGTCAAAAGATGGGCAATCGTTGCCCTAGACATTGTAATATTACATTGTATTATCAAATTAGTAATTACGTTGTCAATAACAGTACCAGAACAATAGGAAAATGTACTTCTCCTGAAAAAAAGTATTGACATTTCTTTTTCTTAAATTTCTGATATAATGTTCCGTATTGGCATGCTTGTTTACAGTAATAAAATGCAATTATTATTCACCGCTTCCAGCCGTAGTATTGTGTTGTGAAGTATGTGTTGGCCCGACTCCAGTGAAATCGATGCCTCCTCATTTCATGATACGGCTCTCGCGTGCGTGTTACTCCGGGTCTATTTACGTGCTACAGGGAGGGGTGGCGGAATTCTAAATTTAACCTACTTGTAGGATGTTGTATCGACTACAAGCTAACTCTAAAAATTTGCAATTTTTTTTCGGGTTTCCCAAATGACAACCATTTGAAGAACCTTAGAAGACGTTGCCCTAAGAGTTATACCCCTATTATTGCAGCAGTATGAGGTGTCTCCCTTCTTTCCGATAACCACTATAACACTTTTAAGCCAATCCTCAGGGATCACCTCTTCCTCCCATACCTTTTTAAACAGTAGCTCTAGTTGGCCAACAAGAGCACTTCCACCATACTTAAGTTGTTCATTAGTTATCTCATCAACCCCCGCACTTTTGCAGTTCTTCAGTTTCTTTAGAGCATAACTAATCTCATCTCTAGAAGGAGGTCCATCAGAGCAAGAAAGGTAGTCAAAACTCGGTTGTGAGGGCACACCATCGAGGTCATCAAGATTGGCATCCGATAGTGGAGGATTTAAGAGCTCAGTAAAGTGCTCATTCCACCTTTCCTTCTGACTGTGCGGGTCTGTAATAAAATGACCATCCTTATCCCTAACTGACATACCCACTTTTTTCTTCTTTTTCCCAGAAATCTTCTTTATCTTATCCCAAACTCCCCTTTGCTGGCCTTTCTTAGAAGCCTCCTCTAGATCAGTCGCTATTTTAGTAGCCCAGTTGTTGTCGTCAGTTTTACAACTTTTCTTAACTAATTTATTAAGTTTAGAGTAGGCTGATCTATTGACGTTTGAAGTGGGATCCCTCCGTTTGAACATTCCCCGTTGCTCTATCAAGTTCTTAGAGGTTTGCGAAAGGTGTTTTTCTTTAACCTTCCGGGGACGCTTTCCAAGCACTTCCATCGAGACATCAGTGACTGTCTGCTTGAAATTATCCCACATGTCCTCAAGGTTGACCTCATTAGCCAGCTACAATCAAAACGGTTCTGTCGTTCTGAAGAGCCACGTTGGCTGTGTCTGCTGTGTCTGCTGAAAGTTAATCGCTATGATGCAGGCTGTAGTTGATCGTTTAACAGCGCAGCTGGTCCGACTGAACCATAAGGCAAGGCATTAGCACAATATTTAGTAATTTCTCAATTTGGAAATTTGGCAATTTTCCAATTCATCAATTTGTCGGGCTTGTGTAATTTTGTTGACGGGACAGATGGAACTGCAATGTACCAAAGTTTGCATTGATTAGGTTCTCAATCGTGCACTGTGTGCAAGTTAGGATATCCTTATGGTAACCGCATGTTAAGGTTTTCGTAATGCATATAAGCAATAATCAGACTTTTAATAAAACTAATACTTCAGTTCGTAAAACTAACTTTTTAGATCTTACTATCAGTATTTATAGAGGAAAGTTTTTTGTTAAACTTTATGACAAGAGGAACGATTATAATTTTGATGTCATTAATTATCCCTTTTTAGATGGGAATATTCCCAAAGGCCAGTCTTATGGTATATTTATTAGTCAGTTAGTTCGTTTAGCTCGTATTAATAGTTCTTTTAACAGTTATATTTTGGATTGTAAAAATTTAGTTCGTAAACTTGCACGACAAAGTTTCAATATTGCTGCCTTGCGCAAACGGTTTGAAATCTTTGTTGACAACTACAAGTATTTTAACATTTGGGGAAAATTTGGGATTAATTTAAATTCGGAATATGTATTTTAGCATGACGTGGCATTCTTTTTGTTAGTTCAGTTCGTTTTCAATTATAATCTTAATTTTAATTTTCAGTACGTTTTACCTAACAATATCATTTTTAGCTAGCATAATGGTTTTCAGAGGGATTAATTAAATGTACTATGAACTGGTCCCAAGTCCAGACGCCATTTTATTCTTTGTAATTTTCAATAACCCTGTCTAGTCATTGACTACTGATTTAGTAATAGTAAAAAGAAATTACAACTAAGTCTGTCAAAAGTCAATTGATCCGTCGATTTAGTCTGCGCCTCGTCGATAATCTTCTGTCTGTACATTTCTGTTTACTTGTAAATTTCGGTCAACTTATCAATCTCTGTCCATCACAGATGTACTGCATTGCAATTTGCATTGAAACTTTTGACTAGGTGATTGTAATTTTTTCTGTTTGTTATGCTTCGAAGTTAGGCTAAAGCCCTCGCTGCTTCATTCGATTGAATTCACAACGATTAACAATTTTGTAAACTAATATATTGAACTGAAACGTAGCGAGAATAACTTACTTGACCGATTCCAAGGGTTTATTCATGGATTTCCGCGGTCAAACGGATAACTTTTTTATTACATTCACAGCCACAGATACAGTGTGCTTCATCTTTTTTTTTTCTATTCTTTGAGAATCGTCGCTAAAGAAATCTAACACAAACTATCAGCGGCACTTCGTGAAACTTCAAATAATAGAAACAAGCCAACAAATTTTCTCAGCAAACGTCACGAGCAAAAACTAGCGATTACACATTAGCGACAAAGCAATTTTCCAATATCGTAGGAATGACATCTAAAGATATTTAAGTTTAGTCATGTCCCCACGATATTTCAATAAATCAAGCCTAGAAATCAAAATATGAAAATTCCATAAACAGTAGGAACGTGGGAAATAAGTTGAGGCTTTCAACCCTTCGCCGAACAGCATAAGAATATGATATCGTGGCATTTTTGTTTTCACAAACCTAAAAAAGTATGATCATACAAAACACAAACCTGCACAGGTAGGAAGATCCTTGTTCCATATACCACCAACACAAGCAATGGTGGTTGCGTCACTGATAGTGTAGCCACTGTAACAATTGGGAGTTGCCACTGTACCCTCGGTCAGTTTCTCTCTGTCAAAGGTAACGTCTCCGTTCTCCACTGCACTGCTGATGTCCCAGCAAGTCACTACGAACAAGTATGTATCAATACTTAATCATGTTATTGATGACGTAATTATAGTTAAATTATCAATTATAATTGATTACTGATTAAAACAGCGTAATAATAAGATAATAGAAGGAAATAAAACAAACCTTTCATGACTCCGTTTAATTTAGCATTTTACATTATAATTTTATATTATCATAAAAATAAATCAAACCTGCCCTGCCGCACACCCCCCAATGTGTTGCGGTTTCTGAACTCTTCATCGCGTAAAAACCAGAGTTTTTATTGATTGTTCCGTATTTCTCGCCCCAGTTAAAGACGTCGTGGTTTGATATATTCGCATAGTTTACCGGAATGAAATTGTCTGTCCACTCCAGAGCTGATGTCTTTGTCAGGTCTCTGGAGGAGTGTTGTGGTACGTCAATAGAAATATACTAGTGATTTTGATAACGGTTATGGATTAAACCTAATAAAGTATATACATGAACGAGACCATAGTAAACATTTTTTATCACTCACTGCAGCCCCATCCAGAAATAGTTCAACTTATCGTCAGATTTTACTCCCGGATATTCTGCTAATATCAGATCCACCACCTGTGGAATCACTAATTAGGACAAATTAAACTAAGTTTAATGAACAGAGGAAACAATCAATCGATGCGGGTCAATAGCCCATTATGTGTGGGTCATCATTGAGAATTCTGACTGCAAACCTGATACGATCAACTTAAACCCCTCGCAAAGGAAAATACATAAATACTGAAAGAGTAAAAGTTATAATAATAATAATAATAGGATTATGGCCACATAGCCATCTCGACAAAACTTAAAACCCAACTGCACTCTACGCTATTGCAGTTCGCACAATATTTTCAAAATGAAAAATGTTCCTATCCGGAACATGTAATGATTAATTATTTTAAGGACGTTAACATGTAATTCTGAATTTAACAATCAAGATACATTGATTCCTAGGTATTTAGCAATCAATGGGTTATTAGACATGAAATATGCATATGAATCATGCTCACATGTATTTATTTTTGACATCAAGGTTTCGCTGAGATCCCAGAAGTGACCCTTTGATAATGCTCCACTCGCTATCAGTTCATTTTTATAACATTGAAGTCGAGCTTTGAATGCGTCTACTGAACTGGCTTCTTTAACCGAACTTGGTACTTTGTTCCAGTAATTGGCAACCCGGTTACTGAGGACCTGATTTCCTCTTTTATCTTTTAGGATCTTGGTACCGCTACGTGATATCCTGAAAAGATCTTGTCCATAGTCCACTTTACCCGTCGTTATTTTAAAGGTTTCAATAAGATCACCATTCATACGGCGCTCCAGTAGTGTTGTTAACTAGAGGATTCTCAGTCTCTCATCGTATGGTAGGATACCAATCCCGTCGATTATTCGTGTAAATTCTCTCTGAACATCTTCTATCTTCTTAATAGTCCTCCAGTTTCCGTGCTCTGCTGGTAGATTCCACACTTGCACAGCGTATTCGATGTGAGGTCGAACTAGAGTTCGGTAGACATTTAGCATAACAAATTTGTTACGGCAGATCAAGCTTCGTTTGATCCAGCCTATAACAGACTTTGCTTTTTTCACGGACTTATCTATATGGTCACTCCAGTCCAGGTTTCTGGTAATTAGAACTCCAAGATCCTTTTCTGACTTCACTTGGGGGAGGCATTCCCCATTCATGAAGTACTCATGCATTGGATTGTTACGCCCAATATGTAGTACCTTACACTTGCCATCCTTCACATTGAATCTTAGGAGCCATTCCTTCTCCCACGCATTGAGTTTCAGTATATCATCTTGTGCAAAACTGTGCTTAGCTGTGCTCGTTACTAGCTTAAGATCGTCAGCAAAGAGTGATACGAAGCTCTCAATTCCATCAGGGAGATCATTTATGAAGAGCAGGAAGAGCAGGGGGCCAGCACGGTTCCTTGAGGGACCCCGGATGTTACAGCAAACACTCTAGAAAATGATGATCCAACCCTGACGCGAAATGTTCTTCCTGTTAGAAAGTCTTCCACGACTGCAAGGGTGTTGCCAGATATTCCAAAGGATTGTAATTTTCTCAGCAATCGTTTGTGTGGTACAGAATCGAAAGCCTTCTGAAAATCGAGATACAGTATATCAGCTGACCCGTCCTTCTCTAGTATCTCACTGACAATGTCCATACATTCCAGGAGGTTCGAGACGCAGGATCTTTTTGGTAGGAAACCGTGTTGTTCATTCACAATCATGGGGGATACGTGAGCTAGAATATGGTTTCTTAAAAACCTCACAAAGATCTTGGAAAGAACACACGTTAGGCTAATAGGGCGATAGTTGCTGGCTTGGGATTTATCCCCCTTTTTATGCAATGCAGTGACATTTGCTTGCTTCCAGATTTCGGGAATCTTTCCGTCGTTGTAGCATTTTTGGAACAGTGCTGTGACTGAATCAGCAAACTGTTTGTTTTCGGCTAGTGTTTTCAAAAGCTTGGGGTGTATATCATCAGGTCCAACGGATTTCCAGATGTTAACTTTACGAAGTTGATCTTGAACTACACTTGTATTGAATTTCAGGTCAGGAATCGTCTCCTTTGCGCTGTCACCGGGTAGTGGGTCAGGTATTGAGGCCTGATTCTCCTTTACAAACGTGCTCTCAAAGAAAATCCCAAGTTGGTTAGCCATATCATGTGCTGAGTGGAGTTCATCCCCACTAGCATCTCTGATTCCAGATATTGCAGCCCTAATCTTGCGCTTGGAGTTCATATAGCTGTAGAAAGCTTTTGGATTTATTATTAGCTGGGCTGCTGCTTTATTCTCATAGCATATCATGAGCTGCTGTTGCTTCTTCTCGTAAGCACCCTGCTGATGTAGTGCATGATTCAGGTTTTTTGATGTCGGGTCGCTTTCAAAAATAGACCACAGTTTTTCTTTTAGCTTCCGTGCCTTGATTAGACATGGTTTGTCCCAGACCGATCGTGATTTTATTGCACCTGCACGATTTATCCTCAATTTGACGACTGGAACAGCTTCAGCAATGGTGTTGGCATTGGCCTGAATCAGATTCCAGTGCTCTTCAATAGTCAAGTCATGATTAGCACTCCATTGCAGCGGCCCTGCTGTATCAATGGTTAGGTCTTTGTTTGCTTTTGACCAATTCTTCTTCTGTTGAGTCACATATTCATCATGGTTAGCAATTGACCACTTACTGATAATTCCCACATGGTCTGATTTTCCCAGCGGTGCGGTTATTTGAACTTCCTGAAATATGGCGGGGTATGAAGTCATAACATTGTCAAGAGTTGACGATTGCACTGTTGTTAAACCCTTCCTTCTGCGAGTTTTAACATCGTCTCCGATAACCCAACTGAGATCATGTTTTGCGAAAAAATCAAGATAACACTGTTGAATCAGGAATTTTTGATTAATTGAATTATTCGGACATTTAACTACACCTAAATCCCACACAACATCAGGAAGATTGAAATCTCCCATCATGATCAGTTCGGTATTAGGGGCTAGATTTTCAATCGCTACGGACAGATTAGATAACATTGATTGACACTTATCGATTGTTAATGAAGGGGATCGGTATATAACAAATAATGCAATATCAATACAATCAGAATTTAGCATGACACATATGCAATCAGGTACATTTATTGTTACATTGTGAGATTGGATAGAATCATGCACATATATACAAGAACCACCACCTTTCCCCGTTAATCGATCTACTCTATACAGCCTAAAGTTCGCTAATGCTACCTCTGCATCATACACATCTGCACTGAACATTGTTTCTGTAATTCCCAAAACCTTGCAGTCGCTGGATTCGGTTACAATTTGCAGTTCACTGATTTTATTCTTCAAGTCATTTGCATTCGAATAAAAAACTTTCAGAAAATGACTAGCATTGTTTCTTAGTTTAGAATTATAACTAGAGACAGCTAACCGGTCGCAACGTTGTCGGAGTTTTCCGATTCCGTACCACCTGTCAATAGTCCCTTGAAATCACTGTTCTTCGTCCGCTCCCGTCTCCTTTGCCGCGCCTCGTAGTTCGCCCTTCTTTCAGCCTGGGATAAGTCTGGATTTATCCAGTAGTCCTCACCATCCTTGAAAACCTTGCAGCCATTTCCGTACTTGTGCTTGCTACGGGCAAGATCTGGTGTCGCAAGCACAACAACAAGGGGTCGTGGCTTTGTTCTTTCCTTATAAGAGCCAGACCCGAGAGGGGGACCAGCTCTGTAGCAGCGTTCTATCTGGTCGGTTGTGACATCTAGAACCGTGGCAGCTATCAGCTTGTCGGCTGCGATCCTGTCCTTTATCTCTGTTAGTGAGCTCTCAGGAACAGTAGTGATCACGACGTTCCTGATACGCTTCTCTTTGTCGAACACATCAGCTTCCTGTCGAGCTGTGGTCTGAGATACAATCTCAGACTGGCTTTCCTTAAGCGCAGAGGCTAAACTGTTCTCGAAACATTTCTTCGTCTCGCGGCCAATAATACTTTCTGTATTCTTCACAACGTCAGCAAATGTTTTTGTCATTTTGTCTGTTTTGACTATCGTGGAGACAGTTTCGGTCATAATCTCTTTTAGGTGTTCTTTAACGGCCTGCTTCACTTCTTTCTTCATATCTATACCTGATACATCGAGATCTTGCTTCCAGTTTTCCAAAACAGTCTTGACTCCACCAACAACGTCACTATAGGTCCCAATTAGCGTGTCTGCTCGGGCATTCAAGCTTTTGTTTTCCGTTTGCAACTCTCTGATTTTGAGCTGCAAATCCTTGATCTCAGCCGATACTCGCACATTCTCCTTTACAATGTAAGTGTATGATGTAGCACCCTTATCAGTGATAACAGGCAGAATACTTGACTTCATGAGGTTGAAAATCTTCAGCTTTGAATTATCAAACGCCTTTTGACTGTCTTCCTTCGATCTGTTGCTTTTATTTATAGTCGGGAAACTATCCAATATATCGACAATTTCATTGTAGGCCGTCTGAGCCTTGGCTATATGGTCGGGCATCAGGTTACAAGTACAAGGGGTGCAGTACTGTTAGTGTTAAAACGAAGAGAGAGAAATTTGACGCAAAATAAGAGAGAAATTTGACGCAAAATGAGTAGGTAAACCTTCTGGTTGTGATATCTTGTCGGTATGGAAGCCAGCGTCCACCCAGTTTCTGTTCCCGCTAAATTCTTATCTTCGCAGGATTTCAAGCACGCAGACCGTGTTACCAGCTTCTTATCTCCACAGAAGTCATACTGCATCTCTGTGGGATGAGGAGTTCATATTTAATAAGGGAGGAGATAGATTGGCATACTGTATTTCATTATTGAATGGCGTTTCCATGCCATAGTTAATATTATGGTAATGTAAAGTTGGATAGAGATGTTTAAAAAATATCGCCAATGCGGCACAAGGCAAACAAGTTTCAATGATCCACTGAAATTCTATTTTCTCACCCCTTCTGTATGTAGCGGTAAATATGTAACCATTTTCAAAGAATCTGCAGGAAGGCATGTTGAAGGATCCCCGCTTGTAGTTTATGTAACCGCCGAGTCCAAAAGATGGTCCGTAGCTGGAAATATTTGGCTTTTAGTAAGCGTTAGGGAAAATTATAAAGGATATAGTAAAGATATATCATATATGTAGGCATATATTACAGATATATGTAGACATATGTAGGCATACGTGGAGCGCATACCCTTAGCTAATAGACTGCGCTATAAGTGGGGTTGCTACAAATATTATCTCCTCACGAGAAGTAAAGTACAATTTGAAAGTACAATGTTACCTAGCCTTCACTCTCAAGTAAGTAGCGGTGTATCCGACCATCAACATTGAGTGAGCCAGCGGTTGTGAAGCACACAAAGCGTCGTCATATAAACCTGCCAGAGAATGTTTCAACATTAAGAGGGAAGTTTAATGTTTTATTATCATTTATTTTTAATATTACTTATAAGTTACTACTGTATAAATAACTGAGTTCAATATTATGAGTTGATATGTTTCAGGAGACATTTTAAGTCTATTCTAAAAAAAGAACCCACCTCCAGAGTACCCGAAGATTGCTTCGGAGATGTAAGACCCAAAAGCTATTGGGGATATATGCAATTTCGTCAAGAAACTCTCCTCATTCTTTCTAAGCGGCACATAATCCTGACCCCATATCTTCGTCATAGCATTGTTCCGATCGTTTCGAATGTCCATCGTAAACGCACATTCCTGATCTAAAGGAGACGTTATTGAGTTTAAAAATGATAAATTGGCATAGCAACATTCCACCTTATGGAATATTCGATCAAACAATCAGGTATTTATTAGCTTAGCTAGTAGCTGAACAAGCCAATCATTTCCTTATCAGTTATTCTCACCTGCTATGTCAACAAATGATTCTACTCATAATTTATTATAACTTCACATAGAATTTTAAACCCCCATTCAATGCCCGCTCATGATGCTTCTCCAAGCTCACACGATTGTAGACGAGGAGGAATACATTCACGCATTTAAATTTTAAAATCTAACTAGGTTCAATTCCTGCTCTCGGCACATTTCACCCCGACTTTTCACGAAATGTTCTACCTTACTGAATTCAAAATTTGAAATAGGGTTTCTAAACCCCAGACTTACAATCAGCTGTGTATGGCCACTGTTCTGCAGACATCAGGTACTGCCTCATCATAGTGAGTTTGTAGCCCTGGTTCACAGTTCCTCCAGCGCAGCCGGAGTAGGAAAACGTGCAATCAACAAAGTACTGTTCAGAAAACTTCATTTTCTCGCCCGACAACCTTGTGTTCAGAGCTTCAAACGTTCCAACCTGTTCAGCAGCTCGTGTTGTTAAAATTGTGAAGGTGATTAAGTTTATCTTTCATCAATTCGTTTAGTTTATACTTTATTGTCAAGATCAGACTTTAATGTCGATAGGATAATAAAGTACGTTCCACCTTAAACAATGATCATATGCTAATGATGAGGGTTGTCCAATGGTTGTAGACAGCCTCATAAACGTAAGCTTCTGCTTACGATAAGAAAATAAATAAGCTTAACTACGAAAATCGTCGTACAACCGAAGGAAAATATGATGACGGACTGATATATTTTAAACAAAAAAAGTCATGGCGGGACGATCAGTGAATGCTGGGAAAAACAGATGAGAGACAATAGACGTGCTCACTACTCACATTGGGAAAACTCCAGCACGACCCACACGACGCCTGGTCGCCTGGAGTTGAAAGAGTCACTCCTTCCTCCCAAAACGTTAACTCCTCCGGTAACCCATAATCTCGCTTGCTTCTCGCAAGTCTCCTCGTGACGGGGTGATTTTCAACCTCCTCATCAGTGAACAGCGGTTCCGAGAAGTTTAGACTGTTTTCCATGAGAGGCTTGACAATCGTGTCGTACTCAAAGTCGTTCTGAGAGGAGGTGTGTTTGAGTGATAAAATGAAAAGGTTGAGTTTCAAGCGCAGAGATTAATCCCTTGTGTTAGTCCTCATCAACTAACACGCCTTGCTACTGCAAGAAGAGACGACGGGTGGGGTGCCTAGTCTGAGCACGGCTTTCACAGCCCCACCCGCTTTGGGGTGGCTAGCCAGCAAGCTGCAGGGATCACTCACTCCATCCCCCCTGTTGTTTCTGGACCCACTAGCAACCTCAGAGTGACCTCCACGTTGGTAGGGGATGGTAACTGCCCCTCATTGTCCGGCAGGCTAAACGTCGTCTGGCTGGATCAGATCAAATACCAGCACATACCTAGCCTCTCTCCACTCCACCTCACTCACACAGGAGCCCGGCAAGCTCCTTTCCGCTACGGACAGTAGAATATCAAAACGACCCAGCCATGGACAAATGGTACCTAAAACCCACAAATATGCCAAAACAGTACAATAGCTCGTCACATAAACAGAGAGAACGGCAAAAGGGGTCTACTGAAAACACGGAACGCGCGGACAAAGACATACATAGTAAAGAAAGCCACAAATTTATCACCAAACTGGTGCGCGCGCGACCAAACAAATCACGGCAAAACAACAAACATCAAGCACAGTAAATATCGAGAAACACCTAGCGGAGCTGTTAGCCAGATAACAGTGGAAGTGGTAGTTTCTCGCATTATCAAACCCAATTTTCCGGGAGGCTGTTTCGACAGTTGACTTTCTATGGACTCAGAAAGTCCCCCGATGACGGAACATATGGCAGATACTCTTAGGGGTATCGCCGTTCCACCGGGTCATAACAGCAATGTTATGTCCATTTGGTTCGTGCCGGCTCAGCGAGTCCCCATCCCAGCCGAGCTTTCGGTACACCTCCGCAACCAAAGGAGCTCCAAGAGACGTTAGCCACAAGGCGGACGTAGCCTCCCCGCAAACCCGGGGGTTTGCGGTGAGCGCCCATCGACAAAAAAAAAAAAAAAAAAAAAAAAAGCGCAGAGATTAATTAATAGAGATAAAATTTACAAGAACCATGAACAACAGAAAAGAAGTTCAGGATTTACTTACAAGAACCGTGAACAAGAGAAAAGAAGTTGAAGATTTAATTACAAGAACCGTGAATTTGTTGAGACTCTCCAGAAAAACCTCGCTCGTTGTTTCTTCCACTGATTTCTTCATTTTCACAAATCTGTTCCACCGCTCACTGAACAATTTAATGTTTTCGGGTTCAAAATGACAAAAGAAACTACTTATGCAAGCCTGTAAAAATATGTTCAATACTGATCAAGACGGAGCAGTTCATATTTCTTTTAATTTTCAGCAAATTATTTGCTAACACTATCAAGCATTTTGAAAAAACTTCCTATCTCCGTACATGCATATATCAAGCATGTAAATAGTAACTCACAGTCTGTCTTTGTCGTGGGTCGGGTTGATTTGCCATCGTTTGAGGGTGTTTCGAAAGAGCTTGGTGGCAGGGAGAGTAATCGAGGCCAGGACGCAGGGTACGAGTACCAGCAAACACAGCAGTGGTTTTGTCATGAGCCTGGTAAAATCTATTAAACAATAAAATATTTTTAATAATTGGTGATTACACCGCTCAACTCTATGACCTAAGACGCAAGTATTTCGAGACTCAAATTGCTAGTCCCATCCCCACAACTTGGCGTCGGACACTGAAAACAAAGAACCAAGACATCCTTCCCAGACAATTTCTGAGTCGTAACCTTAGTTTTTTTCTTCATAACCGTAACCTAAACTATGACGCAGCAGGTACAGGGACCGACTCTTGACTGCTAGTTTGGTTTTGAAAGGACAGGTAACTAACGGGGCAAGGAATACGCGTGCCTGGAAGCTTTTGCACGCACCGAAACGCTAGTTCAGTTAAGTTTTTGGAGACAAGGCTCAGATTAGGACTAGAAGAAAAATTGTTAGCAGACATTAGGGGTTCAGTTCATAGTTTTTACTATAGGTTGCAGTCTTGTTGTGACAAAAAGTCTACACTATAACATGCTTTAGTTCAAGGATTTAAGATGCAGCTTCAAGGTGGATATTGGAGAGCTGGCGAGAGATTATGGCCTTTGTATCAATGGTTATAATAAGCTATAATATATAAGCTCTTAAACTATACAGTGCTAATTAAATATTTCTTTATACTTCATTCTCAAATTAAATTTTAAAAATTCAAAAATATGCATTCATTTTATTAAAACTTTCTCACACATACTTTACTCACAGGACAAGACTTGGAAAACAGTAGCCTAGGGTAATTTAATTGAGACGTGTATTGTGTGTGACCAGCCAGTTATAATGTTTGGAAAGTAACATTTGCGCAGTCAAAATCTTTTACACTAGACTAGTGTTGTGGTTGTCAGGTGGGTCTGCCTGACAGATTAGAAGGCAGGGTTTCCTTGACGAACATGTGTAACCCTCATGTAGGGATATTGGGGCACGGAATTTCATTATCTTGTAGAGCTCGAGGTAACTGTGGTATGTATAGAGATTTTGTATAGCTAGAATATTATTATGCTTGAATATCGGTTTGGCGGGTTTGGCGTGCTCTTTTATGAAAAATTTTTGGTCAAGTTTCTGGTGTCCTATAGGCCTAGTACGTGCACAAGTCTTAAACTTATCAAGGTACGCCAGCCTATCACCAAATAGTACTCTGAGACAGTACTTCTGAGCAGAGTAATTGATAATTATCCAATTAATTGATTATCTGACGTAAAAATAGTCTGTGCAAAAGTTTTTTTCCTAATAATATGAACACCCTCGAGTAATCTGCAACCTTTTATGATGTTCACAACCAAAGATATTCGATAAACAAGAAAGGTGGCAAAAGTGGTAAAGTGGCAAAAAGTGGCCTTACGACACGTGAAAAAGTTTTGAAAAGTTGGTCAGCCATAAAGGGCACCTAATGGGACTCAAAAACGTCAAAAGTCCTTTGTAAGTTTCTTGTGTCGGCAAATCGATTTTTTCGGACGGACCTGTCTGTACTATTTGTTGATGATGATACATGAGTTTCATTTACCGAAAATCGATCTGGCGGTGTTGTGACATTTGAAAGTCAAACTTATCAATTAAAATGAAGACTAAAGAGAGGCGAAGAGGGAAGAATAATAGATGTGGATACTGGCGGGGAGGTGATTTTGGGAAACAAAGTTGTGGCGAAGATGTTGCCTTATCTGAGCGACATCGCATTCGTGTGTGCCCAACTTGTCAATTTGAACCCTGTTTTGTTAAGGGAGGTGGACAGTGATTTTTTTTAAATGACCAGGACTACTTAAATAAATAAAAAATTATGTTATTATTCTGTTCCTGACTGGACCACAGTCAGTTGGAGGAGAAACCTTGACACACTATCAAGATTGTTTGACTATCGGAAACAACCCCCCCCCCCCCCCCCCAACAGTTTGTATTGTACATGGGCAGTGGGCACGGCTACATTGTTATGATCACGGTTCACACAATTTCTAGTTCTGTATGACGTAATCATGGCGTGTGTAACGAGGTGCTGTGAGGTTCTTGTAAGTGTACTTATTCAATGAAACCAGGTAATGAATGAGGAACAACTTACAATGAACTGTATTACATAGAATAACCTAAAGGGGGATGTCGTTAGATAACAGCATATAAAATAGGCTGACATCACATCTTCAAAAGTTGCAAAACCTAATTCTATATATGAAAATTTCAAACCCAGTTACAATCGTATAAGGTTAACAATGTTCAATAAATTTAAAAGAATTAATAAATAGAATCAGAATGTTTGGGTCAATTTCAAATACCCCAAAGATATCGAAAAAATAAAATAATTTTAAAATATGTTGATAAATCTCTCAAAAACGAAAGTGTTCTCATACATTCTCGAAAACGTGTTCAATAAATACCATATCAAAATAGGTCAAGAACAATCATAAATAATTCAATAACTCCCCTAAAAACCATATAAATCTGGCGGTACAAACAGGTTTAGAAAACTATCAATGTATCAACTAATAACATTAAACACTATTGATTACAGTCATAATAAAAAGTGTTTATAAATTCAAAAGTCTATTCGATCTGGTCAATGAGTCTATTACCTATTACAGCTTTAGAGACTCTGCCTGAGCGTGTAGCATTAGATGAAGTAGGTATAACCTCTGCAGTAGCGACCTCTTCCGTAGTTTCGGTACTCTCCTCAGTAGCGATATCCGTCTCATTAATGGTATCCTCAGGATCCCTTAGGCAATCCTCTATTGCTTCAGGGCTTTCCGACAGAACGTGTTCCCTAAATCTCCGCATATCAAGGGTGTCTATTAGTGTCTTATCCAAAAGGTTTTCCACCGGCGATGTAGGTGTAGTAGATATCAGTAGTGTAGGATCCGGAGCCTTCATGGTACTGATAGTGGGTAACGATGGCATGATGATCTCATGGAGTCTTGGTGTGTTTGTTGATTCCACCTCTTCAGTATCTGTTGATGTTCTGCTTGCAACAGGTTCTTTTCTGGTGCCTGCGTCCATCATCAGGTTACTGTGATAAATTCTATGTTTACCCTTCGAATCAGTGATTTCCCAGTTGACATCGCTGAGTTTCCTAACGATATGGAATGGTCCATCAACCCATTTAGGCGAGATCTTTTTATGTTTACCATGTGTACGCTTTATTAGCACTCGGTCTCCTTGCTTCCACTCCTTACTCTCCTTTGGCGGCCAAATTAATTTGGCCGCCAAATTTTTTTAAAGGCCTAACTTAAAATTTCAATACAAAACTTAAGGTCGAAATGCGATTCTACGTTGATTCTGAAAATTTCATGTAAAAATATTGAAACCCTATTGAGTTCTATTGTTTTGAGCGAAATCAGTTTTGCAAATATCGCGAACTGAGATATGGACGATTTTGTTCATTTTTTGTGATTACAGTTTTAATACTTTCAACACTACTATATAACAAATAATTTTAGGTCCCAATGTCAAAGCGATAGAAGAGACTATGACGTGACCGTTTGTATCCTAAGCAACGCATCTACTTCCTGGGCTACAGTATTGACTTCGCCATTTTCTCCTCCCTCACCGCCATTTTCTCCTCCCTCTTCCTCACATCACTATGGATCTGAATTCTGTTACCAATGTTTTAAACTCGTTTTCATTAAATGAGCTGAAAGCTCTCAAGGCCAGTGTTGAGAATGTCATGAAACTTAAGAGAAATTCTGTTAAATGCGAGGACTTCTTGGAGTTGCATTCAGATTTTGTTCAGAACAAGAGTGTTCAACATGGCACGTTGATGTCTGAACTTGAAACACTTATGGCCAAGCAAACTGCTGTGAAAACTGCCACAAAGTGGCTCACTTCGACTGGAGAAGAATATGTATGGTCTTCCTCAAATGGACACACCACGACTAAGGAGCCAATCGATATTTTAAATTATCCTGGGATATCAGAGCTTATGCATGATATCAACTCCAAGTTTGGCTGCAAGCTAAACTCATGCCTAGCAAGCATGTACAAGTCTGGTTCTTGTGCAACTAGGTACCACAACGACGACGAGGTGTCTCTTGACCAGTCGCAAGGTATTTATGTAGTTTCATTTGGAGCTGAGAGGACCATCGACATAATTCCAGAAAATGGGGATAAGCGATGTAACAGTAAATGCTATATCACCCCAAAGGACTGTAGTTTGTATATTATGAAACCGGGGTGTCAGGAATATTGTCTTCACAAGGTTCGTGCAGAGAGCTCAGTTAAGGGGACTCGGTATAGCTTATCTTTTCGCTGCCAGATACCAAAGACAGATACAAATGTAGTCAAGGAGCAGATTGCCCGCACTACAATTCCTATGCCGCCCACCACCACCTCAACACCAACCCTTTACTACCGAAATACTCCAAGAAAACCGAAGAGCAGGAAAACCACTGTCCTGTTTGGTACGTCAATGACAAAATTCGTACGGACAAATAAGTTGGGATTCCGGGGAAGGAAAGTAATCAATGTGTCTCAAAGTGGTGCAAAAATTAGAGACATCACTGAAAACATTCATAATTTTCATAAAACTCATGCAGCTGCAGAAGCTGACGATATTGAAAAAATTATATTGAGTGTTGGTACAAATGACATTAAACATTCTAAGTATGGGGTTCAGTTCCTTAGGAAGTATCTTACTGAATTAATTGACACCACTAAGCAGTTATTTCCCGCTGCAATTATCTTACTATATATAAAGCGAGACGATATATATATATTTATTTATCCGTGCCATTTTACTGACACCACGGCATCAACTTTAACGCAAATTTCCGCCAAAACCGTAAAAGATATACAACTGAAACTTTTTTGACTGGTTCAAATGCTTTAATGGCCTCCAAATCAGTATGAAAAAATAAAAAATTGGCCAAGAAATAGGAGTTTTAGAGCCCAAAATTTGGTACCCCAAGTGGTGTCAAAAACGCTAATTAAATAGGTAATAATTATTTTAGTCTCTTGAGCCTTGACACCACTTTACGGTTAGACGGGTTCTTGCTAGTAATTATCCAATGTTGTCTTCCTATTAAATGTTTATATTCCTACATAGCAAAGAATGTTCTAGATTTTAATAATCTACTTAAAGACTTATGCCTAAATAATAATTGCGTGTTCTTAGACTGTTTCTCAGTCTTTTTAACTCGAGACTTTAGATCATGTAATGAACTTCTATACCATGATTGGCTTCATCTCAACATGAGAGGAGTAGGTTTACTGTCCACTTGGCTTAAGTTTGTTGTAAACGAACACAGTTTTGACAGGGTTGTAAATAATCTTCTGGGAATTTAAATCTTTGATCTTTTCTTCCATTTAATATTTTGATTATGACGTTGCGCCTAAAATTAAAACTCAAACAAATCTCTGATTTAATCTTTTTCTCAATTTTATGCCTCCCATTTCAGGTACATTCGGTCACTGTCCATTTTCCAATATGTTAGACAATGAATCGTTTAAACTTAGAATAGGTCTTTTTGCATGCAAAAGGCCTCGTACACAGTCAAGAAATGCACTTATACATATCAACACGTTTATACCTAACAAAATTTACACATTTAAGTCTCCATACACCCCACACATCAACTACAATTATCATAATCATATGTTTCTCTTCTATTCTCTCATCATGACTTACTTTCTCCCAATTCTTCTCTCCATGGTTAGGTCCATGAACACCGTATTCCCCCTAGATTCTAATATTCATTCCTCTCTACTCCTTGACAGCCCACGTTATCTTATACCATTTCTTGCTTGCTCCCACATCAAACTTTTCTTTGTAATTATCTCCTCATGGTTTATAAGAAATGTTCTTCTCCCTGGTAAGATGAATAGAGTCAAGTATTCCAGCCGCCTCAGGCGTCTAGTCTCTTTATTCATTCTTTGGGTTTTCTCTCTTAACTTTCTTTTGATAACTCTTGTTAATCCTTCTATGCTTAATCCAGGTCCCAACTCCCTATCTGTACTCTACCAAAATGTCCAAGGTCTCATTCCTTTCAGTAACCTAAGCTCCTCCCATCCCCTTTTTGATGGTAATAAGATTTCCGAACTTCAATCCTTTGCTAACATAGAGCAGCCTGACATAATTGCCCTAAATGAGACTTGGCTCAAAAAATCTATTTCTAGCAACGAAATCTTTCCTTCTTCTCAATATGAAATCTTCCGCAATGACCGCACGAGAAAGACTCATCCTCAAGATCCTAATAACCCTAAAAAGTTTAGGGAAAATGGAGGTGGTGTTCTTTTGGCTGTTCGGTCTGATCTCGACGCCACTACAACCCGACTACCAGTTAGCCTAGGTGCAGAAATGCTTGCCGTTAAAATTTCTTTTCCTAACAAAGAGAGTATTGTAATCTGTACTTGTTATAGAGTAGGAACTCTTGGGTTACCTAATCATGATGTCATAGTTAGTTATATTCGCAAGCTAGTTTCCAAAAAGAATCCCCCTAAAATCTATGTTATTGGTGATTTTAATCTCCCCCATACAGACTGGCTATCTTCATCCAGTACCGTACCTATTGAGCAATCCTTCATAGATTCTTTCAGTGATCTTTCTCTCTCCCAGTTGATCACATCACCCACCCATAAAAGTGGTAATACATTAGACATTCTTCTCAGTAATTATGATAACACAATCGATAACTTGAATGTCTGTGATCCTCATTCCGTGTGCAAATCTGATCATTTTCCTGTCACTTTTTCAATTAAAAGCTCCTTTTCCCGTAAGAAAACTCCTAAACGTAAAATCTATAATTTTAAGAAAGCAAACTGGGACATGATTAATCGTGAATTATGCTCGATTAATTGGCAAGTCCTAGAATGCCTAGATCCTGATTCGTCTTGGAAGTTAGTTAAAGACTGCATTATGAATTTAGTTGATATACATATTCCTAAAGTAGTTATTAAATCAGAGTTCCAACCCCCGTGGTTCGATAGTGAACTTTTTTCTTCATGCCGTAAAAAAGATAGACTCAGAGCTAAATTTAAAATTTCTGGTTCTATTTCTGATGAGTTAAAGTTTGTTACTAGCCGTAAAGATTTTAAGAGGCTCTCATCAGCCAAAATAAGAGATAATCTTTTTAATAGTGATGATCCAGCGCTTATAACTAAGAAGTTTTGGTCACATGTTAAGTATAAATCTAACTCCTGCCGTATTCCTAATTGTGTTAGTTATTCTGGACAGCTTCGGTTCAATCCCAAAGATCAAGCTGAACTTTTCAATTCTTTCTTTTATAACCAGTTTTCGGATCCTTCACTTTATGACACTGACATCTCCTATGTCAATGATGTTGATTTTGATATTGACTTCGATCATCGGGATGTTCGTAAGCTTCTTTCAAATATTAATTCAAATAAAGCCCAGGGACCAGATGGCATACACGGTAAAATTCTAAAAAATTGTTCCGTAGGTTTAGCTTACCCTCTAACATGCATTTTTCGTGGATCCTACAACAGCGGCTACATTCCACAAGAATGGAAACTTGCAAATGTTGTCCCAATATTTAAGAAAGGTAAGAAAAGTGAGGGTGAAAACTATAGACCAATATCCCTTACTTGTTTAGTCATGAAAGTTTTTGAGCGCATTGTTAAACGTAAACTGCTTTCTTTGACAAGTACCCTTCTTGATCCCAGGCAGCATGGTTTTCTAGAGCACAAGTCATGCACAACCAATATGGTTGATTTTTGTGATAGCCTGGCATTGTCTCTTAACGAAAACATTATCAATCATGTTGTGTATTTTGATTTTGCTAAGGCATTTGATTCTGTAAATCATGATATCCTTCTTCATAAGCTAAAGACCTTATATAACATTGATGGTACACTTCTCAAATTTCTTACCAATTACCTTCAAGGCCGTTACCAAAGAGTGGTTATTGGTAATGAGATGTCATCTACCCTCTCAGTTAATTCTGGTGTCCCCCAGGGCTCTATCCTTGGTCCCTTACTTTTTGTATTGTTTATCAATGATATTCCTCTTGGCCTTTCGGCTAATACTGATATTGTTTTGTATGCCGATGATACAAAAATCTGGCGTAAAATACATTCATCTTCTGATAATACCAATTTACAAATGGATATAGACTATCTCTCTGACTGGGCACTTAGAAACAAAATGCGATTTCATCCAGCAAAATGTAAAGTGCTTATTGTTTCAGGAAAACCATCTTTATCTCCTCCATTCGCATATAATCTTGATGGCTCTCCTCTTGTGTATGTAGAGTTAGAAAAAGATCTTGGAGTCGATGTTACTCCTAAGCTCAGTTGGAATAGTCAGTGCGACAGAATTTATACTAAGGCCTGCCAACAACTTGGTATGGTCAGAAGAGATGGCCATATTGTCATTGATCAGAAACGTCGCCGGGCGCTTTACCTCTCCCTGGTTCGTAGCCAATTCGAAAATTGTTCCATAATCTGGCGCCCTTGTAATAAATCACTTAGTGATAAATTAGAAAGTCTCCAAAAGAGAGCTATTAAATGGATTCTGTCTGAAGAGGGCCGCAGTTATCCACCTGAGCAATATGTCAAAAAGTGCAAGCTTGTCGACATTCTCCCTTTGTCTCAAAAGTTTGACTTGAATGATCTTATTTTTTTCCACAAAGTTCTGAACAATTTAATTCCTGTATGGCTGCCTCACTATCTCACTTTATATCAGGGCACTTCTCGACTAAGACGTTGCCACCTCGACAGTCTGTCTATTGTGTCATCAATTTTACCTAAGTTAAGTCAGAATTCACACACCTTATGTACCTCAAATAGCCCACTGGCAAAATCATTTTTCTACAGAACTCATATACTGTGGAATGGACTCCCTTTACAGGTAAGACAGATTGTGTCTACAAGTGTTTTCAAAGCTGAGGTCACTAAGCATCTATGGAAATGTTTATTGGATAGTGAAACAACAGCCTAGCCTAGTCTCTTTGCTCCCCATATTATTATTATTTTTGTTTTATTAATTTTTTTATCTACCTTCCTATACTTTCAACATCATATCACACTTCACCCGCACACCTCACACATTAATGACCATATCAGACCTGTATCTAATGTATCTGGAATTTGACGTATTGAAATACCATTTTTGACTATATATCCACAGTTATTCACCATGGATTTGTTTGTTATTAAATAGTTTTTCATAAATTTTTGGATTTAGATTAATTCGATGTAATGGGTCCAAGTTACTGCGGACATAGTTCACTATGTGTTTACCGTGTTTGGGTGCCCATCATATTTTACAGATGGGGGCGATATTTTGAACGATTCTATTTTATATTCATCTATTGCTGTACTCTGTAAAATTTGAAAAGTATTTAATAAAAAAAAAAATTTGAACACAGAATCCACTGTTAGGTAGATACTGAGCTGATAATCATAGAGAATGTGTAGTATAAGCTTACCTTTCATATAAAGTTGGTTTCATTCAAAAATATTGATATTTGACCAATTTATGGGCCAAAATCGATCAAATTTGGTACGTATGCCCAAATATGGTCATATGGTTTTTGGCTCATAACTCATTCATTTTTTGCCCAATCTTGATGAAAATTCATATACTTGTTCAGGGGACCACTAGCTACAAGTAGAGCACATAAAATCTGGGTTTTGGGCATGTTCGGGGTATTTGGCTAAATTGGGCCTAATTTGGACCAAATATGGGCGTGGCTGCCCCACGGGCACCGTTTGGCGGTTGGGGTCGGGGACCCCCTCAAAAGTTCGGTCACCAGTCTTAATTTGTTGGTCAACTGCTATCTCGAAACCAAGTTTCACAAAAAAATCAGGGTGAACCACCCCCCCCCCCCCCCCCCCCTTAACACTGTGAAAGCTTCCTCTTGAGTTGCACCCCACTCGAATTGCACTTTCTCTGAAACAAGGGAGGTTAATGGTTTAGCTAGTGTGGAATAATTCTTGATGAATCTTCTGTTGAAATTAGCTAACCCCAGAAATCGTTGGATTTCTTTCTTGTTTTTAGGTTTAGGGAACTGCTTGACTTTATCTATATTAGCTTCAGAAGGACCCACACTAACTCCGTCAATAACAAATCCCAAGAAGTCAATCTTAGTGTAGCCAAATTCGCATTTGTCAACTCTGAGTGACATGTTCATTTTCCTCAATTCATTCATGACGATCTTAAGCATACTCACATGATCTTCCAGATTCCTGGAGAATAGTATCAGGTTGTCATAGTAATCGTCCAATCCAGAACCATTTTGAGTCTGCTCCTTAGTCATGTTCTTCTTAGCACTCTTCACAATAGCATCCATATTCCTCTGAAAAGTAGGACCTGAGTTTTTGAGTCCAAATGCCATTCTTAAACATTGGTATTTACCACGCGGCACGCTAAATGCTGTTTTATGTCTATCTTCTTCAGCGATAGGCACACACCAGTAACCAGCCGCAAGGTCAAGTTGCGTAAAGTATTTTGCGCCTTGGCATTTGTCTATAAGCTCGTCTATGTTAGGTAAAGGATACGAGTCTTTAATAGTGCCCTTATTTAATGAACGATAATCAATTACAAAGCGTTTATCCCCATCTTTTTTATCAACTATGATTACATTGCTGTTGTATGGCGATGCAGACGGTTCAATGATCCCATTCTCTAACATTTCGTCAATTTGGCGGTTGATGTGTCCCATCCATTTTTCAGGGACTCTCCTGGGCTTATCAAAGCTAACTCTATTAGTTTCGCTTACAATATAGTGTTGAGGACCCTTGTATTTGCGAGGGGCTTTGGGGTTAGATGCAAAAACATTTTTGAATTCATCTACCACATTTTTAAGATTACCTACTTCTTCATTAGAAAGCTCAGGGTTGATGTTGTATGTAGGTTGTTTGTCCTCGCTGAGTAGGCAGTATACCCACTGTTCGCCCAGCTTAACGCGACCCTTTTCCCAATCAAATCCGGTCTTCCCAAACTTCTGCATAAAGTCCGTACCAAGGATAACCAAGTCCGGCTGGGCGGGTAAGAATGTAGGTTTCATCCAGTGAGTCTGGGTCCATCCCGAGTGAAACATCACATCACACTGCACTGGGTCCCCTGTTTTCTGCTTACCACCAATCCCATTAATAGAGCCCCCATCTTTAATTTTATCTTCTAGTTCAGGAAGCAATTCAGCACTGATGAGAGATGTGTTTGCTCCACTATCCAGGAGTATTCTCGCTGCAACTATTTTACCATTGTACTGAATCTGTCCGTCTAGTCATAAGTTTGCTCTTCTCCCATTGTCTTTCTGCTGCGGACGTTGTTTGTTTCCTCTAGACTGCCCCTCTGGGTGTCCCATTGAGCTTGAGGATCCTCTCGAGTATCCTCCTGATCCTGAGTATCCTCCTGAGTATCCTCCTGACTTCTTCTTCTCACATTCATGAGTACTGTGACCCAGCTTACCACATGCCTTGCATTTACGTTTAAAACATTGAGTGGCAATGTGACCTTGCCTGTCACATGTATAGCATCTTCTTGTGCTTCTTTGCCTGTTCTCTGTTCCATAATACACCTCTTCAGTTTCATCCCATTCTCTTTCCTCTGTCCAGTTCTCTTCATGCTGGTCTAACAGGTAGTGCTTAATGGAGTCCAATTCACCTTTCAAGGCATCTAACTCTCCGGTGTAGTCTGTAGGTCTCTGATTCTCTTCCAAATCTGCTGCGAAGACGAAACCGTCCTCTTTCTCTTGCTTTATGTTAATCTGCAACTCCTGCTTAGTATGGTTTTGGGTTTTGTCTAGCTGTGGCTGTAGCAACGCAAACATTTCCAGTAATTCCGCATCCGTCATATCCGCTTTTATCTTTGCCTTGTTATCTTCATGAAACTTAACTCCTGAGGGTATGAGACTTAAGAATCTCAGCAGTACAACATCATTTGAAAATACTGCTTCTTTCCCTAATTTCTTCAAGATGAAGAATGTAGTCTTGAGCTCCCCAGTAACAGGACAATCAAAGAACTTTTGAGCCGCTAGAACCCGTGATGGTTTACCATCCACAAGCTCGCTCAACCTTTTGAGTGCTTTATCTAGATCATCATCAGTATTTTCTTCTACAACCAGTAATGCGATCTCCACTTCTCCTTCATTTCTGCAAACGTAAACCGGAAGAGAGTCAATTTTCTGTTTCTCTGATGCAAATAGTGCCGTTGCTCGCTTAAACAGTCTTCCCCAATCTTGAATAGACTGACCCGGCATCAGCGCTGGAATAACGTTGACTGGTGCCATATCTCAACACTTCTATAGGATAGATGTTACAAAATAATTTGAGGTTATTATGTGAGGTTCTTGTAAGTGTACTTATTCAATGAAACCAGGTAATGAATGAGGAACAACTTACAATGAACTGTATTACATAGAATAACCTAAAGGGGGATGTCGTTAGATAACAGCATATAAAATAGGCTGACAGTGCTGTCTGCAGATAGGAGCACCTTGAAATTGCCAAGCTGTGGTAGAGATAAAAATGTGAACAAAGGGTCAAATACAGATAAGAAAGGTAAACATAAGATATAATGTCCCTCTGCTCACTCTTCCTGTTTGTGATTGGACAGATCAGCGTCACGTGACAGAACACCTCTATTACAATTGGTCGGGATCATGGAGCACATCAGGGCTGCCCGTCGTCCGAATAAATATAATTCAGTTGTTATTATGATTGTTATATTATGGTGTTGGTTACCTACCTTTATTGTGTTTCTTTTGACTTTTGCTATATCGTGCTCTGCTCTGAAAATTGTGATAGAACCTGTTCGAGTTGTTAACGAGACGATCTCCTTGTTCTTTCGTTGCAGAATCAACATGTTCTTTGTTTGAGTAACACAACAATTTTGAGGAATAAGGAAGCGTTATTGGGCTGTAAAACCAACTTAAATCGATTTCTCGTGCAACGTTGTACAGGTGAGGAACAGTCACCAAAATGAGTTGCTTACCTGCTGTGTTTTGTCGTACTCTGCTCTTCGCTCAAGTTCGATCAGTTAAGGTGAGGATTGCCTCGATCTTTCGGTTTCAGCCCTAGGTCAAGAGCTGTAGAACCGAAGGATCAAAATATATGTTGCTTGTTGCTCGCATTCTAAACTATAAAACATCGATTTTGAGGGATAAGGAAGTGTCTCTAGGTTCTGAAACCTAGCTAAATCGATTTTTCGTGCAATTTTAGGTTAGAAACGGTCATCAAAATGAGTTAATAAGAAGGTCGATTTCTCGGTTATTTTTGAGCTTTCGTTCAGAAAATAATTCGGGGCCCTCAAAGGGGGGTAACAAGAAAGCGTTACAAGTGTTACAAGCCTTCTATAATACAAAATATGTATCACCTCCTTTTTTTGTCGGCCGGGTGGTATAGTGGTATTTCACTCGCCTCCCAAGCGGAAGACCGGGGTTCAAACCCCGTCTGAGGCAGGCAGGCCAGGTCACCAAGCTGTGATTGGTACAGGATTTATCCTGGTAATTATGCTCGGAGGATATCAGTGACGCGATTCCCACTACAGTGTAAGCTGCAGTGTAGCTGTAATAGTCTACCGCCATTCGGAATGAGTGTGAACTTGCTTACCAGGCAATCATGATTTCCGCTTGGTACTCATCAGGTCTCTAAGAAAGCCAACAGTGTGCTGATATGCACTGTCATATGTACTTCCAAGAAGCAGCACACGGCCCATTTCGGACTTGCACGAGTTATAATTATTATATTATCACCTCCTCAGCCTGCCGAACATGTGCTCGACCTAAAATGTAAACAAACAATGATCACCTCCTCAGCCTGCCGAACATGTGCTCACTATTAATGTAAACAAACAATTAAATGATCACCTCCCCGCCAGTATCCACATCTATTATTAACCGATATATAGCATCCGGTGGACGGGCTTTCTGCTATAAAGTAAAACGAAGCACTAACTGGGCCAGCTATTCTGGAATTTGTTATCGAAATATCAATAAATATGCATCCTTAAATTACATCGATGATACATTTCAGCGTCCTCGGCGAGTATCTATAAAGCACTGAACAAATTTAGGTAGAAATAACATCGCCTATACTTACACCACGCATGATTAATTTTCCATCGCATTAATTTTCTCTCGCATCTCACTGAGCTTATTCATAAATATGAGAAATACTGGATAACTAAAAAAAGTGACCAAAGACAAAAGCACATTACAAATTCCTAATCGTGGTGCTACTGTTCATAGGAGTGTACTGGTGCTCTACTGTTCATGATGTACTATCCTATGAACAGTAGAGCACCATTGAACTCTTATGAACAGCAGAGCACCAGTACAATTCAGAATAAAACAAATATAAAACAAATATTATATTAAAATCTCTTTATTCAACAATATTAAATCATTATAGGGACCTAATTTGTGACCTGATCGTTATGTTAGGGCAATTCTGTTAGCTGATGCTGACAGGCACCGCATGGGGCAGAGACTTAAGACCATTACGCTGGAGGCTCACAATGACCCTTTTTGAACCCCATGGCAGTGCTAGTTTTATTGTGGTACAAATTGTAAAGCGAAGTTATGAAAACGATCAGGTCAATCCTGTTTTACACTATGAAATGAAATGAAATGAAATAATGTGCTTGTATACGGATACCGCCCATATGGTTAGCAACTGACACAAGTGTCAGGTACTAACCATGTCAGAGCTGTTCTAAAGGGTGAGGTGAAAATATCCAGCAACAAACAACTAAATCATCTCAAAAACAAATCTGTTCAGGAAAATTAAAACTATAAATATATCATATGGTAATCATAGGAAGATTTATTGATATATACCACACTACGATTAACAATAAACCACCAGAAAACACTTCAAAAGTAACATAATATACTTATAGGAATCATAGGAAGGTTTATTAATATATTAATACACTTTGCACTAATAAATAAAGGTACACCCTCCAACAAATCATAAGAACAAAGAAAAAACAGCACTAATCACATACGGTCATATAAATAATGTTTAAGGCTACTTTTGAAACTGTCTTCGTTGCGTAGTGATCGTATCTCCCAGGGAAGTGAGTTCCATGCAGTTGGTGCGTAGTTGGTGAATCGACGTTGATCAATCCTACTATTTGTAGTTTTAGGAGTCTTTAGTCTATAACAATCTCCTTCTACTTTTGATCTTGTACTAGCTGTTGTCAATGGGTTTTCAATCACTACAAGGTTCTGTATGTAGGCCGGTGCAATCCCATGCACAGCTTTATAAGTTAACAGGCAGACTTTAAAGAAAATCCTTTGGTCAAGAGGAAGGATATGTGCTCTCTTGTAGTAGGGAAGTAGGTCTTTTGATCGGTCTTTGATATTGTAGATGAACCGTATGGCACCATTGAGGGTTGATCTTAGCTTGTTTAGTCGTGTCTTTGGTAGGTTCATGTTAAGAGAATTACAGTAGTCGAGCTTTGATATTACAAGCTGTGTTGCCATCATGAGTTTCAATCCTTCATCCAGGTAGCGCCCAATCGTCCTTAGATTCATCATTGTCCAGCTGCATTTCTGTTTGACACTATTAATTTGTCTTTCCATGGTAAGAGACTTATCAAACTTTACTCCAAGACTCTTCCAGCTGTCACCTCTACATTCAGTTGGAGTGATAGTTGAGTTTCCGAACTGAACCGTCACCTCCATTTTGCAGTCTTTAAGAACTTTTGATTTGCCTAGGACAAGTAGTTCTGTCTTCGACTCATTGAGTTTCATAAAGTTTCCAACCATCCAATGCTTGATTTCCGAGAGACATCTATTTAGATCCGATCTTTGACATCTGCAAGTTCGCTTGGGAAGCTTGGATGAAAAGATATGTATAACTGAGAGTCATCCGCATATAGCTGGATGTCTAGTCCAAATTTGGCAGCAATGTTCTGAAGGTCTTTAATGTAGAGTATGAACAAGATGGGCCCTAGAAGGGATCCCTGAGGGACTCCAAAGAGGAGTTCAAGCAGAGACGAGATAGTATCGCCTATCTTTACACAGAAATATCTGCTCTCAAGGTATGATCTCATCCATCAAAGAGGTATAATTTCGCTATATTTTGTAATAATAAATGTATTTTATTTTTGTTTGCTAAAATAAGTGAGGACTTACATGACGTTGCTGCAAAACTTATTTCATCAAACTTCATTAATCATAACATCAGGCTGCTGAAATTCAGAGTGAGCAGATGGTTCTTGACCGATTTTCTAAAGCTGAGACCCTGGGAGTTCCTGTATTGTATCACATGGACAATAATAATGCTATAAATCGTTCACCTTGAAGCGCAAACTAAAGGAAGCTACAAGGAAAAGAAAGCGCGAAGAAGGTCAGTAGCAATTTAACAAGGATTCCCTCAATCTGGTCCTATTCGGATTTCGGGATCAGTGACCAACAAGTTTCAGATTGTAATTTGTTGATTATTTATTCTAAAAATGCTATATCGTGCTAAACATTAACATTGTACCTACTTCAGAGAGCTTAGTTATTCCTATGGGTTTAGCTTCTGGGAGCGATCAACCTGAAAGTACCCATACCCCCGCAACACGGAGTCGGATTTCCTCTTCTCGTAATGAGAAAAGTGAGTTTTATTTATATTAAGATTTATTTAGGATTTTTTAAATTAAACTAACGCCACGCTATGGGGCACGACATTTTTCACAACATGAACACTGACTTCGCTGTATTATATGTAAGCGTAAGGTAGAATGTTTATGTTCACAGTTGTTTTTTCTGCAGGTTCTGTGGTTCTAACGGACCGGGAAAGAGGTCGCAAAATAAAGTGTATAAATTGAGTCCAAGGGAAATTCATAGGAGATAAGAAGTGGACAAGTTTAAATTGAGTGAACAACCCCGTGTTGAACTGTTTCTGGATGCTGTCAAATTTTTCAACGATGATCGGGGCACACGGCTTGCTGATATAGACTCTGTCGAATCTTAGCTTGCAGCAGATATTTACTCCCATCATTTATGTATGCAACAGTATCTTAAAAAATACGAGCGTGAAACATTCACCTGCGAAATTTGTCAGAGGAGCGCATGCTTCACGTCTTACTCTTTAAACTATGACACAGCTCTGGAACTCCTTGAGAACGCCCGTAACAAGAGAGATATGAAACTAGTGAGCATTCTATTGTGTGCAGTTGACAATCAAATCTAAGCGATGATAAAGCCTTTCCCCAATCCCCATTCACTTAGCATGGGTTACAGAGTACCTTTGTTAATCCACTAACTTGCCAGCCTGCTCACGTGAAACCTTGATTCCAGTGATTGATGAAATGCTTAGAGACAAGTTTGGCCTCACTCTTAGTCAACTGAGGGAACATTTGTCAGAAAAATGGCCAAGGATTTCGTTTCAGAAGCACCACATTAAATCTTTTATTTCTGAAGTTTATGGCGATAGAATTTCTTTCTGTAATCCACACAGAAAATATGAGTCGGAAGTCGTGTTTCCTTCTTCGATCAGTCCATCAGAAATTTTGCAAAAACTACAAATCCTCGATTCAGTTGCATACACTGGCGGAGTTCTACGGGAAAAGCTTTTAGAGGTTGATTTTGGGTTGACTGACGTGATATGAGATGAAACTGCTTTGAATAATGCGTATCATGAAACTAAAGTCCCGGAGATAGTAATGACTTTCATGTCGGCTCTTCTTAACATCCCGAAAACAAGACTGATGACCGAGAAATCATGATGATGGAACTTCTGATGTCGAAGATGAAGAAGATGATGACGAAATCGAAGTTGGGCAACATTTAAAGGACCACATCGTTCATGCGATCAAATACAACAACAAAATATTGAAAGTGAACAGTCTTTACCAAACGATGCACAACATGGTCCACAATGGAAGAAAGGGATCTCCTCTACCAACAATGGTTGGTCATACTCTGTACGAAAAGACACATAGTAAGGAACTTATAACCTCATTTAATCACTTGGGATTGTGTCCCAGCTATCCAGAGATTATGCGGGATAGATCAAAATTGGGAGCTAATACTATAAGTAAGTGTAAAACGGGAGACGTACCACTGCCTGGCCACTTTAATGAGGAGGACTTTGGGATGGGGGGCTTCGACAATTTTGACCATTCAGATAAATCAAGTTTGATCGCACCAAAAGACAGTCATGACACTGCAATTGTAGTATATCAAAATGACATCAGTCCTAACAAGCCGAAAGTCAAGATATCAGAATTGACTGTAAATCTGAAAAGTAGAAAGTATATCAAGGAGCTAAGCTGTCAAAAGATTATAGGATATCCATACAGCAAACGCATGATGCCACTACCCAACGATTTTTAAAGTTGTAGCTACCACTATGAAACAAATAGCTCGGAAAGAGTTGCAAGCCTTGCTAGAGCTGGGGCATTCGAAAATGAACTGCTTCAAGGGACGCCCACATGGTCAGGAATGCATTCTCTGACATCTGAACAAATTCCTGGTTCGCAAGAAGATAGGGTTTTTACAGTTCATCCAAAATCCTATTACAGAAATTGAAACAGTGTATACTTGCATATTGAACTTTAAGAATATCGCCTCTCAGTTCAAACAGAAGGTACTTCCTGTGGTATGCGATGAAGGGGTCTACCATTTGGTCACCAAAATATACTTAGATCGACCCGAATTATTTGATGACTTATTCTTCATGCTGGGCAGTTTTCATACGGCTAAAACTGCCCTCAAATGTGCTGGCAAGTTTATAAGAGGAAGTGGTGTAGCTGATACGTTTATTGAATGTGGGTTGTTTGGACCAAAATCCGTGGAGACAGTTATAAATGGAAGTCACTACTACCGGTCATTTAATGGAATGGTAATGTTATACTGTAAGTTTTTATAAAATCTTAAACAGCTACAGAAACGTAGATCTGGGTGTGTATGGTAACAATAGAAACCTCAAATTATTTGTTATATAGTAGTGTTGAAAGTATTAAAAGTAAAACAACCTAGATTGTACAACTCACTTTGAAGATAAAACTGTTAAGTGATGAGTGATTGGGCTCATTAAACATTTTAGTAGCGGAGATATGCGGATCAGCTTCTTGAGGTTCTAATAGTTCATTCAGACAAGAAGTTTTACTTTTCAAATTAAGTCGTTCAAGCTGCCTGAGTTCAGGAAGTTTGCCAAAGGGGCCCAGGTATTCTGGTCACCTTTACCATGGGACGAGAGAATAACTTTTTTACCTTTGATTTGAATACACCATGAGTGATTTCAAGGTCGTTCAGTGCCAACATCTGACGGAATGAATTCGATTTGTAAACGATTGCTATGAATGTAGTAGAGCACCAGTACTCTCCTATGAACAGCAGAGCACCAGTACATTGCTATGAACAATAGAGCACCGGTACTCTCCTATGAACAGTAGAGCACTAGTACTATCCTACGAACAGAACACTGCTATGAACAGTAGAGCACCAGTACTCTCTTATTATCAGTAAAATACCAGTACTCTCCTATGAACAGTTGAATACCAGTACTCTCCTATGAACAGTAGAGCACCATTACTCTTCTATGAACAGTAGAGCACCAGTACTCTCCTATGAACAGTGGAGCACCATCTCCTGTGAACAGAAAAGCACCAGTACACTCCTATGAACAGTAGAGTACCAGTACAGCTATGCTATGAACAGTAGCGCACCAGTACTCTCCGAACTATATAGTGCAGTAAGAGTCAAATAAGTTATGACCAAAGAAAGATAATACGTTGTGAGCACTAGATACTATTTAGGTCTCCCAGTCCCATGATGCGATGATCTAATCTAGAAAGTTCTCTTACTGATTTGAAATATGGCATCTATTCAAGTTTAACCTTGTTAAGCCACCCTTTATCCCGTTTAAATAGTTTAAAAAAATATTCAATATATGTAATATAGTATATGTTTATGTAATAAAAATAAGAACATTCTTACCTGGGAAGGAAAGCTTTTGCTTTTGATTTCCGTCTCTATAGCCAGTTTAATCTCATTTTCAAGGGATGAGTCACTGGGATGAAGTTAGAAACGTAAGCGCGCTTGTTTGTTGAGAAAGTCAATGTTAAACAGTTAAAACCTGCCAATTAAATAGGAACAATGTTATATCCATAATTATAATGTAAATCACGAAATCAAAATGGCCATGTTTATGGTATTTTGTGTTGTTTACGTTCTGACTGTTCGACCAATGCTAGCTTTGTTGTTAATCTACTAGCACTAATCATGACTCAATTCCTACCGACGATCATTATTTTGTACGTTAATGTACCAATGAGCAAAATGTTAAACCAGAATTAGAAGCGATGGCGCCAGCCGTTCTCAGAACAATGAATACCTCGTATTATAGTATTACACAACTCCAGACCCCAAAGAACTTCTGCTCGATGTCAATACAACATAGGGACGTATTCAAATAGTCATTTGACGGATGACGCGACAGCTGTAAATAAACGCAACCAGTACAGTACCTTATTAGCTTATTTGGGGACCGAACAGGCTTTTAAAAATTTACAAAAATCACGTGCTTTATAGTTAAACTTCATAGTACGTAAAATGTTACGTGTTATTGCTAACAAGAAAACAACAATTTCAAGAAAACACTGGAGACATGGCATGCTCTTCGTATCGGTGTGTACAATGTAGATTTCAAGCATATGCGAAATATTGATACTGATAGTCAGTATAGTAGGAATTGAGTCATGATAAGTGCTAGTACGTAGATGAACAACAAAGCTAGCATTGGTCGAACAGTCGGGACGTGAACAACACAAAACACTATAAACACGACCATTTGTCAACTTTGAACTTTATTGACTGTAAGTGTAATAAAATTAAAAATATTCTGTCTAGTCTTAGTTATTATTTGTATCTAACATAAACTAATGCTTTTTGATGCTTACTCGACACATCTACAGCACCATCGACTTTCGAGCCTTTTATTTGATATACGATTCTTTACAAGCATACCCAATACCGCAATCTTGATATTAGTTGCTTTTTTAATGTAAATATAAAGTAACATATGTTCTCAACTATGTATTCCTTGCTTTTTACCATTCAGTGTCGATCAACTTGTAACTGTTAAATAATCAGCCCACAGCCACGAGTTTATCAGCTGATATCATAATTTTTATGTTTTATTTGTTTTGACTTGCTGAGTTTTATCACTCGGTAATTTATTACTGGGCCGCGCTCAGCCTGTCATTCCGATCCGCCTAATCTTTATGTTTATGAACATGATAGCCTGAGGTCCCCAGGTTAGGTAATTTATTACGTTTGTTTCACTTAGAATAACACTTAAATTGATGATTGATCCGTGTGTAACAGTCGTCAAGCACCAAAAACTGGTTGCTATGCTGTATCATGTATGCCTGTAATTGATTAACACATAACTGGCGTCGCGCGCGCAAAATAGCAAGGTTGTTAAATACGTCAAATTTTCGTGAAAGAATACGACGTATTTGGTTCTAATAAAGAATACGTCGTAATACGCCGGAATACGGTAATTTCTATGGATTGTTAAATACGTCCACGAATACGCCATAATACGCCGTAGTACGCTGATTTGTCAAAATTAAACATTACAGCTGCGTGCCACCCTCATCATTGATCATGCATTAAAGGAGTGCAGTTATACATGATAACTTAAATTTGTAATCAAATTTCATGGATAATAAGCTAACATTTTTTGCGAAATTATCAATTACATATTAATACATATTTAATGATTTCGTTTCCTAAAACGATCTCGCAATTATCAAAGTTTAAGAC
This sequence comes from Bolinopsis microptera, assembly GCF_026151205.1. Lineage (NCBI taxonomy): Eukaryota > Metazoa > Ctenophora > Tentaculata > Lobata > Bolinopsidae > Bolinopsis > Bolinopsis microptera. Next base: position 17,885,255 of record NC_087082.1, on the reverse strand, counting down.
CATTTTCTAAAGTTCAGTCCCCTCAACATATTTGAATTTTTGAATTTTTTGAATAAAGAATACGTCGTAATACGTCAATTTTCGAGGATTAATACGTATTCGTATTACTATACGTATTCCCTCCTAATACGTATTTAACAACCTTGCAAAATAGACTCCTTTTATACACATAATTATAGGAGAGTGGTCTATATTGCGAAGGAGCAGACTTTTGTCGACATCGTAGGTCCATCAGGCCACTTCATATATCCAAACCCGATTACTTATTCCCTACGATCTTTTTGCTTTCTGCAAGAGTAGGGATTAAAATTTGTTAAATGGAGTGCATAATCAAGAAAGTATATTAGCTCCCTAAAAAAATCTAATCCGATGAGAAAATATATTTGATATTGTTTACCGATATTACAACCACAATGCACGGACCTAACTAGATATGCAACTTTGATACATGTTACGTATCCCAAATACGATTTGTGGTGCCAGTTTGTGGCCTTGGATAAAGCCTTGACGGATGTTACTCGTCTAAATTTCTTCGAAGTAGCGCGCGCCGCTTTCTTCTCGAAATGTTGGCACCATGGCCCGATGGCAAGTGCTACGAAGTAGCGCGCGCCGGGCCAGATCATTAACAATGGTCAAATAAAGCCCTCCTGTGACGCTTTCGGTGGTTGCGCACTACTGCAGGCGAAAAGGCTCTGGTTTGTGGTTAGAGAAAGTAATATTGCAGTAAAAATAAAAGACTTAGACATAAATTTAGAGCCAATACACAATACATTCAACATTGAATTGGCTACTATACTTCACCTAACCATGTGCTTTCGCGCCACTGCGGGCGCGCTTGTTTCACAAGTCAAGAAAAGCACCTAGGCCTATCCCATATCCACGAAGCCCGATGGGAAGGTTCGTGCGCGCGCGCAGTGCTGACAACAGCGTCTATGTAGCGCAGGTAGTCTTGGCACTTCTCCCTCCAGTAACTACTTTTTAGGTCTTTTCAGTTGAGACAGCTAATGCATAAGGGCTGACACACGTTAAATTTATAACAATGTCAATAAATTTGGTAAATTTCTAGCTTTCTGTCAGAAATAAATTTTCGGTTTCTATAGTGTATAGGGGTTAATTAGGTATAAACTACAGTACAGCTGTACTTACACCTACATTCACAAGCACAAAGCATATGCAAGCACACCTGGTGCTTGCATAGAGGTGTATGTGGGAAGGCAAAGAAGGCATGGACCGCCCCATATATCCAATGTCTCCTTCAACGATTCGATTGATCAACCAGTACAGAACAGGTCTGGATTCTTGCGGCAAACATAGCGATAATGAGCCAGAAGTCGACCTCTCAAAACCTGTTGTTACTCTGTCACTCGGACAACAACGCTGTATGCTCATTAGAGAGGCTAAGAACTCTGGAAATGCCATCACAATTAAACTTGACCAAGGTTCAGTTCTTGTTATGCATGGTACTGATTTCCAAAAAAAGTAAACTCACCAAATACCCAAAGACAATGCAATCACTGCTGCACGCACATCAGTGACCTATAGGACCTGCAGCTCCAGCTTCCTGCGTGAAAGAAACGCCTTATCTACACCTCTTACTGAGATGCATATCACTCCTGTACTTGCGAACCTGTACTCACGAACTGTACTTGCCCCCAAGTCTACAGCTGAACCAGTAAGCTCCCCGTCGCTGCACAACATACGTAGATCTTCTCTGTCACTATCACTAGTGATATGTACAAAAACTCTATTGCCTATATAAAAATTTCCAAACTCTTGTCGCCTAAAATTGATATTGGCAAAGGAACGGAGCAAGGACACCCCCTATCGCCAGACCTCTTTAAAATCTACATTAATGACTTTTCATCTCTCCTGAAATCTGTTGGTGACTATCCAGTTCTTGCTGACGTTCTGATATCACATCTGCTGTGGGCTGACGATCTTGTCCTTCTTGCTCTAAGTCCCGAGGCCTTGCAAGTCAATATCAACATTCTATTTGATTTCTGTAACTCCATGGGCCTTGAAGTAAATATTAAGAAAACTAAGATTGTAATATTCAGCCCTCCCAAACGAAAGCAGTCCTATGAAACATTCACATTGGGAGGTCAGCCCATCCAGCACACCGATAAATACTGCTATCTTGGCATAATATTCCACAGAAATGGATCGTTTACAGCAGCAAATACTGAGCTGAGGGCCAAGGCTCTCCGTGCTCTCTATGGCCTCAAAGGCAAAATAGTTAAGGATGCCCTCTCACACCGTGCCCTTAATATTCTATTTGACTCCTTAATAAAACCAATCCTGCTTTATGGCTGTCAAGTCTTATGCCCCCACTCAAAAACCATGAGATACCTTTCAAAAATAGATGACAAAGCCAGCCCCCAGCATACCCTGAAGTACATTGCACAAGACCACTATGAAAAATTCCACCTAAAGTTTATCAAGTGGTCTTTGTCTGTACATTCAAAAGCATCAAATATAGGTTGCTGGGGTGAAAGCGGGCGCCACCCTCTATTCTTTGAAGCCTGCAAACTTGCAATAGATTACTATAGTCGCCTTGAAAACACTGAAAACGAACTACTCTGTGCTGCATTTCACGAACAAATCATGTTGGGACTTCCTTGGTATACCAACATCTCAAAGCTTCTCACCAAATACAACTTCACCCCCTCATCTTCCTCAAAATCTAAGCTCTCCACCCAAATCAGTCATAACATGAGGGAAGAATTCGTGAATACCTGGAAAGCTGCCAAGGCCTCCTCGCCAAAACTAGAATTCTATAACTTAATTAAACACGATTTCGAACCAGAGGCATACCTACGAATTATCAAAATACCGGATGTTCGAAAAAGTCTGACAAGGTTTCGTATCAGCTGCCACAACCTCTACATCGAAAGGGGCAGATACGAAACCCCCCTTGTACCAAGAGAAGAACGTTGGTGCACCTACTGCTTTTTCAGCAAAGGGCTCAAGCCTATTGAGGACGAAAGTCACGTATTGATTGACTGTTTGCTCTACTCCTCAGTTAGGGAAAAATTCAATTTCCATCCCCTAAACATTACTGACCTAGTCGGTTTGCTCTCCAACAAAACTCTAGATCCTACCACACTCACTGCCACAGCAAGAGCAATCCATTCAATTCTCTCTGTGAACGAAAATTATACAGCCTACTATAAGAGCCCAGATTTCCACTCAAATACTGGCAAGTGCATAATGCTACAGGACCTTAAAATAAGATTGAACCATACAAACTCGATTTATCTATTTTTCTAAAACTAGCATTATATATCATTTCTAAATTATCCCTACACACTTGTAAATAATTAGAATTGTGTAACTTAAATTATTTCAGAATTACAACTATTGTGTACTCAATAAAGTAATTATCACTTTTGTATCCTTGTATCCTTGTATCCTCAGGATTTACGATTGTGCTCTGCCAATTGCATTGTAGTACAGACAAATCTGTCTGAAAAAATCGATCTGCTGACACTCAAAGCTTTCAGAGGATTTTTTGACGTTTTTGAGTCCCGTTAGGTGCCCTTTATGGCTGACCAACTTTTCCAAACTTTTCCACGTGTCTTAAAGGGATCATGAAGTGTCCCTGACTTAATCGTCAAAACATTTCACATATACTATCACATAGAAACACTAATATAAGAATAGGGCTCGGAATTCCCAGATTCGTAACTTAATTATGTCGCGTGAAATCGATACAGGAAGATCGCCTTAATTTGTTGGATTGTGGCTAACTGTCAGACAACGCAATAGAAACAATGTTAAAATGCACATTTTTATTCATGTGCTGTGGCGCCAATTTAATTGATAAAATCTTCAAATTAACGACTCTTGATAGATTTGACTTTTATCTTTCGAAAATTGTGGTTGTATAATGTGCATAATATACACAAGCATCAAATAATTGTCTTACAAGTTTACGTACTGCTGTGTAATGTTGTAGGAAGAAAAACATTCAATTACCAAACGCTAAATAACAATACACGTTAGTAAGAACCTATTACTTAAACTAACCTTAAATTATCAATAGTTATTTCTTGATACAAACAATTACTTGTTAAGTTCATGGCAAAATATGTCCATCATCAGATTCTACTGCCACTGTCTTCATGATAGACCGTCTGGGTCGTTTCTCGGCTGGCTGGCCCGGTATATATAGACGAATTTCGCCTGTTTTGGGGTCGGTGTTGGGGATGCATGTGTCCTTCAACCTCATCACTCATGCGATAACGTGTGACACTCCCTGTCTTTACATAGTGCTCCCAGTCCTTCTCTTTGTAGTCACAGTCGCTGAAGTGGTCGCTGCAGACTCTATAGGTTTTTAACCTCCTAACGTCATGGTCGGCCCTGTTCACTCTTTTATCCCATGATATTCGACGTTTTGCATCGCTTGGGACGGAATGAAAAACCAGAAAGCTTCTCCTACTACTGGTGTCTCTTCCCTCACGGTTGTTACAACCTCCGACTGCACAATGACTTACCATTAACCGTCTTTTGATAAATTTTAACTAGTAAAGAGTTGTTGCAGTGATAATGGAATGAAGCTAAACTAATATATTTAGTAATGTCATAATTGCAAAGCTTGAGCTACTATACTCTGAAAACACGTGCCGCAGTCGACAACAAACGCGAAAATTTGTAACAGCCTCTGACTTAGTTATTAATTCTTTAATTGGAAGATAAGACTTTTATCTACGGGGTACAGACTACGGATACATATGTTAGGTTCGCGTCTACACATTACACGTTATTCAAGAAAGCACACATTCGCAAGCTTTAAAATACAAAGACCGTACAGAACGAAAGTAAACAAATTGAACACTGATCGTGCTACATTCAAATTCCATGAAGTGAGCTGTCTTTAATTGCTTGTAGGAACTAGATTAATCGCTGTACACCAAATTTAGGAAGATATGTGAAATATAATGGTTTAAACCTGATGGTAATCTTGTCGGTTCAACAAAAAAACCAACAGAAAACTTGTTATGGACAATTAAAATCAGGTGTTTTTACACATGTCGTATATGCTATCCCGTCACCTAGCCACAACTTGGAAAAATGTAATTGATATGCCCCATATTATCTCAGCTTGTGAAGCAATTACGACGGAGCTATTTTGGGATTGTGGCAGAATTACCAAGCCTAGCTCACTACCCAAGTTTCGAGTATTTTTGAAGAATTCGCAAATTTACACTTCATGATCTCTTTAAGGCCACTTTTTGCCACTTTACCACTTTTTATCACCTTTATTGTTTGTCAAATATCTTTAGTTGTGAACATCGTAAAAGGTTGCAGATCAATCGAGTGTGTTCAAATTATCAGGAGAAAAAACTTTTGTTCGAACAATTTTTACGTCAGATCATAATAAGTTAATTGGATCAATTAACTAATTAGCAAAATTCTAAAAAAATTTTATTGGCTCAAAATGATTGGAATAGCTTAAAACACGGAGAAAAGTAGTTTTTAGAAAAAAGTTGAACATTTTTCACTTCCATTTTTTTCGAGAGTATTACGATTTGATCTATACAGTCTTTAGAGATTGATTAAGCGTATATTATTGCCCACGTTAAGGGGCCTGTTAATAATTTATTAAATTATTAGCTATTTTAGATTTAATAATAATAATGAGATTGATTACCCAAATTACTAGCTATAAGAAATTTGCTCTCAGGGGCCAGGTCCAGGGCTCTAGGCTAGACAGATGTTTTGGGTAGCCAAAGTGTAATTTTGTTGACTTAGAAATGATCTGATACATGAGTAAATTTTGTGTCATCACAGTAAAAACTCTTGAAAATGTTTCCTTATAATAATATAACTTATTACTATAAGGCACCATGAAGAAAGCAGCAATAGTTTGTCTTGCTTCAGTAGCTGGAACAGTGTCTGCTCTTAGCGTTCATGCAAAGTGCAAATCAAAAGCATGGGATTACAATTGGGACTTCCGCCAGCCATCATCTCTTGTTAAACCTAACTCACCAGATGAGGATCTTGAGAAAAGAAAATCAGCCACCAGACGGACCCTATATCTCATTAGACATGGTCAGTATGAACTAGATAAACAGCATGATAAAGAGAAAATTCTCACTGAGCTGGGTCGTCAACAAGCTGAGTGCACTGGTAAGCATCTTGCTAAGTTGGGTGTAAAATATTCTGATTTAGTTATCAGCACTATGACCAGAGCAAATGAAACTGGTGAAATCATTCTGAAACAGCTCAATGAAACTGGTATGGAGGTTTTAAATGGAAGCTTTGAAATTGAAAAAACAGACCTGCTACGTGAGGGGCATCCAATTGATTCTGTGCCCTCCAGTAGTAGATTCAAACCAGATTCATGGGAGTTTACAGATGGAGCACGTATTGAAGCTGCTTTTATAAATCCATGTTTTCCTTACAAGCTCCTTCAATCATTTTCATAAAACTCATGCAAGCGCGAAAGCAACGATATTGAAAAAATTATATTGAGTTTGGACTAATGACATTAAACATTCTAAGTATGGGTTCAGTTCCTTAGGAAGATCTTACTGAATTAATTGACCCCACTAAGCAGTATTCCCGCTGCAATTATAATTGTCCAATGTTGACTTCCTATTAAGTGCTATATATATTCCTACATAGCAAAGAATGTTCTGATTTAACAATCTACTTAAAGACTTATGCTAAAGAAATAATTGCTGTTTCCAGACTGTATTCTCAAACTTTTTAACTCGAGACTTTAGATCATGTAATGAACTTCTATACCATAATGCTTCATCTCAACATGAGATGAGTAGGTTTTACTGTCCACTTGGCTTAAGTTTTTAAACGAACACAGTTTTGACAGGGTTGTAAATAATCTACTGGGATTTAACTCTTTGATCTTTTCTTCAATTTAATATTTTGATTAAGACGTTCCCATAAAATTAAAACAAACAAATTACTCTGATTAAGCTTTATCTCAATTTATGCCTCCTATTCAGGGTACTTTCGGTCAACTGCCCATTTTTCCATATGTGAAGACAAATGAACTCGTTTAGCTTATAATAGGACCTTTGCATGCAAAAGGCCTCGTACACAGTCAAAAACACATATACATATCAACACTTTATACTACAAAATTACACATTTAATTCCTCCATGCACCCCACACACAACTACAATTATCATAATCATATGTTTCTCTTCTATTCTCCATCATGACTTAACCTTCTCCCAATTCTTCTCTCCACGACTAGTCTCATGAACACGTATTCCCCCTAATTCTAATAATTCATTCCTACTCTTACTCCTTGACACCCACGTATCTTAATACCATTTCTTGCTTGCCTCCCACAATCAAAACTTTTCTTTGTAATTATCTCCTCATGGTTTATTAGAAATGTTCTTCTCCCTGGTAAGATGAATAAGGTCAAGTATTCCAGCCGCCTCAGGCTCTAGTAACTTTATCATTCTTTGGGTTTCTCTCTACCTTCTTTAGATAACTCTTGTTAATCCTTCTATGCTTAATCAGGTCCCAACTCCTATCTATACTCTACAAAAGTCCAAGTCTTAGTCCTTACAGTAACCTAGCTCCTCCCATCCCCTCTTGATGTAAAAGTATTTCGAACTTCATCCTTTGCTAACATCGAGCAGCCTGACATAATTGCCCTAAATGCGACTTGGCTCAAAAAATCTATTTCTAGCAACGAAATCTTTCCTTCTTCTCAATATGAAATCATCCGCAAATGACCTGCACGAGAAAGACTCATCCTCACGATCCAGTATAACCCTAAAAAGTTTTAGGAAAATGAGGTGGTGTTCTTTTGCTGTTCGGTCTGATCTCATGCCACTACAACCCCGAACTAACCAGTTAGCCTAGGTGCATGAAAATGCTTGCCTTATAAAATTGCTTATCTAACAAAGAGAGAATTGTAAATCAGTACATGTTTAAGAGTAGGAAGTCATGGTTACCTAATCATGATGTCATAGTAGTTATATTCTAAGCTAGTTTCCAAAAAGACTCCCCCTAAAATCAATGTTATGGTGATTTTAATCTCTCCCATACAGACTGCTTATCTTCATCCAATACCGACCTAATTGAGCAAACCTTCATAGATACTTTCAGTGATCATTCTCTCTCCCATTGATCACATCACCCCCCATAAAAGTGTAAATACATTAGACTTCTCTCAGTAATTATGATAACACAATCGATAACTTGAATGTCTGTGATCCTCATCCGTGTGCAAATTCTGATCATTTTCCTGTCACTTTTTCAATTAAAAGCTCCTTTTCCCGCAAGAAAACTCCTAAACGTAAAATCTATAATTAAGAAACAAACAGGGACATGATTAATCGTGAATTATGCTCGGATTAATTGCAATTCCTAAAACCTAGATCTGATTCGTCTGGAAGTTAGTTAAAGACTGCATATGAAAATTCGTTGATATACATATTCCTAAAGTAACTATTTAAATCAGAGTTTTCCAACCCCGTGGTCGATAGTGAACTTTTTTCTTCATGCCGTAAAAAGGAATAGACCCCCTCCCCCAAAGATCTAAATTTAAAATTCTGTTCTATTTCTGATGTTAAAGTTTGTTACTACCGTAAAGATTTAAGAGGCTTCATCACCAAAAAAGAGACAATCTTTTCAATAGAGATATCCAGCGCTAATATCTAAAAGTTTTTGTTCACATTTGTTAAGTATAAATCTAACTCCTGGCCGTATTCCTAAGTGTTAGTTCTTCTGCAGCTTCGGTCAAACCCAAAGCCAAGCTGAACCTTTTCAATTCTTTTCTTTATAAACCATTTTTCGATCCTTCACTTTATGACACTGATATCTCCTATGTCAATGATGTTGTGATTTGATATTGACTTCGATCACGACTGTTCGTAAGCTTCTTTCCAAATATTAATTCAAATAAAGCCCAGGACCAGATGGCATACACGGTAAAATACTCAAAAATTGTTCCGTAGTTTAGCTTCCCCTCTAACATGCATTATTCGAGGATCTTACAACAGCGGCAACATTCCACAAGAATGAAACTTGCATGTTGTCCCAAATTTAAGAAAGGAAGAAAAGGAGGTGAAAACATAGACCAATATCCCATACTTGTTTATCATGAAAGTTTTTGAGCGCATTGTTAAAACGTAAACTGCCTTTCTTTGACAAGTACCTTCTTGATCCAGGCAGTCATGGTTTACTAAGCACAAGTCATGCACAACCAATATGGTTGACTTTTTGTGAAGCCTTGCATTGTCTCTTAACGAAAACATTATCTATCATGTTGTGTATTTGATTTTGCTAAGGCATTTGATTCTGAAATCATGATTATCCTTCTTCATAAGCTAAAGACCTTATTTAAACATTGATGGTACACTTCTCAAATTTCTTACAATAACCTTCAAGGCCGTTACCAAGAGTGGTTATGGTAATGAGATTCATCTACCCTCAGTTCATTCTGGTGTCCCCAGGGCTCTATTCATGGTCCCTTACTTTTTGTATTGTTTATCAATGATATTCCTCTTGGCTTATCGGATAATACTGAAATTTTTTGTATGCCGATGAACAAAAATCTGGCGTAAAATACATTCATCTCAGAAAAACTAATTTACAAATGGATATAGACTGATCTCTCTGACTGGGCACTAAGAAACAAAATGCGATTCCATCCAGCAAAATGTAAAGTGCTTATTGTTTCAGGAAAACCATCTTATCTCCTCATTCGCATACAATCTTAGAGGACTCTCCTCTTTGTGTAGTAGAGTTAGAAAAAGATCTGAGTCGATGTTACTCCTAAGCTAATGTGGAATAGTCAGTGCGACCAGAATTTAAACTAAGGCCATGCCACAACTGGAATGGTCAGAAAGAGAAGGCCATATTGGACTTTTAATCAGAAACGTCGCCGGGCGCTTTACCTCTCCTGGTCGTAGCAATTCGAAAATTGTTTTCCAATAAGCTGGCGCCCTTGTAATAAATCACCTTATGATCAATTAGAAAGTCTCCAAAAGAGGAGCTATTAAATGATTCGTCTGAAAGGGCCGCAGTTATCCACCTGAGCAATAGTCAAAAAATGCAAGCTTGTCACATCTCCTTTGTCTCAAGTTTGACTTGAATGATCTAGTTTTTCCCACCAAAGTTCATTAACATTTAATTCCTGTATCACTGCCTCACTATCTCACTTTATATCAGGGCACTTCTCGACTAAGACGTTGCCGCCCTCGACAATCTGTCTATTGTGGACATCACTTTTACCAAGTTAAGTCAGAATTCACACACCACAAACCTCAAAATAGCCCTGGCAACAATCATTTTCTACAGAACCCATATACTGTGGAATGGACTCCCTTTTACAGGTAAGACAGATTGTGTCTACTAGTCTTTTCAAAGCGGAGGTCCTAAGCATCTATGGAAATGTTTATTGATAGTGAAACAACAGTCTAGCACCTCTAGTCTCTTTGCTCCCCATATTAATATTATTTTTGTTTTATTAATTTTTTTTTATCTACCGTCCTATACTGTTCAACTCAAAACACACTTCACCCGCACTCCATCTCACACATTAATGACCATTTCAACCTGTATCGTAATGTACTGAAATTGACGTTATTGAAATACAAAATTTGACTCTATATCCACAGTTATTCACAGGATTGTTTGTATTAAATTTTTTTCATAAATTTTTGATTTAATTAATTCATGTAATGGTCCAAGTTACTGCGACATAGTTCACTATGTTACCGTGTATTCTGGGTGCCCATCATATTTTACAGATGGGGCGATATTTTGAACGATTCAATTTTATATTCATCAAGCTGTACTCCTGTAAAATTTGAAAGTATTTAATAAAAAAAATAAAAATTAACTTAACTTAACTAAATCAAAAACAAATCAAACGAAACGAAACGAAATTGAAACGAAAATGAAATACAAAACAAAACTAAAATTAAAATAAAATTCCAAAAAGCATTACTTTCAATAAACTTGTTGGTGTGCCTACATTTTTACTTATGAAGTTCCCTCCTCCTATTTAATAGATTGCCATCTTTAGTTTAAAATAATAAAAAGTTTTTCAGTAAGGCAGAGAGCAATCTTTCGTACCCCCCTTGTACGGATGAGCATGTTCATTATTTTCAAGATATTTTATATGTGTTTTGTATTATCTTTTAACTCCCATATTTTCTTAGATAGCCCGTCTGATTTCGTAGCTTCTCGAGTTTGCAAGACTTGTGTGTGAACTAAACGGGTCTTAAAAGTGTTTTCAGTAAGCCAAATATATTTTGTGCTCTTCTTTTCATTTGCCACGCAATAGTTTCTTCAAATATCACTGCTGCTTCCAGCATGTCCGTTCAGTGGCACATTTCCGGCTTTCTGCAATGCACGTTTTCGATTAATTGTAGTTCTTTCTGAGGCTTGGTTCTGGTGCTCGCTAAGATGATCCTACGTTGGGTAGGCAACTGTATATAGCTTTAATGTGTTTCTGTTGAACATGTTGTGAAATTGGTGTCCACTGGGGAAGTGCTTTCTATAATCGGAGAATCTCTTGCCTATTTGTTGATACATTTGCAGAAAGCCGAATGTGCCCACTGAACGGACATGCCTGAAGCAGCAGTGATATATGAAGCAACTATTCATGGAAAATGAAAAGCAAGAGCACTTCCCCAGAGGACACCATTTCCACAAAATGTTTCAACAGAAACACAATTAAGCTATCAGACAGTGCCTACCCAACGTAGGGATCCATATTAGCGACACCGCAGACAACCAAGCTCAGAAAGGAACCTACAATTAAATCGAAAACTGCAATTGCAGAAACCGGAAATTTGCCCACTGAACGACAATTGCCTGAAGCAGCATGATATATGAAGCAACTATTCAGGAAAAATGGAAAGAAAGAGCACAAATATATTGCTTACTGAAAACACTTTTTAAGAACCCTTTCAGTGTCACACACAAGCCTTTCAAACTCGAGAAGCTACGAATCAAACGAACTATCTAAAAAATAAGTGAGTTGAAAGATAAACAACACCATATAAAATATCTTGTAAAATAATCAAACATCTCATCGTAGCAGTGGTTACGAAAGATTGTCATCTCTGCTTACTGAAAAACTTTATATTATTTTAAATAAAGATGGCAATCTATTAATAGGAGGAGGGAACTCTAAGTTAAATGGAGCACACCAAAAAGGTTATGCAGAAGAAAGCTTTAGTAATTTTAATTTAATTTTAGTTTTTGTTTATGTTCTTGTATTTCATTTTCGTTTCAATTTCGAGTTGTCGTTTTCGTTTGATTTTTTTTGATTTAGTTAAGTTAAGTAAATTTTATTTTTTTTTAGTAAATACTTTTCAATTTACAGGTACAGCATAGATGAAATATAAATAGAATCGTTCAAAATATCGCCCCCATCTGTAAAGATATGATGGGCAACACAAACAACGGTAACACATAGTGAACTATGTCCGCAGTAACTTGGAACCCATTACATCGAATTAATCTAAATCCAAAAATTTATGAAAAACTATTAATAACAAACCAATTCCATGTGAATAACAGTGGATATAAGTCAAAATTTTATTTCAAATACTCAAATCCCAGAAACTTAGATACAAGGATTGAAAGGTCATAAATGTGTTAGAAGTGTGCGGGTGAAGTGTGAAAATGTTGAAAGTATAGAAGGTAGATAAAAAAAATTAATATAACAAAAATAATAATAATATGGGGAGCAAAGCGACTAGGCGAGACTGTTGTTTCACTATCCAATAAACATTTCCAAGATGCTTAGTGACCTCATCTTTTGAAAAGACTAGTAGACACAATCGTCCCTTACCTGTAAAGAGTCCATTCCACAGTATATGGTGTTCTGTAAAAAATGATTTTGCCAGTGGGCTATTTGAGGTACATGTGGTGTGTGAATTCTGACTTAACTTAGTAAAATTGTATGACACAATAGACAGACGTCGAGTGCCACGTCTTAGTCGAGAAGTGCCTGATATAAAGAGAGATTATTGAGGCAGTGATACAGGAATTAAATTGGTAAGACTTTGTGAAAAAAATAAGATCATTCAAGTCAAACTTTTGAGACAACGTGAGAATGTCGACAAGCTTGCAACTTTTATTGACAAATTGCTCATGTGGATAGACTGCGGCCCTCTCAGAACAGAATCATTTAATAGCTCTCTTTTGAGACTTTTCTAATATATCACTAAGTGCATTATTCCAGGGGCGCCCAGATTATGAAACAATTTTTCGAATTGGCAAACGGACCAGGAGAGGTAAAGCGCCCGTCGACGTTTCTTTTCTGATCAATGACAATAGGGCCCATCTCTCAGACCATTACAAGTTGTTGGCAGGCCTTAGTAATAAATTCTGTGCACTGACTATTCCAACTTAGAGCTTTAGGAGTAACATCCGACTCCAAGATCTTTTTCTAACACTACATACACAAGAGAGAGCCATCAAGATTGGTATGCGAAAATGGAGGAGATAAAGATGGTTTTCATGAAACAATAGCAACTTAAACATTTTGCTGGATGAATCGCTTTGTTGCTAGTGCCCAGTCAAGAGATATCTATATCCATTTGTAAATTAGTATTATCAGAAATGAAAGTATTTTACGCCAGATTTTTGTATCACGCAATACAAAACAATAATCAGTATTTCCAAAGGCCAAGAGGAATATCATTGATAAACAATACAAAAATAAGGGACCAAGAAAGAGCCCTGTGGGACACCAGAATTAAACTGAGAGAGGTAGATACATCTCATTACCAATAACCACTCTTTGTAACGCCTTGAAGTAATTGGTAAAAATTGAGAAGTGAACCATTCAATGTAATATAAGTCTTTTAGTCTATATGAAGAAGCTACATGATACAGAACAAATGCCTTAGCAAACACAAAATACACAACAAGATTGATAATGTTTTCGTTAAAGACAAAGCCATGGCTATCACAAAAGACAACCAATATTGGTTGTGCATGACTTGTGCTCTAGAAAACCATCTGCCTTGGATCAAGAAGGGTACTTGTCAAAGAAAGCAGTTTACATTAACAATTCGCTCAAAAACTTCATGACTAAACAAGTAAGGGATATTGGTCAATAAGTTATCAACCTCACTTTTTCTACCCTTTCATAAATATTGGGACAACCTTTGCAAGTTTCCATTCTTTGTGAATGTAGCCTCTGTTGTAAGATCCACGAAAAATGCATGTTAGAGGTAAGCTAAACCCTTACGGAACAAATTTTGAGAATTTTACCGTGTATTCCACTGTCCCAGGCTTTAATTTGAATAATATTTGAAAGACGCTTACGAACATCCCGATGATCGAAGTCAATATCAAAACCAACATCATTGACATAGAAATCAGTGTCATAAAGTGAATGATCCGAAAACTGGTTATAAAAGCAAAGATGAAAAGATGACAGCTTATCTTTGGTATTGAAACCGAAGCTGTCCAGAATAACTAACACAATAGGAATACGATGAGTAAAATTATACTTAAACATGTGACCAAAAACTCTTAGTTAATAGCGCTGATCAAACACTATTGAAAAGATTGTTCCTTATTTGGCTGATGGAAAGCACTTAAAATCTTTACGGCTAGTAAACAAACCCTTTAACTCATCAAAATAGAACCAAAATTTTTAAATTTAAGATCTGAGTATCTTATCCTTTTTACGGCATGAAGAAAAAAGTTCACTATCGAACCACGGGGTTGAAACTCAGATTTAATAGTTACTTAGGAATATGTATATCAACTAAATTCATAATGCAGTCTTTAAACTAAACTTCCAAGACGAATCAGGATCTATGTCATTCTAGACTTGCCTATTAATCGATCACGCAAATTCACGATTAATCATGTCCAGTTTGCTTTTCTTATAATTATAGATTTTTACGTTAGGAGTTTTCCTTGCGGAAAAGAGCTTTTAATTGAAAAAGTGACAGGAAAATGATCAATTTGCACACGGAATGAGGCTCACAGACAATCAAGTTATCGATTGTGTTATCATAATTACTGAGAAGAATTCTAATGTATTACCACTTTATGGGTGGGTGATGTGATCAACTGGGAGAGAGAAAGATCACTGAAAGAATCTATGAAGATTTGCTCAATAGGTACGGTACTGGAATGAAGATAGCCAGGCTTATGGGGGATGATTAAAAACACCCATAACATAGATTATAGGGGGATTCTTTTTAGAAACTAGCCTTGCGAATATAACTAACTATGACATCATGATTAGGTAACCCAAGAGTTTTCCTACTCAATAACAAAGTACAATTACAATACTCTCTTTGTTATTAAAAGAATTTTAAACGGTCAAGCATTTCTGCACCTAGCTAACTGTAGTCGGGTTGTAGTGGCCATGAATCAGACCGACAGCCAAAAAGAACACCACCTCCATTTTCCCCTAAACATGTTTAGGGTTATTAGGATCTTGAGGATGATCTTTCCTCGTGCGGTCATTGCGAAGATTTCATATTGAGAAGAAGGAAAGATTTCGTTGCTAAAATAGATTTTTTGAGCAAGTCTCAATAGGGCAAATATTCAGGCTGCTCAATTAGCAAAGGATGAAGTTCGAAATCTTTATTACCATCCAGAAGGTGAAGGGAGTTAGCTTAGGTTACTGAAGGAAATAGACCTGGACATTTTTGAGGTAGAGTATAGAAAGGGAGTGGGACCTGGAATAAGCATAGAAGGATTACAAGAGTATCAAAAGAAAGTAATAGAGAAAACCGCAAAGACTGAATAAAGATACTAGACCCCTGAGGCGGCAGAATACTTCTGACTCTATTCATCTTTACAGGGAGAAGAACATTCTTATAAACCATAGGAGATAATTACAAGAAAGTTTGATGTGGGAGCAAGCAAGAAATGGGAATACGATAACGTGGGCTGTCAATGATTAGAGAGGAATGAATATAGAATCTAGGGGGAATTACGGTGTTCATGACAAGTCGTGGAGAGAAGTAATTGGGAGTAGGTAAGTCATAGATGAAGAATAGAAGAGAAACATATATTATGATAATTGTAAGTTGATGTGTGGGTGCATGTTGAATTAAATGTGTAAATTTTGTTAGTATTAAACCGTGTTGATATGTAAATGTGCATTTCTTGACTGTGTACGAGGCCTTTTTGCATGCAAAAAGACCTATTCTAAGTCTAAACGAATTCATGTCTAACATATGAAAAATGGGCAGTGAACCGAATTACCTGAAATAGGAGGCATCAATTGAGAAAAAGATTAAATCAGAATTTTTTGAGTTTTTAATTTTCGCGCAACGTCTTAATTCAAATATATAATGAAAGAAAAGATCAAAGCTTTAAATTCAAAAAGATTATTTTACAACCCTGTCAAAACTGTTAGTTCGTTACAAAACAAACTTAACCAAGTGACAGTAAACCTACTCCTCTCATGTTGTAGATGGAAGCCTATCATGTATAGAAGTTTCATTAACATGATCAAAAGTTCCCCTCGATTAAAAATTTTGAGAAACAGTCTAGAACACGCATTAGTCATTAGCATAAGGTCCTTTAAGTAGATTAGTTAAAATCTAGAACATTCTTTGCTATGTAGGAATATAAACACTTAATAGGAAGACAACATGACAATTAAATTGCAGCGGGAAATAACAGCTTAGTGTGTCAATTAATTCAGTAAAAGAAAACTTCCTATGGAACTGAACATCCCCCTCATACTTAAATTTTAATGTCATTAGTACCAACACTCAATATATTTTTTTCAATAGCGTCAGCTTCTGCACTCATGAATTTATGAAATGATGAAGGACTTGTAAGGAAAACAAGAATTATTATTTTAATAAGTTATTCTGACATCTGATGTTTGCATATAGCATGAAACCTACGAGTTTGTAGAATCGTTAGTTTTCATTATATATAATATATAAATATATATATATATATATATATATGTATATATATTGAGAATAAATATATATATATATCATATTATATTTTAAACTTGAAGCAAATTTTCCCCGGCAACGGGGACATAGATTAAAAAACACCGAAAATCGACCTCAAAAAGAACCTCTGGTGATCCACAAACCCATCTCGCAAATGGATTGAAACCTCGCCATTTTTAGCAGGGTTGTAGAAAAAGGATAGAATAGCGATACAATCTAGAAATTTGATTTAGGCATTAGATTTTTTTATACTTAACGTCGGAAGTGAGTTAAATAATCGTTTAGAATAATTGCGGATAATTTTAGCAAAGGTATTTACTGCGCTGTTGCGTAGCAACGATAAAATGCACGTGCCGAGCAACCACAGATTAACAACGCGCGTGTTATGCTGAATGCAACGTCAAAATTTCAAAACTAGCTCACAATTTACGCTCACCTTATGGACTTCTTATAACTTTGTTTGTGATTTGGTATTTTGATGCCGGTAAAAAGTATCGTTTTGGAATCCGAATACTAACAACGGCTGTCGACATAATGGAATTATCTAACAAAGCGACAGCGTTGTTAGTATTCGATTCCCCAAAACGATACTTTTTACAAAACCTGGCCCAAATCAAACAATACCAAACACAAACAAAGTATAAAAGTCATAGCGTGAGCGTAAATGTTAGCTAGTTTTGAAATTATGACGTAGCATACAGCATAACAACGCGCGTGTTAATCTGTTGTTGCTCGCGCACGTGCAATTTAACGTTGCTCACGAAACAGCGCAGTAAACCATTTGCTTAAATAACGCCATTATTCTAACGATTATTTAACCTCACTTCCGACGTTAATTAAAAAATCTAAAGCCTAACTCAAAAATCTAAGAATGCTATAGCCAGCCTATCCTTTTTCACAACCTGCTAAAAAATGGCGAGGTTTCAACCCATTTGCGACTGGTTTTGCATCACCATAGGTCCATTTTGAGGTCGATTTTGCGGTGTATTTTTTCTTCTATGGTCCCCTGCCGGGGAAATTTCGTCAAGTTTAAAATATAGATAATAGATATATATATATATATATATATATACATATATGTATATAATATAATATATATATATATATATAATAAAACACCGATTACTACAAACTCAGAGATTTCATGTCAAAATGCAGATCATCATGTCAGAATAACATATTAAATTAATAGAATCCATGTTTTTCCTTACAAGCTCCTACGATCATTTCATAAAACTCAATGCAGCTGCAGAATGCCTGACGATATTGAAAAATTATTTGAGTGTTGGTACTAATGACATTAACACATCTAAGTATGGGGTTCAGTTTCTAAGGAGTATCTTATGAATTAATTGACACCACTAAGCGTATATTTCCCGCTGCAATTATAATTGTCCAAAGTTTTCTTTCCAATTAAGTGTTTAATATCTAACTAGCAAAGAATGTTCTAATTTTAACAATCTACTTAAAGACTATGCCTAAAGAATAATTGCCGTGTTCCTAGACAGTTTCTCAAACTTTTAACTCGAGACTTTTAATCATGTTAATGAACTTCCCTATACCATGATTGCTTCATCTCAACATGAGAAATAGGTTTACTGTCCACTTGGCTAAGTTTAGTTGTAAACGACCACAGTTTTGACAGGGTTGTAAATAATCTTCTGGAATTTAAATCTTTGATCTTTTCTTTCATTTAATATTTGATTAAAACGTTGCCAAAATTAAAACTCAAACAAAACTCTGATTTAATCTTTTACTCAAATTTAAGGGCACCTATTTCAGGTACATTCGTCACGGCCCATTTTACCATATGTTAGACAATGAATCGTATTAGACTTAGAGTAGGTTGTTAGCATGCAAAAGTCCTCGTACACAGTCAAGAAATGCTCATATACATATCAACACTTTATACCTAACAAAATTTACACATTTAATTCTCCATCAACCCAACACATCAACTACAATTATCATAATCATATGTTTCTCTTCTAATCTCTCATCATTACCTTACCTCTCCCAATTCTTCTCTGCCACGACTAGGTCCATGAACACCGTAATTCCCCTAATTCTAATATTCATTCCTCGCTACTCCCTGACAGCCCCACTTATCTTATACATTTCTTGCTTGCTCCCACATGAAACTTTTCTTTGTAATTATCTCCTCAAGTTTATAAAAAATTCTTCTCCCTGGTAAGATGAATAGATCAATAATTCCAGCCGCCTCGGCGTCTAGTATCTTTATTCATTCTTTGGTTTCTCTCCTAACTTCTTTGATAACCTTTTTTAATCCTTCTATGCTTAAATCAGGTCCAACTCCCTATCAATACTCCCTAACCAAAATGTCCAAGGTCTTATTTCCTTTCAGTAACCTAAGCTCCGTCCCATCCCCTTCTTGATGTAAAAGAATACCGAACTTCAATCCTTTGCTAACATAGAGCACCTGACAAATTGCCCTAAATGAGACTTGGCTCAAAAAATCTATTTCTAGCAACGAAATCTTTCCTTCTTCTCAATATGAAATCTACCGCAATGACGCACGAGAAAGACTCCATCCTCAAGATCCTAATAACCCTAAAAAGTTTTAGGAAAAAGGAGGGTGGGTTGTTGGGGGGGGTGAGGAGGTGGTGTTCTTTTGGCTGTTCGGTCTGAATCTCGATGCCACTACAACCCGACTACCAAGTTAGCCTAGATGCAGAAATGCTTGCCGTTTAAAATTGCTTTTCCAACAAGAGAGTATTGAATCTGTACTTGTTAAGAGTAGAACTCTTGGTTACCTAATCATGATGTCATAGTTAGTTATATCGCAAGCTATTTCCAAAAAGAATCCCCCCTAAAATCTTATGTATTGGTGATTTTAATCTCCCCGCAAACAACTTAGGCTATCTTCATCCAGTACCGTACTCAATTGAGTCAATCCTTCATAGAACATTCAGTGATCTTTCTCTCTCGCCAGTTGATCACATCACTCCACCCAAAAAAAGAGGTAATACAATAGACCATTCTTCTCATAATTATGATAACACAACGATAACTTGAATTCTGTTATCCCATTCCCTGTTGCAATCTATCTTTTCTGCCACTTTTTCAAATTAAAAGCTCCTTTTCCCGCAAGAAACTCCTAAACGTAAAATCTATATTATAAGAAAGCAAATCTGACTATTAATTCGTGAATTATGCTCGATTATTTGCAATCCTAGAATGCCCTAGATCCTGATTCGTCTTGGAAGTTAGATAAAGACTCATTATGAATTTAGTTGATATACATATCCTAAAGTAACTATTTAAATCAGAGTTTCAACCCCCGTGGTTCGATAGTGAACTTTTTTCTTCATGCCGTAAAAGGAAAACTCAGATCTAAATTAAAATTTCTGGTTCTACTTCTGAATGAGTTAAAGATTGTTACTAGGCCTAAAGATTTTAAGAGGCTTTCATCAGCCAAAAAAAGAGACAATCTTTTCAATAGTGATGATCCAGCGCTAATAACTAAGAAGTTTTGGTCACTGATAAGTATAATTCTAACTCCTCCGTATTCCTAATTGTGTTAGTATTCTGGACAGCTTCGGTTAAAACCCATAGCTCAAGCTGAACGTTTTCAATCTTTCTTTTTATAACCAGTTTTTCGGATCCTTCACTTTATGACACTGATCATCTCCTATTCAATGATGTTTGATTTTTGATATTGACTACGATTCATCGGGATGTTTTCGTAAGCTCTTTAAATATTAATTCAAATAAATCCCAGGACCAGATGGCATACACGGTAAAATTCTCAAAATTGTTCCGTAGGTTAGCTACGCCTCTTAACATGCATTTTTCGTGGATCTTACAACAGCGGCCAACATTCCACAAGAATGGAAACTTTGCCAATGTTGTCCCAAAATTTAAGAAAGGTAGGGAAAAAAAAAGTGAGTTGAAAAACTATAAGACCAATAATCCCTTACTTGGTTTAGTCATGAATGTTATTTGAGCGCAATTGTTAAACGTAACTGCTTTTCTTTGACCAATACCTTCTTGATTCCCAGGCAGCATGGTTTTTCTATAGCGACAAGTCATGCACAACCATATGGTTGACTTTGTGATAGCCTGGCATTGTCTCTTAACGAAAACATTATCAATCAGGTGTGTATTTTTGATTTAGCTAAGTGCATTGATCTGTTAAATCATATAACCTTCTCTAAGCTAAGACCTTATATAACATGATGGTACACTTTCTCAAATTTCTTACCAATAACCTTCAAGCCTTACCAAAGAGTGGTATTGGAAATAGATGTCATCTACCTCTCAGTTAATTCTGTGTCCCCAGGGCTCTATTCTTGGTCCCTACTTTTTGTATTGTTTATCAATGAATTCCTCTTGCCTTTCGGATAATACGATATTGTTTTGTATGCCGATGAAACCAAAATCTGGCGAAAAATACATTCCATCTTCTGATAATACAATTTACAAATGATATAGACTATCTCTCAGACTGGCACTAAGAACAAAATGCGATCCATCCAGCAAAATGTTAAAGTGCTATTGTATTCAGAAAACCATCTTATCTCTCCAGTTCGCATACAACTTGATGGCTCTCCTCTTGTGTATGGTAGAGTTAGAAAAAGATCTAGGAGGTCGATGGTTAGCTCCTAACTAAGTGGAATAGTCATGCGACCAAATTTATACTAAGCCTGCCAACAACTTGGTATGGTCCAGAAGAAATGCATATTGACATTGATCAGAAACGTCGCGGGCTCTTTACCTCTCCCTGGTTCGTAGCCAATTCGAAAATTGTTCCATAATCTGGCGCCCTTGTAATAAATCACTTAGTGATAAATAAGAAAGCCCACCAAAGAGAGCTATAAATGGATTCTGTCTGAAGAGGGCCGCAGTTTATCCACCAGACAATATGTCAAAAAGTGCAAGCTTGTCACGACTTCTCCTTTGTCTCAAAAGTTTGACTTGAATGATCTTATTATTTTCCACAAAGTCTTACAATACTGGATATGAAGACACCTGCCTCTTAACAGGGGTAGTTCCATAACACTACCACCCACAGCTGGGTACACTGAAGGACACTACTAACACATGGGGAATACCCCCAACGAGCATGTCCCCATATAGTGAGGTGCTCTGTAATATCTTATTACCAATGTCTAGCCTCACAGATCCCTCGTCCTAAAGGGGCTGCTGTTGTTGTTATTATGTGGCTAGGATACCAGCTAGCTGGCTGCTGGCTCATGTACATTAAGTTGTGTATTGTTTGGTAAAGAAACGCCCTTACTTTACTGTCGGAAAGTTAAAGGACCAGTTAACTGAAAAATTTGTAGTCTCCAATTTGGCTAAGATTTAAATCAGCTGTGACAAACTGGTAAAGAATCGTATCGCCGAAAGAACCAACTCTCTAGCGTACGTGTAACGCGTGTTATTGCAATAATAAGCTGTGGCCTCGTGACGTCATAAAGTCCCTCAGTGCGCGCTTGCATAGCGTAATTTACGTTACAAATGTTTATCATCGTCAATAAAACACGTGTAACTCACTCAAATTTTAGAATTATGACTATTACCCTAGTTCTCCAAAATCCTTATAGTTTTGGCTATCATCCTAACTAAAGGAATAGCTGATTGGATGTACAGTGCTCACGTCATGATTTTAAACAGTGATATAGGTTCTTGAACAGTGGCGGGTGAATGTACGGTTAGAAAGTTTCTGCTATTACAACTTATGTCATATGTGATAATTTTGGATTGTTTTCATTGCTTAATTACACAAGCAGGGAGACTGTACCGATTCTTTTTCCCCAGTCCATGAAACTCTAACGAATTTAGAAAGGATACAGACAACAGATAAGTAGGAGTTTGTTCAATTCCGAGAGCAATTATATTTATAGCATAGCGAAATTTCTAACTTTAATCTGCAAGTGTCTGCCAGTACAGGAGACAAGAAGTCTGGCTACTTTACGGCCGTTCCTCTGGGACCATTAGTAGAAGTAGCTTCTATCAGAACAGTGCCGTGGGAACAGAATTCCCGCCAAAATACCCGGTCTACCAAATAGTAAAATTACTGATTGGAGGTGTGTACGGTGTGAGGTGTGTTTTGAATTAGACTTCCGGCTTACCTAGTTGTTATCCTAATTGCATTATCATCGGTGCATAACATAAATAAACTACTGGTAAGTTTAAATACCAAGTGCAAACGTGTTCAGTCGATCGACCCACTGAACAACTATAGAATTTCCAAGACCCTATTATTCTCTGGCCATATATTACGGCACGATCGATTGTTAGATGGCTAAATGACCAACGTTAATCTATACAATTCTAAAACTATGAGCTAGCACTTTAATCTAAAAATACCTTTTTTATATTACTCCTGATTTTTACATTTCACGTAAAACATTGTTGCCAGAGGTTGATCATGGACACTAACAGCTTAATTTGAGATAAATGACTTATGAGTTTCTCTAAAGTTAACTCTTAAGTTGTGTAGTCCAGTCATTTATGGACATTTATGGAAATGAACCTGCAAATGTTCTAATACTCACGAAACTTTGCACAGACCTTCCCGAAGTTATGATTAAACGATTTTCGTTTGGAGACATCTTTTTGACCGTGGAGAAAACCCAGGAGGGCCACGCCCATATTGACCCAATAACGTAACCGACTCCTTGCTTCTGAAGGTCGTAGAGACTTCAAAATAGGCTTGAACGAAGCCGCATATGCATGTTTATATAGGAGTTATTGAGCAACACATGGCCTAAAATCCTTACTTTTCGATAAATTCGCCAAAAACCATTTTGGGCGTGGTGCTAAGCCCATTTTCGATATGATCGTGATGGAGTCTTCAGACAGGATGCAAAAGAACCGCAATTAGCATATTAATATATGACTTACGAACAAACATATGCCTTAAAGTGCTTACTTTTTCAGTTATTGGCGAAAAACTGATTTTCGGTTCCAGAAATCATGCAAAACTATGGGTATCTGGTTAATTGGGCTATGAAGGCCCTAAAGGTTTTTGAATGTGTGCAAATTGTGCAGAATGGCCATGTTTATATACAACTTATGAAGCAACATGTACCCTAAATTACTTACTTTTCGAGTTATTCGGGGGAAAAGATTGTATTATGTCCATTTTTACCTGTAAAATACAGTCTCACGAGCTATTCTGCGCGCAAGAGGGACTTTATGACGTCATCGCCAAAATAATACAAACGCTATTTACACGCGTTAGAGAGCAGTTAGAGATTTAGGAATTTCGACTCGTTGCTTAGTTTGCTATTTGTCACAATCTGTCAAAATATGAGGATAACTTTTTTTTCAGTTAACTGGTCCTTTAATAAGTATCATTGCTGTTTAGTGTTTAAGGTTGTAAAGAAGGGCGCCTGGTATTGCATCTTAGTTAGCACCATGATAGAGGTCCGTTAATGCACCCCATCCTCGATGATATCATTGATATCGCACATATTTCTATATATAGTTATAAAGCGAGACGATATAAATAAAGCAGATCTCATCGACTCATCCAGTACATACCGTCACCTGCCACTTGACACCTCCACCGAAGTGGAAAATCGTCGGTAATGCTTACCATTTGATAATTTGTATCGATTATCCGCCACAATTAGGTTGACAGCTCGCTCTGTCTGACGTGCATATCATGGTATAACGTCCTGCTGTATTTACTTACTGGTAACTAGATAACTTCATTATAGCAGGAGGGGATCTGGGCTTATAATAACCATTGGAGGCTGCAGCCCGATTATAGGATTATAGGATTATATCAACAGTATTTAGCTCTTCTGATATATATATTATACGCAAGTGGTAGCGAGATATATGATAAGTCTGTGTCTCTACAACTACTTCTGCTGTTGTTATGTTGTAGTTAATGTAATGTTTGTCATGATTCAACACTGGTATTACTGTTTTAGTAGTTGGTGTTCATGTATTCAACCTGGTCATCACTAGTGTAGTAAGATCACCATCTTTTCTGGGTTTAAGAATCTAAATTATGAAATGATCACGTGTATAATGTACGGTACATTACTGGTCACGTGGTATAGCATACAATCTTATAGATACCCGTGAGTAACTTCGCTGTGCGAACTCTGCAGTTGCAGGTCAAATTAGATATGTTGGCAGCTAGCAACCATTTTTACAACACTGTCTTTCACGCGGTTGTAAATATTTAGTAAGTTCTACAAAATTGCATTCAGCCGGTAAATAGGTCCATAATTACTGATCAGTGATTGCACTTTTAATTGGATGACTAGGACATGAACAATGTGGGAATGTAGCACTAGTAATGGTTGTTGATATATGTCCACATGGGGGTCTTATTAATTGTAGATTTTCCAAATGCTTTCGTTGTCATGCGGATATGAATAACATTTTAACTTCTACAGAAACTCAGAAGAACAGCTTCTACTTTTGTTCACTTCAAGCTTCATACGAGACTTCGATCCAATCATTTCTTTTCTGTTGTTGCCAGGAGGTCCGGTATATAGAGGTTTCACTGTATTTCTGTCGTTGTGTAGCACATAAAATACCTTGTAGAAACAACAGTGGAGGATAGTAGCACCACCCACCCATTTTTCCCCTGGATGAAGGATTGGCCTGCTATAGGCGTAATAACTGTTCGCATTGTCCCTTACTGCTAATAAACTTCGAGTGTAATTGCAACGGTTACATGAGTAGGTAGGTAGTGTTTAATGTAATAAATTTCTCACCAGAGTTTGTAGTTGTTGCTGTTGAACGGCTAATGCTTTTAAACTTTTTTTTTCTGTGGATATTACCTTTTGGTCCCATTAAAACATTATGATATCTTAAGAGATTCTTAATGTTTTGTGTAAATTCAGATTTAAATTTTAAAATATAACTGAAACTAAACTTCCTCTCAGCATGATCAATACTTGGATCGTTCTTATATTTCTATTAGATCGCGGACAAGCAACCAACAAGTAAGCACCATAATTTTCTTACTTTAAACACCTCGTTTTAGTGTTCAAATAAATGTTTTATCTCGGTATGATGTGTTGTTCTTATCTCATAGAACATCTTGATATCCGACCACAATGTATATTATATAATTATTGTAGGGTTCTCATGGATGATGATTTTCAAACAAATTAGGCATCATAATTGTTTTAACTATTCGTGTTTTTTCAAACGATTCAATGATAAATAAATCATCTATTTTTTCCTCCCCAGAAGGTTCATAAGGAACATCAGAAATAAGCCATTGCACACGCTAGCTGGATTATTTCCCGTGTCCAAGCACGTGTCCCCAGACGTAGCTTCTGAACCAAAGTCTCCTGCTTCCAATGATGGTGTTTGCGAGCAGTTTGAAAAGTAAGATACATAATAATACGTTAATTTAATTACTTTGTGTTTTTACTACTATGTATCCATATTCTTTTCCTTTAAAATTTAAAATTGACGTTATTCTACTTTTGTCAGTCGTCAACATCAAAAAACAATCTGTAAACTCTTCCGCAGTGACGGATGGTATATGATGCTGGCTATGGACTTCGCAATTGAGAAAATAAATGAACGTCAAGACTACAATTTTGAATTAGAGAGTATCAAATTAGACACTTGCGGTACTTACGAAACAGCCTTCTGGTTGAACGACTTCACTTCCGTATGAAATTATAATTGTTATTAATATTATAATTTTTTTAAATTGTTCACTTTAGATTTGGGGTAATTCATTGACGAATTTCCCTTGAAACTGATATACATGCATAATATATTCTTAAGCTTATGTCACATGACGTTTACCATTATTAGACCTACACGACAGCGACACCAACTTTAATTACCGTACCCCTATCACTATCCAGATCATACAATCGGACCAGTTCAATGTATCGGGAATAGTGGGTGCCTCCTACAGCTCAAACAGCAAGATAGCAGCTCACGCTTCAACCATGTATGAGATCCCCATGATATCTTATCAGAGCAGTGCTACCTCCATCAGTGACACCTACTACTTTCCTTTCTTGTTCAGGTGGGGTTTCACTTTCTTAGTTTAAAAGTTTTCAAGTTTTTAGTGACCGAGGTCTTTATCTACTAAATATCGTGAATTTGCAACGGTAATAATAATATGACCGAACACTTAATAGCTGATAGCAGAGTGTTGTGAATTATAGGGTATTTTTTTGCTGATGAATCTAATTCATTCATTCAGATAACAGAAGTACATACTTTCTTTATTGGCAGCAAATAATAGATATACTTCAGGACAATCCCAATCGATGATCTCCAGGCCATAGCTCTGAAAAACCTTCTAGCGGAGCTCAATTTGACCTACATTGCCCTGTTTTATGACTCAAGCTCGTATGGTGTTGGCTTAAAAGAAATGCTCGACAAGGACCAAAAGGGTAACAATTGTTTTTTAATATCCTTTCGAATTATTTTTCCATTTCAATTTTTTTGCATCGTTCTTAAGGCAAACAGCGCATATATTTAAATGTTGTAAAGGCAAAAATTTGCACTAAAAATACATATCGTCTCGCTTTATATATGGACACGTTCATTGAAGTTTGAGGATATTGGTAAATATTAGTGACCCTACTGAATGGCACGATGATGTAAAATGTGTCACACTATGAAACTATATAAACCCTCTAACCCTAAGATAATCGTTTCATCCTCTAGATAAACTTTGTCACATAACTAAATCTTTATCAGACGATAAGATATCGCTTAAATGCGGCCGGCAGTGAGTTGTAAACTTTGTCACACTATAAAATGGTGACGGACTTTATATGGACCCCTTGTTGCCGTGTTTGACAAAATTTTCGAATTTACAATTCATAGAATAGCTGTATATGACTATTATCTACATATTTAGCGACTTTTTTCCTCAAATGGTAGCACCATGTAAACTCCGTCACACATTTAAGAAATTTATATGAGAGATGTTTATGACATCGTGACAAGAAATGCCGAATAGTCTAGCATTATTTTGTGAGCTGAATGTGTTTGGAATTGTTCACATATTTCATTTTTATAGGCAAATACAATTATACAAATACAGAAGGCAGAAATAGGTAAATTTAGTCACATAAATTTGTATGATATCTCAACATGTGTGAAATTGAGTAAATATTAGTATACCAACTTAATCAATTAACAATACTAGCAGGAACCCGTATAATATAACCCTAAACGGTGTCAAGACTCAAAATACTAAAATAATTATTACCTATTTAATCGGCGTTTTTGACACCACTTGGGGGCCCAAATTTTCGGCTCTAAAATCATTATTCCTTGGCCAATTTTTTATTTTTTCATGCTGATTTGAAGGCCATTAAAGCATTTGACCCAGCCAAAAAAGTTCCAGTTGTATATCTTTTACGGTTTTTGCGGAAAGTCGCGTTAAAGTTGATGCCGTGGTGTCAGTAAAATGGCACAGATATATATATATCGTCTCGCTTTATATATAGTAAGATTTCAACCATACGCCGGTCATATAAATTATCATATGGCAGTGATATGTTAACATTGGATAAATTTCAACACCTGAACAGGGTAAAAATTTGTAAATTTCGTCACAAAAAAATATTATAACTTTATTTGCTCCGTGTTGGCAAAATAACTAATTTATCGACATAGTACTTACTTGTACTTGAAAAGGTCTCCTCCTAGTCGTTGGAGTGGCCTGCACCACATAGTAACTCCTTTCTCCGGTGTATTAGACCTCTCCAGTGAACCCTGTCTGTAGCCTGTTGTTCTGCATCTTCTATCGTGATGTTATCGACACCTGTGAAGATTGCTGCATCCTCCCGGACACATGACAACCAGTTTTTCCGAGGTCTACCTCTTGACCTTTTACCATGCTTTGGGATCCAGTGCAGAAGATAGTTGGGTATTCTTTCTTCTGGCATCCTCACCACATGGCCAAACCATCGGAGTCTAGCTGCTCGTACGAAAGTATCAACAGGGGCGATGTTAGCCCGCTTAAGTACATCAGCATTAGATACATGATAAAACCATTTTATTTTCAGGATTCTCCTCAGACATTTATGATGGAACACCTCAAATCTTTTCATCTGCGTCTGTGTGGTATTCCATACCTCACTTCCATAAAGCAGTATAGTGCAAGAACAGCCGCTTTGTAAATCCTGATTTTAGTTGGAGTTTTGATGTTGCGACTGTACCATATACTGCTGAGCTGATAGAATGCCCCAGAGGCCTTTTGAATTCGAGCTGACAGTTCTTTGTCAATTGTTCCATTCGCACTGATGATTGCACCCAAGTAAGTGAAATTGCTGACCTGCTGTATTGGGAGACCTTCCACATTGATGTCCATAGTGTCGTCTTTAGAATACGGCCTCTGCGATGCACTTTTGCTGACAACCATGCTCTGTGTTTTGCAAGCATTAATCTTCAGACCCGCATAGGCACTGTATTTGCAGAGAAGGTCAGTGGTTTCCTGCAGCCCCTCTTTTGAGTTATCTAACATGGCCATGTCATCAGCGTAATCAGTGTCCAAAAGATGTTTCTCTTCTACCCCGGGGGCTGGCAGCTGTAATAAAGCCCCTTTGCTAATGACCTTGTTCAGTTCCATAAGGTATGCCGAAAAATTCAAACAAAAGTTGAAGACTGGTGGTCCCTGTATATCACCTTGCCCAGTACCCGAGTTGACATCAAACCAACCTGTGACCTCTCCATTGACCCTAACAGCACTAACTGTGTGAGTGAAGAACGCCTTCATAATTCTAATGTACTTGTCAGGTAAGCCGTAGTGCTGCATACTTCTCCAAATCAACTGCCTGTCAATTGAATCAAAAGCTGCTTTGAAATCAACAAAATTAATATACAGAGGGATATTATACTCAATGCATTGGTGTATAATACAGCGGAGTGAATAAACCTGGTCAATACATGAGCGATTCTGTCTAAAACCACTTTGATTCTCCCGGAGGAATTTTTCCATGCCATTGCTAAGTCTCCGCAGGAGTATCATCTGCAGGAGCTTCGAGGCTGTGGATCTTAATGTAATGCCTCTGTTGTTAGCGCAATGAGAGGTGTCACCTTTCTTTCCAACGATGATAATAACACCTTTGGACCAATCCTCAGGAATCTTCTCATCTTCCCACACTTTCTTGAACAACACAACTAGTTGATCGACCAACCCATCCTGTCCATACTTAAGTTGCTCGTTGGTGATACCGTCCACTCCTGGACTTTTGTGATTCTTGAGTTTTTTGAGGGCATCAACAATCTCGTATCTTGTAGGAGCTTCATCCGAATCGGAAAGGTCGTCAAAACTGGGTTGCGGAGGGATGTTGTCTAGGTCAGAAATATTGGCCTCTTGCGGGGGAGGGTTCAATAGCCTAGAGAAGTGCTCTTTCCACCTTTCTTTCTGGGCATGTGGGTCGGCAATCAACTAGCCAGATACGTCTCTAACTGCAGTTGACTGCTTCTTCTTCTTTCCAGATATGACATTGATCTTCTGCCATACCTCACGTTGCTGACCTTTTCTAGCAGCTTCTTCCAAGTCATTGGCCATTCTACGTGCCCAGTTGTTATCGTCCACCTTGCTACTTTTTTTAAAGAGCTTATTCAATCTAGAATACTCTGACCTGTTAGCGTCGGAATTAGGGTCTTTACGCTTAAATTCCTTACGGTTCTTCAATAATTCTTTTGTCTTCTGAGATTGGTGCCTGTCCTTCTTTTTTCGAGGTCTTTGCCCAAGGATTTCCATGGAAACTTGTTGGACAGTTGTCTTGAAGTTGTCCCACATTGATTCCAAGTCAACCTCAGGTTCCAAACAGTCAAATTTGTTTCTCAGAACAATATTGTATTCGGAAACAAGTGAATGATCACGCAGATGCTCAATAGCAGGAATCTCAAGCTTACGATCCTGCTTCTTTTTCACTGACATAAGCTTCATTCTCAGCCGTGCTCTTACCAAATAGTGATCAGACCCAATGTCAGCCCCCCTACAAACTTTTACATTTAGCAAGGAGCCTCCAAACTTCTTACTGATACAGATGTGGTCTATTTGGTTTACAGTACGACCATCAGGTGATCTCCACGTACCTTTATGTATATCCTTTTGCTGAAACATAGTACCACCGATGGTAAGTTGGTGGGCAATGCAAAAGTCCAACAATCGGGTACCATTGTCATTTGATGAGCTGTGAAGCGAGTGTCCACCAATGACACCTGACATAGAACTGCAGTCCGATGTGACCTTAGCATTAAGATCACCGAGCAGTAATTTTAAATCATGTCGGGGTAGCTCATCGAATGCACTTGACAACTGCTGGTAGAATTCATCCTTATCATTATCTGAAGCCCCCTCAGTTGGCGCATATGCCACAACAACAGAGATGTTCAGGTGTTGACTATGCAGCCTTGCACTCAACAAACGGTCAGATATTGGTAGATAGGAAATTAATGAATTTTTAGTCCTCTTTGAAAGAGTAAGACCGACACCTCTCCTTCTTATACCGTCCGTCCTCCCTGAATAAATAAGTAAGGAGCCATTATCCAGTAGCTCTGATCCTGTACCAGGCATATGGGTCTCAGTTATACCCAGCAAGTCCAACTTATACTCAGAGATATTCTCTGATAGCTGGAACAACTGACTTGAACTACTTGTCAGAGATAATACATTCCATGTCACAAATGTAAGACCTGTTTTAGAATAATTCGCTGGCTGTTTCTTATTAGAGTCGGAGTCCACATGGGTGATCTGTGGAGAAATAAATCTGCTACAATGACGTGTTCTCCCAACACTCATCTGGCCACGGGGGTCCCTTAGGCTTTGCCCCGCCAACTTTATACTGGTATCATCCGTCCTTGCAGAGGGAGCCACACACCGTTTCTTGTTGTTACTTTGTGATGTATCTGCAGCAAATTTTTAGAGAGGAAAAGTTGCCAGCATCTCGCACCCGGTTTTTTATCGACCTTTGCCTGTCTAGATCCATAGTGTTTTGTTGCACGTCATCTGTTTAAACTGGAGTCACCCAGGACAGATTACAATGCTTAATAGTAGCACCTCGAAAAGGATGTGATTCTTCATCACGCACTATGGTCATTGGAATAGGAGAGGTTATCAGTGACACGATCACTATTCCCTGAGATTAAAAATAATCTCTTGCCACCAATCGACATAGTGATGGTGATAAAGTAACATTATATACTAATTGAGGTATGATTCTTCAAAATAGGGGCAAGAAATGTAAATTTCGTCACATCAGCCATTGCATTAGTTAGATAGATTTTCTTTATATCAACTGCCCATATTATAGTTGGAATGGATTTATACAGGAAATATAGAAACCCATGCCCATTTTTCATCACATTGAAATTATACTGTTGGGGCAGGAAAAGTAAATTTCGTCACATTTCGGTAAATTAGTGATATCAAACTCAGCATTGTTAAACTTGAGTTCTGATTTGCTGAAAAATAACCTACCAATAATTCCTGGAAAATATTGAATTCTAATCGGGGTATGGTTCTTCAAAATAGGGTCAAGAAATGTAAATTTCGTCACATACGTCATTGTAAAATTTAGATACATTTTCTTTCACATCAACAGTCCTAATTATAGTTTGAAATGATTAATTCAGAGATAAGGAAATATAGAAACCCATGCCCATTTTTCATCACATTGAAATAATACTGTTGGGGCAGGAAAAGTGAATTTCGTCACATTTCGGTAACTTAGTATAATTAAACTCAGAATTGTCAAACTTGAGTTCTGATGATCTGCTGAATAATAACCTACTAATAATTCCTGGAAGAATATTGAATTCTAATCGGGGTATGGATCTTCAAAATAGGGTCAAGAAATGTAAATTTCGTCACATACGTCATTGTAAAATTTAGATACATTTTCTTTCACATCAACAGTCCTAATTATAGTTTGAAATGATTAATTCAGAGATAAGGAAATATAGAAACCCATGCCCATTTTTCATCACATTGAAATTATACTGTTGGGGCAGGAAAAGTGAATTTCGTCACATTTCGGTAACTTAGTAAAATTAAACTCAGAATTGTTAAACTTGAGTTCTGATTTGCTGAATAATAACCTACTAATAATTCCTGGAAGAATATTGAATTCTAATCGAGGCATGTTTCTTCAAAATAGGGTCAAGAAATGTAAATTTCGTCACATCAGCCATTGCATTAGTTAGATAGATTTTTTTTCATATCAACTGCCCTTATTATTATTGTGACAATTTTTACATCAACTGCCCTTAACTTGAATTAGCTCTATCCGTGCATCGTCCTTATATACAGTTTTCCCGCCTTCCAAACCAAAATCAGATACAAATGATTTCGGCAATTCACCCAAAATTTTAAATTCCATATAATGTGACAGAATTTACATCATTTCCCAGTGCATGTATTTGCTAACTTTTCAAAACAACCTATTTTAGGGCTATGATTGGTAGAAGAACCATCAAATAATGAGTTGAAAGGGTTTTGAGGACACCTCACAGTAGAAAAGAGGTATCGTATTCTGAGTGTGACAAAGTTTACAAAATATTGCCTTAAAACCGTTCGATCCCTGCCCTTTAGCCAAATGTTGTATCATAATTGTTAGAATGACCTAATCTACTATATATATAATATTTTAAACCAAAAAATGCTAATTGGGCAGCTATGGTTAACACAGTCACAAAAATGTGACATTTTTTACATTATAGTGCCTAAAAACAATAAATTGTATTTCTGAGCCGTGTATATGGAAGTATGAGTCACGTGGCTAATGTCCAGAACTTCTGAACACGTTATTTTTTTTGGTTTACCAATATCCTTAAACTTCAACATGAACGTGTCCATTTACGATTTCGTATCATTTTGTGACGATGTTTACATCAATTGCCCTATACTTCAATCAACTGTATCCGTGTATCGTCCTCATATAGAGTTTTCCCGCCTTCCAAACCAAAATCAGATATAAATGATTTCGGAAATTCACCCAGAATTTCAAATTCCATATAATGTGACAGAATTTACATCATTTCCCAATAGCCAACTAGCCAAGTGCATGTATTTTTTAACTTTTCAAAACAGCATATTTTAGGGCTATGATTGGCAGAAGAACTATCAAATAATGAGTTGAAAGGGTTTTGAGGACACCTCACAGTAGAAAAGAGGTCTCGTATTCTGAGTGTGACAAAGTTTACGAAAAGTTGCCTTAAAGCCGTTCGATCAGTGCCCTTTAGGCCTACATTGTATCATAATTGTTAGATTGACCTAATCTACTATATTTTAGACCAAAAAATGCTAATTGGGCAGCTATGGTAAACAATGTCACAAAAATGTGACATTTTTTACATAATAGTGCCTAAAAGCAATACATTTTATTTTTGAGCAGTGCATATGGGAGTATGGGTCACGTGGCTAATGTTCAGAACTTATGAACACGCTAGATTAATATATGTTAAAATTAAACCACTATCGTCAAAAACGTTGTTTTAGAAATTTACCAATTTCCTCAAACTTCAATGAACGTGTCCATATAGTAAGATATTGTCATTAAAATTATTCACAATCCTCACCAACTAGATTTAGGTCCAGACAAAGTTTGCTTGCTGGATGGAGGTTATATGATAAGTTTAGACGAAGATTACACTTACAAGTATGAAATCAACAAAATCATCCAAGAGGACACTATTGGAGCAATCGCCGTCTTTGGCTATAAAGGAGACTTGGAGAAGGTTGGAACCATCAGACTTAATTATTTTGAGTCTTTTTATATGCGCAGCCAAATATCAAAATATGTTACCCCAGTTTCTTACTTTGCTAAGCAATATGTCACTTATAAATGTTGCTTATTTTAGGTGAAAGCAGCGCTGAATAAAACGGGAGAGCGCAGTGCTGACGATTACATTTGGATAGCTAGCGACGGTTGGGCTCAGTTCGACACTGACCCGGGATTGAGTTAGTAATTTTGGCTTCTTCTTTTGTTAAATTGGGTCCAGATACTTATAGTGAAAGAAATGTATGCAGCACACCTAATTGATGATATAATTCACAGTAATATAGTAGGATTCAATACTTTAAATATAACTATCGGTTAATGCCCAATGTTTTCAGAGAAAGTCATCGGAACAACCTTTAACGCAAGCATTCTGGCAAATTTCAGCGAATTTTACGATAAAACGATGGATAAACTGATCAGTAACAGCTCTTCTTACCATGAAAACGACCAAACAGTAAAGATATTCAAAAGATTCCAGGATAATGCTGAAATGAAAAAATTGCTCACAATGGATCCCTCTACTGAAGACAAGGTTTGCTTAAAGTATTGTTTAAACCGTTTAGCAATATGTGATTGACTGGATTAAAGATTAAATCGCTTCTTCACCACCAAAAGCCCACTTTTCAATGAATTGAGTTAACTAATTGTAGGTTTTAACAACTAATATCTTATAGATAAGCTACATTACTATTATATTATTGAGTTAACTAATTGTAGGTTTTAACAACTAATATCTTATAGATAAGCTACATTACTATTATATTATTGAGTTAACTAATTGTAGGTTTTAACAACTAATATCTTATAGATAAGCTACATTACTATTATATTATTGAGTTAACTAATTGTAGGTTTTAACAACTAATATCTTATAGATAAGCTACATTACTATTATATTATTGAGTTAACTAATTGTAGGTTTTAACAACTAATATCTTATAGATAAGCTACATTACTTACTGAGTTAACTAATTGTAGGTTTTAACAACCAATATCTTATAGATAAGCTACATTACTATTATATTATTGAGTTAACTAATTGTAGGTTTTAACAACTAATATCTTATAGATAAGCTACATTACTATTATATTATTGAGTTAACTAATTGTAGGTTTTAACAACTAATATCTTATAGATAAGCTACATTACTATTATATTATTGAGTTAACTAATTGTAGGTTTTAACAACTAATATCTTATAGATAAGCTACATTACTATTATATTATTGAGTTAACTAATTGTAGGTTTTAACAACCAATATCTTATAGATAAGCTACATTACTATTATATTATTGAGTTAACTAATTGTAGGTTTTAACAACTAATATCTTATAGATAAGCTACATTACTATTATATTATTGAGTTAACTAATTGTAGGTTTTAACAACTAATATCTTATAGATAAGCTACATTACTATTATATTATTGAGTTAACTAATTGTAGGTTTTAACAACTAATATCTTATAGATAAGCTACATTACTATTATATTATTGAGTTAACTAATTGTAGGTTTTAACAACCAATATCTTATAGATAAGCTACATTACTATTATATTATTGAGTTAACTAATTGTAGGTTTTAACAACTAATATCTTATCTTAATTGTAGGTTTTAACAACCAATATCTTATAGATAAGCTACATTACTATTATATTATTGAGTTAACTAATTGTAGGTTTTAACAACTAATATCTTATAGATAAGCTACATTACTATTATATTATTGAGTTAACTAATTGTAGGTTTTAACAACTAATATCTTATAGATAAGCTACAATTGAGTTACTTAATTGTAGGTTTTAACAACTAATATCTTATAGATAAGCTACAATTGAGTTACTTAATTGTAGGTTTTAACAACTAATATCTTATAGATAAGCTACATTACGTAACTAATTGTAGGTTTTAACAACTAATATCTTATAGATAAGCTACATTACTTACTGAGTTAACTAATTGTAGGTTTTAACAACTTATATCTTATAGATAAGCTACATTACTATTATATTATTGAGTTAACTAATTGTAGGTTTTAACAACTAATATCTTATCTTAATTGTAGGTTTTAACAACCAATATCTTATAGATAAGCTACATTACTATTATATTATTGAGTTAACTAATTGTAGGTTTTAACAACTAATATCTTATAGATAAGCTACATTACTATTATATTATTGAGTTAACTAATTGTAGGTTTTAACAACTAATATCTTATCTTAATTGTAGGTTTTAACAACTAATATCTTATAGATAAGCTACATTACTTACTGAGTTAACTAATTGTAGGTTTTAACAACTAATATTTTATAGATAAGCTACATCACTCCGGTTGTTGAAGCAGTTTTCGCCTTTGCAGAAGCCCTGAACAACGAATCCTCACTATCCCTGAGCACAAAACTCCAGGATCTACAGTAAGTGATGAATAATTTGTATGCCATGCAGCTTACTTTTTACGAATAACTCAATCTTTACTGAAACTGAAAACCATGTTACACTATATCAACTACATTTGTTTCCAAAATGAGGCGACCCACGTAGGAGGTTTATTAAACAAAACCACTCACTTATCAGCTACAACGTATCGAAGGTGTTCGAAATCAAAGGCAACAGCCACAGCATGATAGAAAGACTAACTTACGGTGACCAAAGTTACGGTGCTTACTCCTACTCTGCGTACAGGTAAGAGAAACAAACTCTTCCACTTACTGGAGAGACGTTGTTTATTACAAACATATTAACATTTTCTTGCTTATCAGAATATTCGTCACTGTTCATATGTTTATTCACGATTAGCCTTTTGAAAAGCGAAGTGTTATAACTAAATGATATCGGTTCCATAAAATGCAGAGTAAATAACCACTTGACCTGTCTGCAAATGTTCTATATATTTTAGAATAAGCC
The DNA here is from genome assembly GCF_026151205.1 of Bolinopsis microptera. NCBI lineage: Eukaryota > Metazoa > Ctenophora > Tentaculata > Lobata > Bolinopsidae > Bolinopsis > Bolinopsis microptera. The sequence continues at coordinate 17,847,720 of NC_087082.1, read as the reverse complement.
CTAATCAGAAACAGCGCTCATGGAGTCATAAAAGCAACTCCTATGATGTCAATCAAAGGGTTGTGAAGAGGTAAGGGGCTGCAAGATATTGTTGATCGGAGCGATCACAGTACAAACACGCTGAGAAAGCAAGCTTCGCCTGGATATAAACACTTTATGAGAGCACTCATATTTCCCCACAAAGCATGGGTAACCGCTATAATAGTGGCATTTTAGCAGCAGTGCAGCACCAGCTTGTTTTAGTGCGAGCATGACAGCGGAGTGTCTCTGTAACATCACGTAGACTGGGAAACTAGATTACTGTACATTCTTTTAACTGATCATTTTTAAAAGCCGTGATTGTATGATGATTTTTACTTTTTTTGCCGTCAGATTATTTATGTGAAAATACCTTCATGTTTGATATTGCTTTTTTTAATAATTTGAATTCGTAATGGTAGAATAACCTGTATACCAAGACGAGTTCGTTAGTGTTATCCTTGGTCATTTCATGTTTAAAGTTTAATCAATTCCTGTATAATACCATTCATTACAAACATACAGCTGGAGTACTTCGTTTTCAGCGCGGAAGCACCAGAGCCCTGGGTTATCGGGTCATGGCAAACTGGAGATTCAGCAGCGACTAATATTAATCAGGTAAGGACCTTTCTAATCAATGTGAATAGAAGGGTCTGAAAAGCATTTTCCTTTCATCGTGAACCATTAAAATGTAATGGAAGTCGGATCAAGTGCTAATCATGATTACCTTATCGGACCTTATTTGGACGGACATTACTTGAACGCTGGAGGCCCTAGCGTTCATCTTAATGTCCGTTCAAATAAAGTCCGTTCAATTAATGTCCGTCCAAGTTAAAGTCCGTTGAAATTTTTCAAAACTTTTTCCATTTCGAACTTTTTGTCCAGAATATGACAACTTTGAGAACTTTATTGTGCCGTAAGTTAACGACGGAAAGGTTCTACTTGGTCTGCCGGAGGCACAGAAAACTCTACTAGTATATTTTCAAGGGTCACTTGGCGGAAAAAAGTCAACGAAATTATGGCACTCAACAACATAGTTCATGAACTAGTCCCAGCCAACATGACAAACTTGTTCCAGCCTCTAGATATTACGGTAAATCGTGTTTCCAAGGACATTGTCCGACGTTGTTATAGTTCATATTACTCGGGGGCGGTAATGAAACAGTGTTAGGAAAGCTCCACGTGATGTTAAGGTTTACCTTAAGTTGTTTAAGATAAAACCACTTCACGCCGAATGGCTTGTAAAAGTTAACACTGAAATGCAGGACCGGGGTAGTTTGATAAAAAAAAGTTTCCATAAAGCTAAAAATCACTGATGCTTTAAGCATGGACTATTTCATGCACGAAAACCCATTTGATGAAGATGATATGTGATATTAGAAATTGATCATGTACACATATTTTAACATTTTTACTGCTTAATGACTGCTTTTCTTACTTACTGTATAAAAAATGGATTTAAAAATCACTTGCTGAAATTTAAAAAACGTCAAAAAAATTGAAAAAAATTCGGATTTTTGATGGTTTTGAATGCCTTCGAGCGTTCATATTAATGTCCGTTCATAATTATGTCCGTTCATGTAATGTCCGTCCAAATAAGGTCCGATAAGGTAATATCTTGCATCTTTCTCATTATAAACGCATTCGGAACGTTTAGATAACTCAAATTCAATTCAATAAATAAACTTGAAGACAATATTTTTGTTTCAGACACAGTTGAAGGAGCTTCTCCGTTCTTGGGACATGACTGAAACATCGTCCGAGTGCGAGAAATGCAAACCAGGCTGGGTATGACTTGTTTTACCACTTCTTTGCTTCAAAGATCAGCGATCATCAAACATGATCCCCTTGTTGTTATTTTTCACACTCACAGTATTAAAACGAAAGCCTTCCAACCAATACTCCAATGGATAACCATTTGACAGGTCGTAGACACCGTCCGAGATCAGTGTTGTTACGATTGTGTCAAGTGTGAGTTTGAGCTGTTCCAGTATACCAAACCAAACGATTTTGAGAATTGTCACAACTGCTCGACATCACAACGTGCTATCAACGGGTACATGAGTGAAGTTTCTTACCATACAGTCTTTTCATTCTCGCATGTTTATAATTTAATTCATATTTGTTTATAACTTAATTCATATTTAGAACCTTTTTTTAACAAGAGTGCAGTGACTTACCAACTAAGGCTTAACGGTGATAAGTTTTTTCTTATCTTTCACATCTATCACCAGTACGGGTTGCGAGGATATTGCTATCAGCCGTATATCCTTCTCTGATCCACTGGAATCAACAGTCCTCGTGTTTTCTTTTCTTGGAATCATATGTAAGTTTTTGTTGTTTTGTTGTTGTTTTGTTGCTGCTAGTAGCATTTATTGATAAAATACATAAAACGAATAAAGTAAAACTGTTGCATTTTCAAATGATGATTTCTCATCTTAATCCTCCTCAAGGTGTGTCCATGACGTATTGGTATATGTTTGTGTACAATTACTCTCCAATAGCCCGAGCCTCTGGAAGATCTTATATGTTACTGGTAGCTATCTGCACCTGTCTTATCTTCACCAGCCCACTAGTTCTTTTTGCCGGTATGTTCACCCTTCAGGTACCAAACACATGTGACTTTCAGAAATAAGTTTCAGTCACCACCAACATAACGATTACAAATCAAAAATGTTTGTCTCTTCAACATTCAAACTACCTGTTTAGTAATACATATAAACATTTACTCTTAAACAGAAGGTTGATAGTTCAAATAAAATTATGGTTCATGACCTCAATTTTGATTAAGATGATCGATAACGGTGATTGAACATCCCCAGAACCGAGTAAGTTTATCTGTATGGTGCAGCGAGTAGTCGTGGCTGGTCCTACGGTAGGCATCATTGCAGCTTGCCTTGTAAGAACCTTTTCCATTGACAGGATATTCAGGTAAGCTAAATTAAAATAATTATAGTATAGTTAGCTTAATAATTTCGCCGTCTCGTTTCCCGTGTGTTCCAGACTAATCATTAATCCTTTTAATGTTCAGTGGATTTTATGCTGATAAAGTTATATGGTTACAAAGTAAACACGAATGTTTGACAAATCAATTTCAGGCACCCAGGAGTGCGCCAGAGATTACTGAGTAAGAGACTCGTGCTTCTGACAATTGCTTTCCTTATCGTTATTGAGCTGTTTATAGAGTCCATTATAATCGTGTCCATGCCTTCCAAACCAAGGAACGATACGAAGGACTACGAGGTGAGAAACGGAATTATTAGGATTTGCATATATTATGTTAAAGTGCATCGGGGTTAAAGTGACAACTCTTAACATTAACAAAATTACTATTTCCCTTGCCCAAAATCAATGTTCATATTTTGTTATTTCTAGACTGTGAGGGTGATTACATTTTCAGTCAATAACACTGGAATGCAAGATGCCAGAGGAGGACATCATGCTGACGTTCATTTTTCCTGGGATGTTAACAATATTATGTGGAATATTTGCTCTCAGAATAAGAAAGGTAAGTGTTGGAATGGTGTGCTGAAACCACAATACACAGCATCACCGGCTTACTTATCTTATTTTCAACCGCACAAGCTAGAAAAATAATGTCCACACAATAGGTTGTTAGTCCTTACGTTGATAAACAAGTCTAGGGAGCAACTGTGCTGTAGTAGCACCTGCTTAACTAGTGTATATTTAGAGTATCAAATACAGTTATCCCTTACTTATCGTGTAAGCTAGCATTAACTGGATCAATGATCTTTAGTTTCTTAAACTATTTAGCTCGTATTGTTTTCTCTCGGGAATCTAGAAATGGACGACGTAAGAGTGATTAATTGAGTTTGGCTTGTGATTAAACAATAAATTGGGAAATCGTTCATTAAATATTATAATTGATTGATTGAAAACCTCAAGTTGATCATCAGACAACGACTTGTGAAGTCAAGATTGAAGCGTAGCTCAGAAAATATATTTATGGGATTCTTAATTGATTAAGTGATGTGTGTTGAGGTTTACATTTTTAAAGAACTTACTGACGACATAATTAGGATCAGGATGTAAATGCATGATAAACTCTGTAAACTGTGAATTAACTGTCTAATATCCAGGTTCCATCAAACTACAATGAGTCGCGATACATAATCTTCACGATAACCATCCTTACCTTCGAGAGTGTCATATTTTTCATGAGCTTCAAAGAGCTGGACTACATTTCGTACATCAGATACTCAGTCGTTTGCATCATTGTGGGAGATTACATGACCTACTTTGCTTTGTTCCTCCCAAGACTTTACATCATTATATTCAAGCCGGAAAGGAACACTCTTCAGCTCCAGTGCTCTGCTAACGGACAGTTTTTGTTGGCCAAGACAGTGGACAGGGGATGTAACACCAGCTTGTCGGTTGGGGAGGATGTTATGATGAGACTCAGTTCCGGAACCGAGGATGAAATGATGACAAAAATAAATGATCCCGATCAAAGGGTTTCAGCTCTTTGATTTTTCAATAATATATATATTATATACTATATCCACCAGCGTGCGCTTTTTCGCATAGCGGGCTCTCACCAGCCCGCTGTCAAAGGGCCCGATATCTCTACAGCCCGCTCATGATATAGCCCGCTAACAAGTGACATTTAATTTGTCCAGTAGAAATATAGCCCGGAGTTCTCTAAAATATTTTCAGTTTCTGTATCGTCTCCATGCGAAATTCCATAAGACAACAACTTACAAGTTACTTAGAACTATAGTTGAAACCGGTTTAATTCATTTATAACGATGAATTCAATTGCAATAATCGTATAGTGAGCTAATTAGTGTAGTTTCTGTTTCTAAATTACCGTGCAGTGTCTGGGGAGGAAGGCCCAGGAATGCAGTGCCAGTATGTATCTCTTATCTAGCCAGCCCCTATATACGACACAGCCCTTTATGATTGGCTTACATTGAACACGTGACGTGTTACCATGGTTACAACAATTAGTGGCGACCTTTTCTAGAGTTAACTTTTATACAAGCTGATCCATTGTTTATTTATAAAATTATATATTAACTGTAAAGCTCACGCTGGTGGATATAATCCACATCACCTCGACCCGCGGGCGGAAAAATCGTATAGCACTCGGGCCCGATGGGCCCTCCGTGCTATACGAAAATATGTCCTCCTCGGGCTAGCGCCCTCGGGGACATATGAAATATTGCACGCGCGTGCGCGTGCAATATTTTGTTCCGCCCGCGAGTCTCCGGTGATATGTATATATATACAATACACATTGCGTGCCTCGAATTTTTTGATTTGTTTGAAATTGTATGAAACATTTATTTTTATTTATTGCTTAAATCTTGCTACTGTATTTATTTTGTTTGTAATTATCCATTTTCAGCTCATACTTGTTAACTTACGTATTTTTAATTTGTTTCCTATAACTATAAAGACATGTTCATTTGAGAATATTGGTATTTGGTACACACAAAAAAAATAACGTTTACGACATTAGTGGCTTAATTTTTGCATCTATAATTAACCTAACATGTTCAGAAGTACTGAACATTAGCCCCGTGACCCATTATACTCCAATGCTCAGAAAGAAAATTTCTTGTTGGTGGTAGGCAACCAATCAATAATAGTATTATTGATTGGTTAAAGCTTTAAAGGAAGGTATTTTTGGGTGAATAGCCGAAATCATTTATATCTTATTTTGGTCTGAAATACCAGAAAAAGTTATATAAGAACGATACAGTTGTTTCAAATTAAGGGCAGTTGATGTCAACATTGTCACAAAAATGATACGAAATCGTAAGTAGGTTAAATTTCGAAACATTGATGATAAAATGAGATCATGATTAACATATATTGCAAACATTATAAATATTATAATGGCTCGGCTCACATTAAAAAGTAAGGACTGTTGAGTGTTGATTTGAAAATTCCTTTAATCATGGCAAGTGGTTGATTTAAGAGAGAGAGTAGATCAGTTTCTTTATGATCTAAGGGTACCATTTAACAAAAAGTTGTTTAATATGTAGATAATAGTCATACATTAATAGTCATACTATCCTATCAACATTTGAAAATTTTTTGACAAATTTTACCTAGAGGACGAAACGATTATTTCAATCTTTGGAGCTTTATAAAGGTTCATAAAAACAAAAATGTCAACTATGCACCAGGGAACAACGAAAAAGCATCATGTAATCTTTTTTAAAGAAACTCGTATAAACAGTCCACACCATTAAAAGAAACTCAAATAAACAGTCCACACCATTATAATAAGAAACATATATAAACAGTCCACACCATTAAAATAAACTCATATCTATATATAAATATAATAACTATTTTAATATAAATAATAACTTTTTTAATAACTATCTTTTATTATAATCGTTTGAACAGCTCCAGAACTGAATTGTATCTTTCAATACTATGAGAAGCTCTCTCTCAGCGAGAGTCCAAACACCAGGTGTCAAGTTAACAAAGTACTCTAAAATCACCTTGCCGTCCTCGTAACGACAATCTGTTTTGTCTGTATCCAGAGTACACGCTGTGACGGGAGTGTTTTGTAGTAAGCGGTACAATGATGGTTCATAGATGGTCACTTAAACTTTAAAGTCACGTTAGTGCCTTCGCTTGCGCTTGGCACTTTATTAAGTTTATGGTGCATTTTAGATAATAAGTAATGAGAATATATGCGTCATATATATCTTGTGTTCTTGGCTAGTATATATGGAACATTTGACACGGAGTTGTGGAGTGAGCTATGTGCCTCGCCGGGCTAAAGTAGTGGATGTCCTTGCTGTACGGCAAGTTAAACAAGGAACTGAAACTACTAGGTTCCGTACAGACTCAACTCTACACCCATGTCAATATGTTCATATGCAAGCCTCTTGATTTATAATCACCGGGTCTAGTAATTGTTTAAGAGACTTCTCTGGCAGTTACGAAGCTCGAGAGACTGTGGGAAAACTGAAGGAATAGGAAGCAGTTCTGCCTGACTGCATCAGTAATGATGTAATGACCGGTAATGAGCGCTTCCCAAACACACAAGGATATATCTTGTGTTCTTGGCTAGTATATATGGAACATTTGACACGGAGTTGTGGAGTGAGCTATGTGCCTCGCCGGGCTAAAGTAGTGGATGTCCTTGCTGTACGGTAAGTTAAACAAGGAACTGAAACTACTAGGTTCCGTACAGGCTCAACTCTACACCCATGTCAATATGTTCATATGCAAGCCTCTTGATTTATAAACACGCGAATGTACCAGTTTTATTATCATCGTCAACAGTCACCGCGATAATTTTATAAACTCGTAAAACTACAGAAAACACTTACTTCCGTCACCCAAACACGTAACTTGATGTCTAAAACCACAAGCACCATCGTTCGGTGAGTTCAGTTTTTCTTTCATACTTGCAATCGAATATTCACCAGTTGCTTCGGCAGTGCAAGGCGCTGGCTGAAATATATACCTACTGTTAAAGTTGTGACAGGTATATATCTACATTCTACAACGAGTACAATTGTTTCTTTGACGAAAAAGCGGCTTATATTTTAAAAAGCGGCTTATATATAAGCGAGAAAGCGGCTTATGTATAGAAAAAGCGGCTTATATATAGAAAAAGCGGTTTATTTACAAGCCTCTTTTTCTTACCTGTGAAAACTTTAAAAATAAATGGAATGTAATAAATATTATATAAAGCATATAAACAGATTAACAAATAAACAAAAAAGCACCTGCTCAACAGAGTTTGCAATAACCATCTTTTGCATTCCCGTGCCAGTGGACAATGGGTTTGTTTCTTTGCACCGGGCAAGGGAGTTGTCATACTTTCCAGTCTCCTTGGTGCAAGTTATTGCTGCAGCCGAACCGGGCGCTGGAAAATGAGGAAAAAAGCTTAGGTTTTAGTTATGAATAGGGAAAGTGATATCACAATTCACAATAATAGAACGCAGGCAAGGTTCTAAAGATAACATTAATTTGATGTGTAATTATGCTTATACCGTGAGTTTAGTAATAATACTCACGGGTAACTAATTCAAATCTAGCTTGGTCTGAGTTAACAGGGCAGGTTATAGTCTGCTTCAGAGAACCATCACCAAGATCTTCCTGTGCTATTGTCGCTCCATTTCCATCTGTATGGAAGGATAGGTGAGTTTTTAAGTAAAAATAAAAAAGTTTTGCATATCTGGACTCAAATGCATGTTGATAGGTTTACGTTATTCTGCCCAGAACCTGGAACCCTTCAACCCTTAACTTGACTATCGTAGATCTACTTACAAGTACATGTATTGAAGTTGCATATACTCTTGGCAAGAGGTCGGTCCAGAGAAACCAAAACCAGAGCGTTATTAAATCCAATGCTTGCAGGGCGATTGTTAATATAATTTTTTTTTTAAGTTCTATGATCTAGGATCAGGAGTGATGCTATACCTGGATTTAATGATTTCCATGTATTGAAATATGCACAATTGAAATATGTTGTGACTTTCAATTCTTTCTCTGTTTTCTGAGCTAATCCGTAGTCAGCCTGAAATAATATAGCGAATCTCGATAAGAAAAATGGATAAAAAGTACTGAACTGCACTGTTCTATCAATCACGATTTATGCATTTTCAATAAATATTGATTATTTACAAAAATATTGTAGTTGTATACAAGCCTGTATACAAGAACTGTACGTTGGAATATACACGATGCAGCACTCATACCATGAACATACGAAGCATTTGGTCGATTCGGTCGAGGACCCCGATAATGAAGATCTGTTCAATGCCAAGATTAGGAATGCAGATCAGGTAGCGAAAGCTACAAACAGTGATTTTAATGAAATGTGCCACGAACTGGATGTTAAAGAATACGGTGATCTTGTATTAAAAAACCTGAACAAGCGATCAGTTTCGAAAGAAAAACTGTGTGATTGGCTGAAAACTGTTTGTTTCATTCTGAATCGTTATGCAGCCCCTCATTTGCAAATGGTTGCGGAGAGAGTATATAAACAAAATATTTCATTAATCGCGGAGCAGAAAACTGTCATTGATTTGCAAAAGAAGCTCATTGAAAAGAAGGACGAAGAACTCAAGTCAGTCCAAACAACAGTGCAGACAGAAATGAAATCATATTCTTCTGCCCTGAAGAAGACTTGTGCTGCTGCTCTTACGCCAAAGAAGATATGTACTGCTGTTAAAACAATAGCTCAAAAGGATGAAAGAAGCAGAAACCATAATCTATGGGATAAATGAATCCGACGTTGAGAAGTTAGAAAACAAAGTTGCTGAAGTTCTTGGTGAGATAAACGAGACAACTTCATTTCGTGACTGTTGTAGAGTTGGTCTGAAGAGAGCCGACACATCACGACCTACTAAGCTATCTGATATGGCTGCTTAGGTGCTGAGAGGTGCTGAAATTCTACGCACAAAAGAGGGCTATAAAAGTATCTACATTTTCCCGGACAGATCAGTGGAAGAAAAGGAAAGCTTTCAAGAAGCTCTGGGAGGAATTGAAAGAGAAGAGGAATTCAGAGCCTAACAGAGTTCATTTAATAAGGAACAATAAGATTGTCAGCTTTGATAAAAACAGTGTATCAGCATCGTCTGAAGAAATTTGAACTGTTTCACATTCTTCGCCACACATTTATTTTTTCACAATTTTGTTTCACATTTTTGTAATCATATCAAGGCCATGTAATTGCGGGCACATTGTACAGTACAACACACACTGTGCAGTACCATGTTTGGTCTCCCGTCAGATTTTACAGACTGGGGCAATAATTTATTCGAGTTTATTTTATACGTTATAATTGCTGTATTCTGTAAAGTTTGAAACGTATTCAATAATCTTTTTTATTAATTATCTTCTTACCAGACAGTTGAAAACTTGTCCATTTATCATCGTGTTAACCCTGAGAGTCTCTGTAGTGTATTCCGCAGTGTGTACTGAATCGACTGAAGTAACAGTTGCAGCCTTTACCAACTTAAAGAAAGTAGTGTCGAAATGGTTCTTCCCTTGGGTTGTAAAAGAGAAAGTAGGAGCAGTTTCTCCGGTTGCAGTACAGGTTAGAGTGATGGTTTCTCCAACCAGTGGGTCGGATTTAGAGGAAGTGAAGGATGTGATGGAACTGATCTTCATGGTCATTTCTCCTGAGGTGACTGTACCTCCGTAGAAGTTGTTGGCTGCATCTGTTTGGTAGGCGATGTTACATCTTACTTTCAGATCGTTATCACCTTCCTCCAGGTTATTGAGAGACATAGGAGACAAACTTACTCCATCAACGCTTCTCATCGATGTCTTAACCACGAATCTGGGGGCAAGTTTAAGATTTAGTTTTCGAATAAAATACACGAATTTCCATTCGGGAAGATTTAAACTTAAGTTCAGCGACCACTCGCTTTAGCTTAGATTATGTACAGCAAACAAGCCACAACGCAGGGAGTTTATACCCCTAGTATTCAGCTGCTATCTTACTTAATAAAGTTTAAAATGGTCATATTTTCAAGCATGCACTCACCGTGAATTTGAAGCAGTTGATTTCCAGGATGTGTCTGAAGTGTCAAAAAACTCCCAACTTATTTGAGCATCGGCGTATGTCTTCTGCTTGTTGACCAAATACGGATCGCCGTTCGCGTTTGCTTTGAGCAAAGCATCTGAATAACATTTGAAAACCAGTACATAACCAGCGAGGCCCCACACAGTTTCTGTTGAGCTCGTTATATCCAAAACAGATAAGAACACGTTACCTGATTCCACTCTGTTTTCACCCCAAGCTGCTTTGCAATAATACTCAATACCGTGCTCTACAGCTGTGACACCAGCAATGGTCAATATTCCAGTGGTAGTCACAATGTCACCAGATGTAGCTTCAGTCACAACAACTGTACCAACTGACTCATCACTTATTGTCTTGTGGAAGGTGATTAACGCTGCGCTGTCACCGGAAGTTTTACAAGTGAACTTAGCCTCTCCTCCCTTGGCCACGTTAGTTGTTTCGGGTGGAGAAGAGATTTCTCGTACTGTTAGTGTGGCGGCTGCGGACTTGATGATATTGTTCCCCACTTTATGAAACAGATATACTCTCCTGCTGCGTCCGAGTTTACCTGTAAAGTTAACAATTCAAATATCAGCAAAGGCTTGGTGATAATCCAGCTTTTAAATGCGTCCGAAAGTTAGTCAAAGAAACCTCTGAAACGGCAAATACTTAAACAGCTATCTCAGATATCACTTGAAGGGTTTGACTAACACTTCCGATGGTGAGGGTGGTGGAGATTTTATTTGCAACTGAGCTGTCGGATGCCTTTGTTCCATCGATTACTCTCTCACTTTGGTCATTGTACACATCTCCATTTCCTATCATCGGCTGCGATTATAGGATAAATTTGAGTGAGAAACGAATTAGTGAAGGCACCGGATTTTATTTGTTGCAGTCACTATAATATACTGCTAACATGAAACATGAGTTTGCTCATTAGATGTGATCAGTGCTTCGGTAAAAAATGTACATCAGATTTACGACGAGATTCGATATTTTCATTTTCATTTTTGGTAGGACCAAAACTTACCCTAGCAACAGAATCCCCAGCACTTTTGAAAGACCACGTGATTTCGTTATAATCAGTTCCGAATGGATTAGGGAACACGCATTCAAACACGTGGCTTGCACCACCATAAGCGGTGGCACTAGCAGGGTTTGTTATCGGAGCTGCCGCAATGATTGACACCGCAACCGGTTCCGAGTCAAACGTTTCTTCGGTAGGGCAGAAGTCGTCGTATTGCACCGCACGACACGTGTATGACCCTGCGCTGTCGTCAGCGATGTCAAAAGTTATTTTGAAAACCAAGTCGTCTGATTCTGACACTTTTATTCGTTCGTAATCTTCCTCCTCGATCAGCTTGACCGCTCCCTTGTACCTAAAATTAATAAAATGGATGGAATGTGCTAGCACATCGGAGGACGAACATGTTGAAACCTGAAATTTGGATCAAATTTAAATTATGAAGGACCTGAATAGTTCTGAAACAAGTTCTACACTAACCAGTCTAAGGACCGTGCACCAGAGGCAACGGTACAAGTCAGAGTTATAGAATCCTGTACGATGAGATTTGCATTTAGACCAGCTGATGATTCGATGACAGCCTCTGAAATAACGTTTGTTATTACTGCACGAAGATCATTCAAGGTTAATAAGCACACTTTATGTTTAATTTCTGGAGTCAACATTTCGCGGAGAAGCAAATGGACATTATATAAACATTTCAGTGTTTACTTACTCCTTGCAGTTAGTCTCTGAATGAACTCCACAGTCTTCCCTCCTGTTAACGTGAAGGTACACTTGTACGAACCACTGGACGCTTCACTCACACTAGATACAGCGTAACTACCCGTTTGGGAACCTGCCGTACTGGCATCCCCTCCAGCGCTGAATTCAGCCAATACTCCAGCAACAACTGAGTCGTCTGGTAGAGTAAAGGAAACAGCAGTGGCAGCACTACTACCATGGTAAGCACAGGTAAGGGTCTTGCTGGAGTCGGTTCGGATGTCCACAAACTCACATTCATTGTTGGTAATTTTAGCAGACACGACCTCTATTGTTGATTGCACATTGATACCGTCCCCAAAATTGAAGCTACAGATGTAACTATCCTCGTCAGCAAAATCGAAGCTTTTTATAGTTATGTTGCTGAAAAACTTTATGCTGCTTTCCAGTTGTTTGGTATTCGTGTTTTCTATCTTAGCGGATCCATCAAACACGATATTATCGCCACCTTTAGTCCATGTCACTCCAGAGGGAACCTTGTCACCTTCCATAAGGCATCTGGCAGAAAGGTCATTACCAGTTACAACTATGGTGGATTCAGCAGTGCCCGCTCTGTCGACTGAGGATGATTTTCGCACCACAACCTCCGTGCTTGCACGCAGACTGTCCCCGTCTGTGAACGACAGAACACAGCTGTAAAACCCCGCATTGTCAGGAGGAGTAACGTCAGTAATTGTCAGAGTGTACTGCTGAGCATTGCTCAGCAGGGAACCAGGGTTGATGGTGATGGCATCATTAGCTGCATCATCCAGTTTCTGGCTATTATAGTACCACTCCATGGTGCCACTCGTTGTACCCTCGTAGTTGCACGTGATCTTTATTGACCCGTCAGTGCTGTTTACCGTTGTAGAGGGAGTAGTCAGCACTGAAATTGTTTCTGTTTGTAATATGATTAAATTGTTTTAAAGCAGAAAATTCTGGAACAATATAGAAATTATAAAAATCATGATAAGGATCACAACTCATGAGGAACGCCATGCTAAATACAAAATCACTTACATCGAACAGAGACTACCATTGTTGACTTAGGATTGAAGTTTGCAGGTGGTCCATTTGCAGGTGTAGTCACCACTGTCAGTAACTTCAACATTCTCTACAGTGATAACGCTAGTCTTCGTTCTGGAGGCCTTGTTGAAGTTGCCAGTGGCAATGGTGTACTTAGCATCACTGTTGCTGATTAGGGTTTCAGCATCGTCTGTTGAACTCTGAGATCGTAGCTCTTTATGGTGATGGTTTTAACAAGTCAATGAAACAAAAACAAAAGAAAACGTAGTTTTTTCACAAGATATCTTCCCAAGATATTTTAGATTTTCAGTTTATTTCGGTTTAATATGGCGTATTCATTTACCCTGAACCATTCGATCTTCTGTGGGTCATCCAAACCGTTGTACACGCAGGAGAACTGGACAGTTTTCTCGTGGACGAAATATGGTGTTGCTGGTTCGAACCTTGCAGCTGAAAATCACATCACTTAGCAGTGAATTTATTTTGAATATATATGTATGTATATTTCGAACAATTGAGAACAATCAAATTGGCGGGCAAACGATCCGTTTCATTATATTTATAAAACAATACCAATAATATATAAATATAAGTTTTAGCAACAGGATGGATAGATGTTTGAATATGATCACTGATAACCAACTTACAAAGCTTGATAAGAGTTGTGACGACATTAACGAGGGTTTCGTTTTCCACAAACACAACTGAGCAGGTGTATTTTCCTTGATCCCCAAACGTCATCTTCTTAACAGTGAGCGTGTGGGTGTAAGTAATGCCTTCTGTTATACTGTCTGCAATTTCTGTCTGAAAGTTGGGTCATTTCGTTAAACTAAAAGTTGGAAGATATCAAAAAAGATAATCAAAATCATGCTCATAAATCGTTCATTGAGATCATTAATTCTCGGCTATCTATGGCAGTTACCTCATCAGGTTGGTTGGTGATAGCTTTTTCCCTTTCGTTAGACCACGTGACAGAATATGGGGGTGAATCACCCCACACCACACAACTTATTACTCCGTCTCCAGAGGAACCGGTGCTGAACGTGTTCTCATCCACTGCTACTCCGACAGCGTTAACGTCAGTCGTCGACTCGATTGACTTTCCATTTACGCCACTCCAGGTAGCAATACATTTGAACTGAGCGTTGAAAGTTGGTTTGTTGGTTGTTATTGTCAACTTGCTGATCTTGGTGGTGGTTGAGCTGCTGTCTGACTCATCTGTTAGGGTCACGTGCTCTACCTCATCATCTACTAGTACATCTCCTGTTGAGTGGTGGTATCGTTCTTTAGTGTGTAATTTCAGTTATCACGAGAAAAATAATACTTATATTTCTGCGTTGACAAAACTGACCGGTCATAAATTTTATGTATCGTACGTATCACATTCAAATGAGCGAGTTGCAAGGTGTATATTACATTAAATGTGAGCAACAGGAGATCGTTAGAAACAAACCTATCTTCCAAGACAACGTAAGTAATTCCTTGTCTTCACCCGAAGCAGAGCACAAGAATGCTTTCGGGATGTCAGCGTTGCGGAATATTGTTGAGGCTGGAAGGCTCTCAACAAACTCTGGGATGGGCATTAAGGTTATAAACAACTTCATAAGATTAGGTACATAACAATACAGCTATGAAAATAAATTCATATTTAAAATTGAAATCTTAAAGTGAAATAAGAGTTAGATATCAGTAAAGCTTCAGCAATATCGGATCATAAATTTAAATGAGACAATGAATAAGAAAAGAAAACAAATAGAAAACCTCTCTTGTAGATGTTGGTTGTCACCGTGTCGAAGGTTGGATCAGTGGCGTCTCCGAAAGACACTGTCCCTCGAACTGTGAACGGCGACATAGATGTTTCAAACCCACTCATATTGAACGCCAGATTAAAGGTCTTTTTGGACCCAGACCATACCGATGAAATTGTTGGGGTCAAATGGGGATTATCTTGAGAACTGTACGCCTGTCCTCCAATGAACCAAATTATGTGTGGTTCATAACGTCCTTCCACCGACACCTCTATACTCGTGGGGCTGTAGTACACCGTATCCATTATAGATAGCGCTGTAATTAGAGGTTATAAAAACAAAGATCCATTTAAAAAAATGTAAATATCGAGTTAACAAGGGTATTCTACGGTTTTACGATATCCACAATGATTGAAATGTAGCTACTACATCTCTCATAAGAGGATCGTGTATGACTTAGGCTTAAAATACCCCGTCCAACTACAATAGCCGGCAATTCGGTAAACTATCGGTGGTCACATAACGCACAGTTAACGCACGGTTAACGCACGGTTAACGCACACTTAAGAAAATAATTCGGGGCCTTCAAAGCGGGGTAACAAAAAGGAGTTACAAACGTTACGAGCGGTCCATAATACAAAATATGCATCACCTCTTCAACCTGCTGAACAGGTAATCTACTATTAAAATAAACAAATTTGCCTCATCTCCCCACGGGAATCCACATCTATTAAAGCAGACAAAAATATATTTTATACATATAACTAGCAAGAACTTTAGACCAGATATCTTAGGGAACTTGGAGTAGCAAGAAAGTGACTAGAAGGTATTATATCAAAGTCACTATTGTGACGGTACATTAGAACTAAACAAAAACAAATATATACCTTTAACGAAAATACGTCGAAAAGAAATCAGGGTGATACAGGATCGGAGAGTACAGACCGTAAAGTTTATGCACCCACCCTTCCCTCCTGAATTTTTGGATGGATAGACAATCATGCAAACTTGGTCGTTTATATTCCAAGTCCCTTTGTTAAAAGAAGTAGTATTATTTATGTCTGAAGTTAGCTTCATTCAATAATATCAATGTCAATGTCAATGTCAATGTCAATGTCAATGTCAATGTCAATGTCAATGTCAATGTCAATGTCAATGTCAATGTCAATGTCAATGTCAATGTCAATGTCAATGTCAATGTCAATGTCAATGTCAATGTCAATGTCAATGTCAATGTCAATGTCAATGTCAATGTCAATGTCAATGTCAATGTCAATGTCAATGTCAATGTCAATGTCAATGTCAATGTCAATGTCAATGTAAATGTCAATGTCAATGTCAATGTCAATGTCAATGTCAATGTCAATGTCAATGTCAATGTCAATGTCAATGTCAATGTCAATGTCAATGTCAATGTCAATGTCAATGTCAATGTCAATGTCAATGTCAATGTCAATGTCAATGTCAATGTCAATGTCAATGTCAATGTCAATGTCAATGTCAATGTCAATGTCAATGTCAATGTCAATGTCAATGTCAATGTCAATGTCAATGTCAATGTCAATGTCAATGTCAATGTCAATGTCAATGTCAATGTCAATGTCAATGTCAATGTCAATGTCAATGTCAATGTCAATGTCAATGTCAATGTCAATGTCATCATCATCATCATCATCAACATCAACATCAACATCAACATCAATATCAATATCAATATCAATATCAATATCAATATCAATATCAATATCAATATCAATATCAATATCAATATCAATATCAATATCAATATCAATATCAATATCAATATCAATATCAATATCAATATCAATATCAATATCAATATCAATATCAATATCAATATCAATATCAATATCAATATCAATATCAATATCAATATCAATATCAATATCAATATCGATATCGATATCAATATCAATATCAATATCAATATCAATATCAATATCAATATCAATATCAATATCAATATCAATATCAATATCAATATCAATATCAATATCGATATCGATATCAATATCAATATCAATATCAATATCAATATCAATATCAATATCAATATCAATATCAATATCAATATCAATATCAGACTAAACTATCGAATAAATTATCCATTCTAAAAGCATTATAAGAAAATATTAAAGTAATATTCCATGTGGTTTTTTTCGCGCTAGATACTAGACAGTCTATTTTGATACAAATAATAATAATAATAAGGCCCCCGCTCAGAACACCAGAGCTAGTGAGTAGTGGGTCCGAGGCTGATACTCGTGGTCAGCACCCCCGGGGTCGGTAACGGCAGCAGTCCATTGGATGGCTGCCGGCTAGAGCTACTCACTCCCTGGCATTGCCAGATGTCTTCTTCCTGAGGTTCAGTTATAGCACAAAGTTTAAACTATTAACACTGTTAGTTCCCCCGTTACTAGTCCAAGTAACGGGCTAGAACTTGACCAAACAGCTGGTGAAACACCTGTAGACCACCAGAACCTCAGGCTCTTATGTCCCTTCTCAACATCACTTAATGCTATCATGAGATTTTGTACTTGCTAAATATTCATGTTTAGGAGGGAAAAAGAAAAGAAAATTACAAAAAAAAGTTAAAAAGAAAAAAAGAAAAAAAAAGCACAAAATGGAAAAACCAAGAAAAATATCTGTAACTGAGACAGCAGTATTTTAGGATTTTAAGATAATATATCTCCTGATTTTTATTCGATATCATAGCAGCACAGACTGCTGGTACTGAAAGAATATCATTCCTTTGGAAATACTACTTTCTATAATGTTACCATACCCAGCACACTCGAATAATTATAACATTGTAATCATATTATTATATTTCATTGTATATTATATTTCATTGTTTTGTTTTTACTTGTCCCCATGGTTAATTCCCTTTCTTGCCTCTCGTTGGTGAAAATCTTTTATCCTTCTGCTCTAGCTCTTGGTTTCTTGACTAGGTGCAATTGACACCTAGTGGTTTTCTTTCCGGGCATGGACTGACCCGCAGATGTCCCCCAATCTTAAGTTGTGGACTCGTGACAAAAGGATGTGTGGCCATGGGTTAAATGGTTACTAACGGGTCTACTACCCAGGAGGTAGCTACCTGGGGAGCTGGGCGACGCGGGGCAACGCTCAGTGCTCTGTTTTCCCTGCCAACTCTCTAGGGGGTATTTCAAGTCCCCCAGTTATGATATGAATTCTCTCTCAAATTATTCAAACTCTCCTACTCTCCCTACTAATGGGTCAGAGCAGGATCAGCAACCTAACATCGCCCCTCCAGCTCGCCGTGAGAGGAAGGCTCGCACTGAGACTTCCACTCGTCACACGTGGAGCAAGGAGGACAACATACAGCTCATGACGCTGTATTACCAGAGCAAACCATCCCGCTCTGGTTACAGAAGGAGACTCCGGTCACTGTGGGATGATGCCGGACTCTTCACTTGTACAGAACAAAGATTGGCAGACCAAGCAAGGTCAATCAGAAATAATAATCTCCTCTCAGACATAGAACTACTGGAGATTCGAGGTACTCTTCCACCCAGCGTAGTGGAAGAGGCTCCAACAACGACAACTCAAGCTTTACCCACAGTCTCCCAAGCAATCAGGACGTTGAGGGATGCAACTATCCCAACTGTTGCCGCCGAAGAACTCACCCCCACCGCAACAGTACCTGATTTTGACAAGGAGGCAACCATTGAGCGGCTAAAAACCCTCTTAGAAGACCCTTCACTGATAGAAACCAAGCCCCTGAGACATGTGAACAGAAAGAAGCTTATGGAGGAAACATCTCTCATCAACTCATGTATAGCAGAGATTCCTACTTCTTCAATCACTGAAACCAACACTTTATTGCTTGCAGGAGCACATTTAGTCAGCGAAAGACTTGATGAAAAACCTGCAAATAAGAATACAGAGACGCGGAAAACTCCGCTATGGAAAAGAAGAATCGAAGATAAGATTACCCAGGTGAGGAAAGACATCTCTTATCTTGAGGAGAAGAAGAAAGGTATTACCCTTAAACAAAAAATACTAGAAGGGCTCAACAGACGTCACCCCCTGTTGAAGAAAAAGGGTATATCATGCATCATTGAGGAGCTCAAGCAACGTCTTCGTGCAAAAGCAGCTAAGATAAAGAGATTTAATAAAAGATGCGAACGATACCACCAGAACAAGTTGTTTGGAAACAACCAGAGGCAGTTCTACAGAAACCTTCAAACAAACCCTGAAGAACAGGATATCTCCCACCCTGAGGCTGACAAGGATTCTTGTTTGAAGTTCTGGAAGAACATATGGGAGCAGCCGGTTGAACACAACAGTGATGCTGAATGGTTACCGGATGTCAGAACAGCACTAGCCTCAGCAGATGAACAGCGACAGTTCGTTATAACTAACACCCTGGTTGCAGATAGAGTGAAGAAAATGACCAATTGGTCCTCTCCTGGTACAGACGGACTGCATGCTTATTGGATAAAGCACTTTAAAGAACTCCACAATAGGATTGCAGATCAACTTATGAATTGCTTAACCAACGCTGATATCCCAGACTGGATGACATTGGGACGCACGTACCTGCTCATAAAGGACCACTCCAAAGGACCCATCCCAGGCAATTTCAGACCTATTACATGCTTATCAGCTATGTGGAAACTGTTCACTGGTCTAATCTCAGATTCCATATACAACCATTTAGACCAGCAAAAACTCCTCCCCACTGAGCAGAAAGGGTGCAAGAAGAAGAGCAGAGGATGTAAAGAACAGTTAATGATAGACAAACTCATTCTGAAGAACTGTAAACGAAGGAAGCGGAACCTGAACATGACATTTATAGACTACAAGAAGGCGTATGATAGCGTCCCACACTCCTGGATTCTGTCTTGTTTGACCATGTGTGGTATCTCTTCATCCATCATAGACCTGTTTGAAGCCTCCTTCAAACAATCGTATGTTAACCTGATGCTTGGTAAAGTTTCCCTTGGGAGAATTAAAATTAATAGAGGTCTATTCCAAGGAGACTCAGTATCACCTATTCACTTTATCATTAGTCTTATACCTCTTTCCATTCTTTTGATTAAGCACGACATAGGATATTCTCTGGATAGAAAAGATGGACCAAAAGTGTCACATAGGCTATACATGGACGACCTCAAGCGTTATGCTGAGAGTGAAGATGAAATGCAAACACTGGTTAATACCACAGCAGAGTTCAGCAGTGACATAAAAATGGAATTCGGGCTAGAGAAATGTGCCGTGGTGAAGGTGAAGAAGGGAGCAAGAGCCGTATTCGAAGGCATCTCCCTACCCACAGGTGAACAGATCCATGAGTTGGAGGACGAGGGCTATAAGTATCTGGGAATACTAGAAGCCAATGATATACTACACAAAGAGATGAAAGCACTGGTTACAAAAGAGTATATCAGAAGAGTTAAAAAGGTTTTAAAATCCCAGCTTCATGGCAGGAATAGTATACAAGCAATTAACACCTGGGCTGTACCTGTGATAAGATATGGAGCTGGAATTCTCTCATGGAATGCTGGAGAGACCAAAGCCCTAGATGTCAAGACCCGGAAACTGATGAGGATAAATGGAGCTCACCACCCCCAAGGAGATGTTGATCGGTTATACGTCAGCCGTCAACTGGGTGGCCGTGGGCTACATAGTATAGAGGAAGTCATAAAGAGAGAGGAGAATGCACTCACCACTTATGTGGTGAGAAGTAGAGACCCAGAACTGATTGCTCTGAAGGACTACTTTGTCAAAGACAAGATACTCTTGGGTGAAGAGATAGAGAAAGATATCGACCGAACACAACGCGAGGAAATCCGCAAGGAGAAGTGGACTGCTAAAGTGATGCACGGACAGTTCCCAAGGCAGATGATGGGTATAGCGGACCCGTTAACCTCTTGGAACTGGCTCACTCAACAAGACTTGAAGAAGGAAACAGAAGGATTGTTGATAGCAGCCCAAGACCAAGCACTTAGGACTAATTATGTGAAGCACAGGATTGACAAAACACCTGGCTCCTCTCCCCTCTGCAGACTCTGCAGAAATCATTACGAGACAATAGACCACATACTGAATGGGTGCCCAAAACTTTCACAGACAGAATATAAGTGTCGGCATGACAAAGTAGCTGCCGCATTGCACTGGAGTCTGTGCAAGGAATACGGCTTCCCACGCAGTAAAAGGTGGTACGAACATCGGGCAGAGAAGGTGCTGGAGAACGAAAAAGTCAAGATATTGTGGGACTTCCATGTCCAGTCGGACCACGTTATCGAACACTGCAGACCGGATCTCCTCCTGGTAGACAAGGTAACCAACGCAGCAACCATCATTGACGTTGCAGTCCCAGGAGATACCCGGATCCTGGATAGATAACAAGAAAAGATACTGAAATATCAAGACCTAAAAAGAGAAATTAAGAAGAACTGGAATTTACGAAAGGTCACAATCGTCCCTGTGGTGATAGGCGCATTAGGAACTATCACCATTAACTTTCGTAAACACCTCGACGCAGTCCACTGCCATCTGAGCATCTCTAATCTCCAGAAGACAGCTTTGATTGGATCAGCCAGAATTCTCAGGATGGTCTTAGACATATGATATTATTGAGAGTATATTACACTGTAGATACTCTATATTTAGTTTTTTCTTCACTGGATACTGTAATAAACACTTTTTACCTGGTCCTCTTATATCTCTTCCCTTGCTATGCAAACCCTGTCTCTTGTTTATACAATTTTTAACTCGTATATTGGGTAGACTGTGTATTTGTTATGTATTTTATATTATACAGTTTTGTGTACAAGTAATTATTGTTATTTACTGGACTAAGGGGTATACATGTGTTGGAGTTTTTCTCTTATTTTTCTTCTCTTGCTCTGCATGCCCTGATTCTTGTATAAACATGATGTTTGTTATATTGTATATTCTTGTATTGATTGTGGTATTTTGTGGGTCAGATTCAGCAATACCCAATGGGTACTTGCTGAATCACTGTTTTATACACTCTGTAACCAGTTCCTGTGTTCCGTCCCTTGCCCAGGCCGACGGATCCCCAGTCCGATTTCCCTGAGGTTTGTCGCACCCAATTAAGGGAACTCGCACACTACATCACCCTGTACCCAACAGCTTGCAAGCAAGCTGCCGTTCACCCACCGGTTCACTGAGGTACAGGTAGATTGCCGAAGCATGTGCTACCAACTCTGCAATCATGTGGTACCGGCCAAGGATACAGGTTATAAAAATAAAAACAAGCCAGGGCATGGCAAATGGCAGTCTAGTCTCTCCGTGTAAGTGTAACTATACACAACTCATGGCAGTTAAAAAATCCCATGGAATAATCTACAAACTAAGGCCAGGTTCTAGGAACTTTCTAAAAAAGAAAAAAGAACACGAATATAAATACGACTAGGTATGTTCTAAATGATTGAAAAAATGGGTTTTTAAAGCCCGTTTAAAAGTATCAATGTTGTTAGCTTTTCTTACCGTCTTACCGTATACGGTAGCAAGTTCCAGAGTTTTGGGGCTGCGTTGCTAAACCTCCTATCACCTAGCCTGATTTTACTGAGTCTACTAACCTTAAACCTTAAGTCATCACCAGACAGTTGCCGTGTTTTAGAATATGCTGCCTGGGAGTCAATCTGAAGAAGATCAGACAGATATGGTGGTGCTTGGCTGTACATAACCTTATACGCCAGAAGACAAATCTTGAAACTTATTCGTTCTTCAATGGGGAGAATGTGTGCTTTTTTGTAGTATTCAAGAAGATCTACATCACGGTCATCGATGTTATAGATGAATCGTATTCCAGCATTCAGTACAGATTTGAGCTTTTTCAGTGACTTCATCGGTAGGCAAACATACAGTGCATTACAGTACTAGTAGTCAAGTTTTGATATAACCAGTTGCTTCACTAGCATAACTTTTAAACTTTCATCAAGATAACATCGTATTCTCTTCAGATTAGTTAATGCCCACATTGACTTCTGTTTAACACTGTTTAGCTGTCTTTCCATGGTAAGAGCTGGGTCTAGTTTGACTCCTAAACTCTTCCAATTGTCACCGACACATTCTGTTGGGATCACTTCCGTACTCCCAAAATTAACAGAAATTTGATTCTGTCCAAATTCTCTAAGAACCAAAGGCTTCCCAATGACTAGTAGCTCTGTTTTTGACTCATTAAGTTTCATATAATTTTCAAGCATCCAGGCCCTTATTTCGTCAAGGCAGGCATTGATCTTAATTTTCATTTCACTTAGTTCTCCAGGTATTAGGGGTTCAAAAGAAATGTAGAGCTGCGAGTCATCTGCATATAGCTGAATACGAATCCCATATTTAGCAGCTATCTTCTGAAGTTGTTTAATGTACAGGATGAACAAAATCGGTCCAAGCAAAGATCCCTGAGGCACTCCAAAAAGAAGACACATTACATCAGATAGCTCCTGACCAACTTTGACATTGAAAGATCTTGCATGAAGATAATCCTCAAACCAGCTGTTAGCTTTACCTGTGATTCTGATACTCAGTTTTCTGATAAGTATATTATGATCTATTGTGTCGAAAGCTGCTGAAAGGTCTAGCAGGACCAGTGTCACAATTCTACCCTGCTCGATTTTCCCAAGAATGTCATCAGTCATTTTCACTAATAAAGTCTCACAGCTATGTTTTGGTCTATAACCAGACTGAACTGGACAATGAAGATCTTCTGCATCCAAGTATTCATTGAGTTGACTGAGTATGTACTTTTCAAGGATCTTGGACATAACCGGGAGATTTGAAACTGGTCTATAGTTTTTTAGACAGTCAGATTCTGCTCCATCCTTTTTGAGGGTGGGTCTGACCACTGCTCTCTTAAGATCCGATGGAAACTTAGCAGTTTCAATGGAAAGGTTGACGATGTAGCAGAGAAATGGTGCTAGTTCTTTAATGCAGTGTTTCAGGAGAAACATGGGTATTGGATCTAAGTCACAGAACTTATTTGACATGCTTTTCACCAGGGTTTCCATCTCGGACACTTCTACTGCTTTAAAAGTCTCTAACTTTGACTCCCTTTTATCACCTCTTGGGTTTTCCTGGGGTTCGGCCGGTAAATCACGAAGGTTTTCAATAGAGGACCGGATGTTTTCCACTTTTCCAGAAAAGAAAGCTTTTAGATCATCTGCAACTTCCTTAGGATTTCCAGATGGCATACTTGTCTGAGAATTACCCAACAAGCGATTGACTTTCTTGTAAAGGGATTTAATATCACCTGATGAAGCTGTGATAGAATTTCTATAGTATCCCTTTCTTTTTTCAAACTCCATACCCTGAAATTTATCCCGAAGTCCTACGTACGCTGATTTAAGTCCTTTTCCAGACCTCCAAGCTCTCTCTGCTCTTCTTCTCATTCTTCTCACTTCTCTCAGCTCTTCATCAATCCAGGGCGTTTCATTAGCTTTCACTTTCCTGTCCACTTCTGGGCAATGGGTGTCCATAAGACTCGAAAGAACTTCATTGTACTGTGTAACGGCCTCGTCTAGTGACCAGTCAAAGTTTCCTTGGGAACCGGTCACTGCGGCGGAAGTCACTGCGGCGGTGGACGGTACAGCGGAGGACGGTACAGCGGAGGACGGTACGGCGGTAGTTTCCAAAAAGGTTGGACGGTACGGCGGATCACATGACACCCACTTTACTTTGGACAGTACGGCGGTACTACTACTAGAAACTGTACCTAAGACAGAACTTACACATTCAACTTGTTTCTAAGTTTTGTTCTATATTCGCATTATAAGTTTTATTTTTTCTTTTCTCTTTATCATTTTGTATAATTCTTGTTAGTTTAGTTGTTACTTTTTTTATTCAGGGCTTTGCAGACAATGTAAATCGAGAATATTGAGTTGTTGAAAATCAAAAAGTGAATATAACTTGACACACTCAATAGCAATAATATCTAAATCCCAAGTGATGTGATGAAGTTGTAGATGGTGGGGTTGGAGTGTCCAAGGATAGCGGAGAACTTCTTGTTCCAGGACTCCACAAAGTTGTTCGTTCTGTTCATGTGAAAGTGGGTCCGATCGTAAGCGTTCCAGGAGAGTGGAGGGAACTTAGCTCGTCCAGTACCAGAGGAGGTGGTGAGTCCCTGGATCCATGTCGTCTGGAAGTAGGCGAGGAGGTCGTCGATGTCCAAGGTCGGTGGCATCTGGTCCAGGATACGTCCGGGACGTCCGCTGTAGGAATGTAGGCGAGGATCATCAGTCTGCGTATCCAGATCCGCCGCAGAGGCACATATTAGGTGCGGTAAAAAAATGGAAATTATGCGGTACCGCACCCGACTATAAAGGTAAAATGTGCGGTAAGGTGCGGTAAATTTTTACCAATTATGCGGCAAATGTGCGACGATTTTTTCGAAATTTTTGCGGGAATTGTGCGGTTTTCTTTTGTATTTTCTGAAGGACTTTGGAAATTCTAAACGTATAACCGCCGCTCTTATCAAAAATAGGTCTCTTTATGTGTTACTGAGGGTGTAGTTCTTTACTAAGTCCATGATTGAACCTATATTGAGATTCAGTTATCTGAGAACAGTGACTTGATCTGGTAGAGATCAGGAGACAGTTATTTGAAGACGCCTCTTGATAGAGTCGATCAGATCCCATGCGTGATCGCAAATATGTGACACGCTTGTTGGCATTGATCGTCAGTAATTGTAAACCATTTGATCCAAGATCCATTAAGCCCGATATAAAGCCAACGCTACAACGAATAGAGCTCATTACCCGATAAAAAGGGCTGCAGGTATGATCGAAGTACGGTAACGACGAGGGTTCCATAACGGCCTGGGTCACGGTCCCGAAAGGGCCTGGGTCACGGTCCCGAAAGGGCCTGGGTAACAGTCCCGAAAGGGCCTGGGTCATGGTCCCGAAAGGGCCTGGGTCACGTGGTAACCGGGTCACCCGGCCTAGGTATGGGTTCCAAAAGGGCCTGGGTCACGGTCCCGAAAGGGCCTGGGTCAGGGTCCCGAAAGGGCCTGGGTCACGTGGTAACTGGGTCACGTGGCCTAGGTATGAGTTCCAAAAGGGCCTGGGTCACGGTCCCGAAAGGGCCTGGGTCAGGGTCCCGAAAGGGCCTGGGTCACGTTCCCGAAAGGGCCTGGGTCAGGGTCCCGAAAGGGCCTGGGTCACGTGGTAACTGGGTCACGTGGCCTAGGTATGAGTTCCAAAAGGGCCTGGGTCACGGTCCCGAAAGGGCCTGAGTCACGGTCCTAAAAGGGCCCGACTTTTAACATATTTTGGTTTTTACACTCGAAAATCTTAACGCGAAAATTTCAAAATTGCGAAATTACGCGGAAAATGCTAGATTATGCGGAAATATGCAGAAAATTACAAAATGTGCGGAAGTGTGCGGAAAACAATAAAATGGTAAATTGTGCGATCCCGCACCCATCGCACCTAATATGTGCCTCTGAGATCCGGGTAGGAGTGTAGGTTTTCTGACCAGTAGTGGGATCCGTCGTAACTCGCTCGTACTGCTCCTTGTAGCCAAGTCGCTGGACAGCCCGCATCACCGTACCAAGAGCTGCTGTCCTCCAGGGCTCGTAGGTTCTTCTCCGTCCCAAAGATGATAACTCGTCGCTCGTCGCTCGTCGTCTTTGTTATCAAACTGGAGCATAGGTTCGCCAGCCAGAGACATGCAGTCGTCCTCCTCCAGTTCAAGGTCTGCCAGGTTCGTCGGAGCTCTAGGGACAGGGTTCTCCTTCCAAGGGGCTCTCTGAGCTTGCTTCTTCACCGCTTGTTCACTGGGGAGGAGGAAGCGAGCAGTCTGGGACAGCGAGCCAGTAACGGAGCAGTAGATTCTGTGGTTCTGAGTATTCGTAGTCGCAGCCAGATCGTGGACTTGGGAGAGGGTTTCTCGGACTTCGCAGTCAGCTATGTCGGCACTGTGGTTGTGAGGCTGGGTGACTGACACCAGGGATCCGTTGAGGGTGTAGAGTCGTCCCTTGCATCTGTCGTTCTTCTTCACGCACCTCCAAGCCTGTCGTCCATCCAGAGTCGGCTTTCCATCTTTGGAGTAGCGGAAACCACGGTGTAGAAGGTTCTGACTCTTAGCAGTTCTTCCTCTGACCACCTTCACCGTATCTTCATCGAACATCGTTGTAGCTGTTGTACTCAAGTTGTAGTGTTGCAGTACTGGAGAGTGGAGATGGTGGTGCTAATGAGATAATCTCCTCAACTTTGAACCGCTTTATATACTGTTTGCCTCTATCATTATCTACGTTTCACTGAGCAACCTCTCTTCTTGGCTACGGTTGATCAGATTCCTGGATGCGATCCCTCGTGACGTGTTCTCATGCCCTTGTTATTACCCATTGCATCTCGGCGCAGTGATATGAGATCTCACCGTAACAAGCTCATCGTGCACTCGCTTAACCACCGTTGTGCAGACCGGACGCGATCTGATACGAACCAGAAAGTGGAACAAGAACTGCTCTTAGTAATCACAATGTATATGTTAAGCTCTATCCAATTTAATTTTAATTAAATTTAATTTCGAAGTAACAAAGAGGAAAATAGAACTTTTTATAGCTAATCGATTTTGTTATATTAGCAGTGCTAGGTCTATCTTATAGGTACAGTTTCTAGTAGTAGTAGTACCGCCGTACTGTCCAAAGTAAAGTGGGTGTCATGTGATCCGCCGCACCGTCCAACCTTTTTAGAAACTACCGCCGTACCGTCCTCCGCTGTACCGTCCTCCGCTGTACCGTCCACCGCCGCAGTGACTTCCGCCGCTGCGTCCTATACCCGTTTCCTTGGCACAAAGATGAGTTCTTCAAACTTTCTCTAAAAATGTCTTTGTCAAGATCTTTAAAATTTCGGTAGTTAACCTTTTTCCAAATCATCTTGGGTATCTTACAGCAGTGATACCCTAAATCAAAATGAACTAGAAAGTGGTCAGAGGATGTTCCTGATTTAGTCACAGAAACTGGGCCCATTCTGGACCTAAGGTTTTCTGTAGAGAGTATAAGGTCAATTGTACCACCTTGTTCATGCGTTGGTACAATAGGCATGATTTGATAAAGGTCATAGTCTTGTAGAAGTCTTACCAATTTCATAGGGTACAAATCATTAGGACGCTCCATGTGAATGTTGAAATCTCCCAAGAGGGATACCAGTCTTGGTACTTAAGTCATCTAGGTAGCTCTCGAACTCCTCTAGAAACATACATTCCGTGTATCTAGCTTTCTTTGTATAAGGAGGCCTGTATATGTTCACAAGACGAATCGAATCTGTCTCAGTCTCAGATTGGAGCAATGCTTCCATAACCTGGAACGTTTTGTATTTAGTTACCTTTTCGTTGACTTTTAAGGTTATTTTTGGTCTGTAAAGGAAAGCAATACCTCCTCCACCTCTGTGTTTTCTAGGATTTGATAGTATCTCCCAGCCATAACTCTTGATCTCTTGAATCTTAACACTATCTGCCTCCTTAAGAAACGTTTCCTGGACAAAGCAAACATCACATTTCTGATCATTGAGGTGCTCCATCACTCCCACTGTCTTATTTACAAGCGATCTGACATTAAAGGTTCCAACCCTTAGGTTTTTGTTCTCTTTGTCATGAGCTCCTTTACCCTGATTTGGTAGGAGTTTTTTGCATCACTTGATGAGTGAGTTCTGGACATGACCCACAGTTTTTCTCTCACATAAAACGGACAAAGAGTGTCTGACGCCTTGTGTCTTGGTTCTGACTTCTCTGATCGATTCTTGCTATGTGAACAGTTCGTGCATCGTATGTCCCCTGTCTTTTTCTCTTTCTTCTTAATACAGTCCTTTGATTTGTGGCTTCCTGCACAGTAAAAACATGTTGGGTCTGAGTCTTTGGACTTGCAGTATATGGATCCACTTGTATGACCAAAACCTTGACAGTGATAACACTGTATAACGTGATACCTGTCCCTGACAGGCTACATTTCCAATCCCAGACAGATCCTGTTTCCAGCCTTTTTTATAACTTCCCTTATAGCCGGTGAAACCTGCAAAACGGCAAACCTATCTTTTTCATCCATAAAGACAGCCTTCATCACCACTTTCCATCAGGGTCTTGATAGTGTCATTCTTCTTCAGGACACCCTCCACTAGCTCTTCCTTCGTCTTTATGTCTGCATCAAGGCCTGAGATAGTTATCTTTGGATTAAGCTTCCTCAGTTCTTCCGACTTAGATGTGACATTATAATTGGATTTAAGCGCTTCTTCTGCATGACCTAGATCCTCTTTGGATTTGAACACCAGTCTGGCAACGCCTTCAGTTTTAGGGGGATTAGCCCTAACTACAGGAATATTGCTCAGTTTTCGCTTAAGATCCTTTTTCACAACTGTTGTCCATTCTTCACCCGAGATTTTATTATCTCCATCAGGTCCCAAGTCCTCAGACTTCTTTTCGACCACCAGAGTGTGCCTGACCTTGTCAGTATGCAAAGACTTCACACTAGAATTATAACCTGACTGAGCTGTTGCCAAGCTCTCCTGAATAATATGTGGCAGTGTAGAAGCTAGTTCCTCTCTTACAATAGCTAAAACCTGTTCATGTGTACTGGATTCTTGTGAACAAGACAGAGCTTCGATTGCTTTTTCAGCTAAATTGTAAGCCATTTTAAGGGACTGCCAAATGCCCTCCTTTGTATTAGTACACTTTTTAACATCATCACACTCAGATATTCTTACCTTAAGGGAGGTGTTGATTTTCTCCAACTCTATCTCCAGTTTCTTCTTCAACTTCATATCCGCCATAAATCATAATACCCTGCCAAGTACTGAGGACCGAACTCGGATTTCCAAACTCTTTAGTTCTGAGAAAAACTATACAGTAGTATTGAAGTAAGATTCCAAATCCTCAAATTATTTGTTATATAGTAGTGTTGAAAGTATACAAACACAAATATAATTCATAAATTAGTTATACTTTTAATTAGTTATACTTAGATACTTTATACGAGTATACTGATATATATCGGGCCAGAAATAGCTAGCTTCTATATAATAAGTGAGCTGTGAGACAGAGCTGATACGTGATGTTATGTATTATCACATCTCACCAGGTCATATTATAACTGCACCCAGAGAGATCATGTTCACTTCTTAATTTATAGCTTCTATGTAAGTATGTACAGAGTTATTATGTGAACTCTAGCCCATTTCTAGGTCAATTATCACATGATCTTCACCACAAATCAATTGCATAAAAAATTAGTGAGATATTAGACAATTTGTAAAATAGCGTGACGAGGCTGCCACACCCTACTCGAATGAACAAAAGAAAACATTTTTCCTGGATACCGGAGGTCTCATTCCTTCCGCCCCTGTTATTAATAAATCGCATGGTTGATTTTTGGGACACCCTGAATATTCGCGGGCTACTGATACCTGTGAGCTGCGCCCCTTCAGATCCTGTTCCCACGCATTTACAGGTTCCCAATCAGCGACGTGATAGCTGATTCGTCATGCCATATTTTCAAAGCGACTGTTGCGCCCCATAATCACTTTTAACTTTATGTGGCTCTAAATAAATATGATCTGAATTTCACAGAATAGGATATCATAATTAACAAGGCGGAACTGTCATATCTGAATTAAGCAGTTTTTATCCGTCATCTTCCTATTACATGGTAACTTGATCTAGATTGGGTGAGAAAGGGCGCAACTGTCCGGCAGCCATATACAAAAATTGTTCTTAACTTGGAACAGTTCAAGGTGATTTATGAACAGATTTATGAAAAGTTTGTTTAAATCATCTTTTATTTCATAGGCGTAGATTTGTGTTAATTTTAGCATAATCGAGAAAAGTGATAAATAATCTGGTATAAAATCCTACCTAGAGTTATATTTAAGTCACTATTGTGATGGTACATTAGAACTAGACAGAAACAAAGTGTGAAGGGCAGTGGCGTAACGTTGCCTGTTGGCGCCCCCCTGCCGAAAAGGTGCCCCCCTGTTGGCGCCCCCTCCCCTTTTGGTGCCCCTCCCTAAAATTGAACAAATTAGGTGATTTTAGAAGATACGCCGGTAAAAATCTCTAAAAAAGTGTGTATCTAGAGCAAAACGCGCAGTTTTGCTAGTACTTTAGTTAAGTTTTCGAAATTGTCCCACATTCAAACGACGATTTGGCGCCCCCCTAAGACGGCGCCCCCCTGCACAGCGGGGTCAGCAGGGCCCTTCGTTACGCCACTGGTGAAGGGCCTGAACGGAACCCCTCGGTTTCAGTTCCTTGTTTAACACTGCCGTACAGCAAGGACATCCACCGGGTTCTCCAAGGATGGGCTCATAGCTCATAGCTCACAGCTCACTCCACACTATGCTCTGTCAAATGTCAAATATCTCTTCCGATGATAACTATCTCATATAACCAGACACGGTTATAACTATAAAAACCCCCACTACTAATAACAACTGTGTCTCCAATCTTACAATCAGAAGGAACGTTGTCAGGTACTGTTCCATCCTCAGAGTACACTGACACGTGTCAGTAAATGAAACATCCCCATGACATTCAATATGCTTCCCTGGCAAGATATTGGCGAAAAACTGTCTCGATCATGTGATATGACCGTATAATGATTAATGAAGTTTTCTCATTGGATTAGGGTTTCAGCCTATTATGCTTTTGTTAGGGATTGGGTTAGGGTTGGAATCAGATTAGAGGGTTAAGGTTTCGAGTAGTTGTTCAGGGCCAGCTAGAGAACGGGTTGAATAAGTCACGTGACAGTCGAGTGTAGAGTGATTAATCATCATCCAACTTATAACGCTCGCACGATTTAAATATTGAATTTATTTATTGACATAAATTGAAATTTTCTTTATTTCAAGTTAATTTAATATAAGTTATTTTTTGTTTTATAGACGTAGATGACCATTAAATAAATTTTGTTAAAACAACCTCTCATTGGAAAAGTTTTGTTTTGAAATTGATGCATAGATTTTTGAGCATTTACAAATTTTACAATTTATAACCGCGACGTATCATGAAGTCATTTTCTTGATCTGATGTGAATTGGACTATGGAGGAAGGATAGAAACTTGTTCATGAATCGAAAAATAGATTGTAAGATTACTGTTAGCGTTTAAAGAACATACCATAAACGTTTAGATTGACAGTGGTATCAGAGAAGTTGGAATCAGGAAGAGATCCGGAAGTGACTCTGCAAGTGTAGGCAGTATCTTCGTTGACAAGAGTTCCGTCTACAGCAAGAGTTGATGTCTGTGTCCCTGCAGAGTGACTTCCTTGAACAGGGGTGAACTTTTCAGCTGGAACTGGTCCTGTACTTGTTCGCCAGGTCACTGCTGCTGTTTCTGTTATGCCAGTGATGATACACGAAATCGTTGCATAAGAGCCTTTCTTCACTTCTGTGTTAACTGATTCAACATCTGAATTGACGTTTCATGGTTATCAGTTTGATACAATTAAGGGTTATATTAGGGTTAAAGACGGAAGGTGCTTCGACTTGTTTACTGAACAATATCTCATGGTATCAAATTACATTTAATCCAATTATACAGGGTGTCCCAAAAAAGGCTCTGCGGCATGCGATCAACGTAGACTGATAGGATGCATGCGAACCACTGACAGGGTCATACTATATAGCCACTTTAAATTACGGCATTCTTAATTATTGTTCAAGTATTTTTGTATTACCTTATCGGACCTTATTTGGACGGACATTACTTGAACGCTGGAGGCCTTAGCGTTCATCTTAATGTCCGTTCAAATAAAGTCCGTTCAATTATTGTCCGTCCAAGTTAAAGTCCGTTGAAATTTTTTCAAACATTTTTCCATTTCGAACTTTTTGTCCAGAATATGACAACTTTGAGGACTTTATTGTGCCGTAAGTTAACGACGGAAAGGTTCTCCTTGGTCTGCCGGAGGCACAGAAAACTCTACTAGTATATGATGTTTTCAAGGGTCACTTGGCGGAAAAAATTCAACAAAATTATGGCACTCAACAACATAGTTCATGAACTAGTCCCCGCCAACATGACAAACTTGTTCCATGAGCCTCTAGATATTACGGTAAATCGTGTTGCCAAGGACATTGTCCGACGTTGTTATATATAGCTCATATTACTCAGGGGCGGTAATGAAACAGTGCTAGGAAAGCTCCACGTGATGTTAAGGTTAACCTTAAGTTGTCTAAGATAAAACCACTTCACGCCGAACGGCTTGTAAAAGTTAACACTGAAATGCAGGACCGGGGTAGTTTGATAAAAAAGGTTTCCATAAAGCTAGAAATCACTTATGCTTTAAGCATGGACTATTTCATGCACGAAAACCCATTTGATGAAGATGATATGTGATATTAGAAACTGATCATGTACACATATTTTAACATTTTTACTGCTTAATGACTGCTTTTCTCACTTACTGTATAAATATGGATTTAAAAAACATTTGCTGAAATTTAAAAAACGTCAAAAAAATTGAAAAAAATTCGGATTTTTGATGGTTTTGAATGCCTTCGAGCGTTCATATTTATGTCCGTTCATAATTATGTCCGTTCATGTAATGTCCGTCCAAATAAGGTCCGATAAGGTATCTTAATTCAGGAGTAAAAAATTTGTATCTTACTGTAAACGAAAATGTTGACCATCTTTTCTTTCTCTCCTTCTTTTGGGTAATCGATTGATGTGATTTCACATTTGTAAGAAGCAGTGCTGCTCGGTGATGCTATTTCTAGAAATCCAGTTTGAGAATTTGAACTTAAAGGATCTACTCTAGAGACAAATCCGCCACCATTGGAGATTAGTTGACCACCCAATTTCCACACAACAGTTACAGCTTGGTATATTGGTGAAATCTTGCAGGAAAGAGTCGTTTGTTTTCCTTTACCAACCTCTACATCGTGTGCTGTGATTCCTGTAATGGTTTTGTAAGTTTCATTTTGATCATACATTTTGTCAGGTTTGCTTTAAACTTTATTGTTGAATTCAGAAATTCTTTTATTTTAGGCCTCTTCTTAAAATCTCGTCATATTTATTCATTTATATTTTAAATCCTATATTTGATCTTGTTTAAGTTCTGGTTTAGGATATTTAAGTTTACCTCATCGGATCTTATTTGGACGGAAATTACGGAGACGGACATAATTTTGTTCCGACCACCGACATAATTATGAACGCAACAATTTCTTTGAACGTACATATTATGATAAAAGAAATTGTTATAATTTTGATGTAATAAACTTTCCATTTTTAGAAGGCAATATTACCAAAAGTCAGTCATACGGTATAACTATACTTATAAGTCAGTTAGTTCGTTTAGCTCGTATTAATAGCTCTTCTAATGGTCTTGTATCAGATTGCAAAAGTTTAGTTCGTAAACTTGAAAGACAAAGTTTCGATATTGCTGCCCTTTTTGAGGAAAATTTGGAGTTAATTTAGATATGCACCATTTGTTCTAGCATGACATGTGATTCCTTATGTTAGCATAGTACGATTTATTATTTCATTTTAATTTATTTCTCGGTTCGTTTTACCAAACATGTTCATTTATTAGCTAGCCTGATGGTAATCAGAAAGCATTGATGTAATGTGGTCTCAAGTCCAGACGCCATCATTTCATTTTCATTACAATAACCCTATTTAGTTATTGACTACTGATTAGCTGAACTTAAATTTGGGAGGACATTACATGAGCATTAAACCCTCTAGCACTCAAGTAATGTCCGATAAAATAGATAAGGCATTACACTCACCAGGACATTGTCGTGTGTTGCAGGGCTGTGTTTCAGAAGATGGTCCTAAACAGCCATTTCCTCCAAATTCCGGGGCAGGGTTATCACATGACCTTGTTCTGGTTTGTTGTCCCCCTCCACAATCAACAGGACAGTTCAACCAAGATGTGAACACGCTCCAGCCTCCGTTAACTGAAATGTTTTAAAACTTAAATATACAGTTGCAGAACTTTATGCATGTTAAGCTGATTTCATGGTATCTTAGTAAATCGTTAGCTGAATAATGAATATACGCATAAACTCTCGATTATACAAAAGCTTTAATCGATGTACTATTTTGTGTCTGTGAAGTGTATACACTGTTAGTATATATTGTTAAATCTATATAATATAGACTTTATTCTCATTTTAATTTGGGACAGCTCCTCATTTAACCCTCAATCATAAAATAAATAATTAATGGAGGTTTACAACTATTGATGGAAACTTTCAAATCTAAGCAGCGTTATATTAATACATCAGGTGCGCATCTCGATCAAATATCATGTGACAACTCAGCCTTTTCTCTTAAAGTAGGACTAGGACAAAAATTATTATTCCTTATTTTTGATAAATAAAGCTCATCCATTCTAAAAGCATTATTAGAAAATATTAAAGTAAAAATTACATGTGGTCTTCCTTTCGCCCCTGTTATTAATAAATCACGTTCTCAAACTGTTCTTGAGTTGTTAACACCGATCACATGGTTGTTGTTTGGGACACCCTGTATATTCACGGCCTACCGATATCTGTGAGCTGCGCCCCTTCAGATCCTGTTCCCACGCATTTACAGATTCCCAATCAGCGACGTGATAGCTGATTCGTCATGTCGGATTTTCAAAATGACAGTTGCGCCTCAGGGTCACTTTTAACTCTATGTGGCTCTAAATAAATATGATCTGAATTTCACAGAATAAGATATCATGATTAACAGGGCGGAACTGTCCTATCTGAATTAATCAGTTTTTACTCGTCATCTTCCTATTACATGGTAACTTGATCTAGATTGGGTGAGAAAGGGTGCAACTGTCCGGCACCATATACACAAATTGTTCTTAACTCGGAACAGTTCAAGGTGATTTATGAACAGATTTATGAAAAGTTTGTTTAGATCATCTTTTATTTTATAGGCGTAGGTAATAGGTTTGTGTTGATTTTAGCATAATCAAGAAAAGTGATAAATAATCTGGTATAAAATCTTACCTAGAGTTATATC
Organism: Bolinopsis microptera; assembly: GCF_026151205.1. Lineage (NCBI taxonomy): Eukaryota > Metazoa > Ctenophora > Tentaculata > Lobata > Bolinopsidae > Bolinopsis > Bolinopsis microptera. Next base: position 17,811,690 of record NC_087082.1, on the reverse strand, counting down.
TCTTCCGATGATAACTATCTCACGTACCCAGACATAGCTATAAGAACCCCCTCTAATAACTACTGTGTCTCCAAGTTTACAATCAGAAGGAACGTTGTCAGGTACTGTTCCATCCTCAGAGTACACTGACACGGGTAACCAAGTGGGATGGTTAGTGCAGAAGTGACCACTTATACAGGTACACACATCTCTCAAGCATGTGTGCTTGTTATACGGGTAAGTGTGATAATCAGAGTACGTGTAATGGTGCACCTCCTCTACACAGTAGGTCTTTCCTAACTTAGCTTTAAACCAGGGGTCATGTTCAAATGATGTAGCAGCGCTTGTGCCTAAATTCTTGTCTATGCCATTAGTTGCCACATAGTCATAACTATAGTCATACAATGATGATAAAGAGACGGATACAGGTGTTATCTCGTTATCTACTGCAGGTAAAATGTAACCTGAAATATAACCACGATAGATTATATAGTGTTTTAGCACTTAGTAATAGTACTTGCAGTATCTATAATTATAGCTATAATTTATTTGATTGTCACATATAGCCTATTAATTCTGGTCAATATCATATGCATACAGTCAGTAGTAATGACTTAGAACAGTAAATAATGATTCTGTTGTAAGGTGGTGCAATACAACATTTACCTTGAATGGGTAAACACAAAAGAGCCGTTAAGATAATTGTTGTTATCTTCATGATAGGCTGGTCGCTACATAAACATTTTTACTGAAATATTCGATCAGCCAATTAAATTGCTTTAAGTTGAACGTTTACACAATTTTTAAGAATCCAACTGAAACGTTATAAAATGATATGAATCTTAGACAGATTTATAATTTTGAGACGGACGAGAATACATTTTGTTGAGAATCTAAATGATGATATCGAGTCAAAGCTCTATATCTCTTCCGATGATAACTATCTCACGTAACCAGACATAGTTATAATTAGAACCCTCTCTAATAACAACTGTGTCTCCAATCTTACAATCAGAAGGAACGTTGTCAGGTACTGTTCCATCCTCAGAGTACACTGACACGGGCCACCAAGTGGGATGGTTAGTGCAGTAGTGACCACTTATACAGGTACACACATCTCTCGAGCATGTGTGCTTGTTATACGGGTAAGTGTGATAATCAGACTGCACGTATGGTGCACTTCCTCTACACAATATGTCTTTCCTAACTTAGCTTTAAACCAGGGGTCATGTTCAGATGATGTAAGAGCTCGTGTGTTTAAAGCCTTGTCTATGCCATTAGTTGCCACATAATCAGAGCTCCACGTTGTCGTTGATAACATAGAAACTCGTTATCTACTGCAGATAATAAGAAGACAATAAGTATTCTATACTTTATAAAGGATTTCTGACGTTTTGAGTCCCATTAGATGCCCTTTATGGCTGACCAACTTTTCCAAACTTTTCCAAGTGTCTTAAGGCCACTTTTTGCCACTTTGAAAAAACTCTGATTTTTTTTCAAGAATACTTAAATCACCAATATTTGTAGTTGGAGTTCAGTATATCTCGGCAAATTTTAACAATCAGGAATTACTAAGTCAAAATAAATAAAAAGGCTGAAACTTAAAAACGTTAACTACAGGATATTAGAGTTTCATAATTAATTACAGTACATCCTTATCGATTTTCACAGAAATGAGAAACTGCACCAAAGGCACATTTAAGATCTATTCGATAGCCTGCTGTACTACTACTATCTTACTATCATTTTATTGATTTACTGAACTCCAATTTTTAATTAACGGGTGATACTCGTAAAATATCTGTTCCATATATTGGACCGTCGACGAGTCCAACTCGGCGCGCGTCCTGGTAGGTTGTAAACCTACAAATTTTTAACCGTAATAATTGTTTGTACGAAAGTTTTTCTTCCTGATAATATGAACACCCTCGATTAATCTGCAACCTTTAACGATGTTCACAACTAAAGATATTCGACTAAAAAGAAAGGTGGTAAAAAGTGGTTAAGTGGCAAAAGCGGCTTTAATACATATGGAAATGTTTGGAAAAGTTGGTCAGCCATAAAGGGCACCTAATCGGACTCAAAAATGTCAAAAATCCTTTGTGAGCTTTGTATGTCGGCAAATCGATTTTTAGTAGACGGATCTGTTTGTACTAAAATGAGAGAGAAGAGAGGCGATGAGGCAAGAATAATTATTAACCTATATATTGATGCTTTTCATACAAACAAGTTAAACCAAATTCTTTATGTCATGCATCCGGCGGACGGGCTTTCTGCTATAAAGTAAAACTAATCACCAAAACGAAGCACTAACTGGGCCAGATATTCTGTGTTAACTACTGGAATTTGTTATCGAAATATCGATAAATATGCATCCTTAAATTACATCGATGAGGCATTTCAGCGTCCTCGGCCAGTAGCTATAAAGCACTGAACAAATTTAGGTAAAAATAACATCGCCTATAGTTACACCACGCACGATTAATTTTCTATCGCATCAATTTTCTCTTGCATCTTACTGAGCTTATTCGTAAAAATGAGAAATACTGGGTAACTAAAAATAATAACCAAAGATAAAAGCACATTACAAACTCCTAATCGTGGTGCTCTACTGTTCATATGAGTGTACTGGTGCTCTAATATTCACCGTACTCTCGTATATAGTTGAACAGTAAAGCACTAGTACTCTCCTATGAACAGTAAAGCACCAGTACACTCCTATGAACAGTAGAGTACCAGTACACTGCTATGAACAGTAAAGCACCAGTACACTGCTATGAACAGTAGAGCACCAGTGATCTCTTATGAACAGTACACAGCTATGAACAGTAGAGCACCAGTACTCTCCTATAAAAAAGTAGAGCACCAGTACTATCCTATGAACACTGCTATGAATAGCAGTGTACCAATGCTCTGCTGTTCATAAGAGATTAATGGTGATAAACTGTTGATAGGAGAGTACTGGTGCTCTGCTGTTCATAGAAGATTACTGGTAATTTACTGTTCATAGGAGAGTACTGGTGCTCTACTGTTCATAGGAGTGTACCGCTGCTCTGCTGTTCATAGGAGAGTACTGGTGCTTATGAGCAGTACACTTCTATGAACAGTAGAGCACCAGTACTCTCTTATGAACAGCAGAGCATCGGTACACTCCTATGAACAGTAGAGCATTAGTACTATCCTATGAACGGTACACTGCTATGAACAGTAGAGCACCTGTACCCTCCTATGAACAGTAGAGCACCAGTACTCTCCTATAAACAGCAGAGCATCGGTACACTCCTATAAACAGTAGAGCATTAGTACTATCCTATGAACAGAATACTACTATAAACGGTAGAGCACCAGTACTCTTCTATGAACAGTAGAGCACCAGTACTCTCCTATAAACAGCAGAGCATCGGTACACTCCTATGAACAGTAGAGCATTAGTACTATCCTATGAACGGTACACTGCTATGAACAGTAGAGCACCTGTACCCTCCTATGAACAGTAGAGCACCAGTACTCTCCTATAAACAGCAGAGCATCGGTACACTCCTATAAACAGTAGAGCATTAGTACTATCCTATGAACGGTACACTGCTATGAACACTAGAGCACCTGTACTCTCCTATGAACAGTTTATCACCAGTACTCTCCTATGAACAGCAGAGCATCGGTACACTCCCATGAACAGTAGAGCACCAGTACTCTCCTATGAACAGCAGAGCATCGGTACACTCCCATGAACACTAGAGCACCTGTACTCTCCTATGAACAGTTTATCACCAGTACTCTCCTATGAACAGCAGAGCATCGGTACACTCCCATGAACAGTAGAGCACCATTACTCTCCTATGAACAGTAGAGCACCAGTACTCTCCTATGAACAGCAGAGCACCAGTACTCTCCTATGAACAGTTTATCACCATTACTCTCCTATGAACAGCAGAGCATCGGTACACTCCTATGAACAGTAGAGCATTAGTACTATCCTATGAACGGTACACTGCTATGAACACTAGAGCACCTGTACTCTCCTATGAACAGTAGAGCACCAGTACTCTCCTATAAACAGCAGAGCATCGGTACACTCCTATAAACAGTAGAGCATTAGTACTATCCTATGAACGGTACACTGCTATGAACAGTAGAGCACCTGTACTCTCCTATGAACAGTATAGCACCAGTACTCTCCTATAAACAGCAGAGCATCGGTACACTCCTATAAACAGTAGAGCATTAGTACTATCCTATGAACGGTACACTGCTATGAACGGTAGAGCACCTGTACTCTCCTATGAACAGTAGAGCACCAGTACTCTCCTATAAACAGCAGAGCATCGGTACACTCCTATAAACAGTAGAGCATTAGTACTATCCTATGAACGGTACACTGCTATGAACACTAGAGCACCTGTACTCTCCTATGAACAGTAGAGCACCAGTACTCTCCTATAAACAGCAGAGCATCGGTACACTCCTATAAACAGTAGAGTATTAGTACTATCCTATGAACGGTACACTGCTATGAACAGTAGAGCACCTGTACTCTCCTATGAACAGTAGAGCACCAGTACTCTCCTATAAACAGCAGAGCATCGGTACACTCCTATAAACAGTAGAGCATTAGTACTATCCTATGAACGGTACACTGCTATGAACACTAGAGCACCTGTACTCTCCTATGAACAGTTTATCACCAGTACTCTCCTATGAACAGCAGAGCATTGGTACACTCCCACGAACAGTAGAGCACCAGTACTCTCCTATGAACAGCAGAGCACCAGTACACTGCTATGAACACTAGAGCACCTGTACTCTCCTATGAACAGTTTATCACCAGTACTCTCCTATAAACAGCAGAGCATCGGTACACTCCCATGAACAGTAGAGCCTTAGTACTATCCTATGAACAATACAATTCTATGAACAGTATATCACCAATACTCTCCTATGAACAGTAGAGCACCAGTACTATCTTATGAACAGTACACTGCTATGAACAATAGAGCACCAATACTCGCCTATGAGCAGTAGAGCACCAGTACTCTCTTATGAACAGCAGAGCATTAGTACACTGCTATGAACTGTAGAGCACCAGTACTTTCCTATGAACAGTAGTGTACCAGTACACTGCTATGAACAGTAGAGCACCAGTATTATCCTATGAACAGTAGAGCACCAGTACTCTCCGGTCTATATAGTGCAGTAAGAGTCGAATAAGTTATGATTAAAGAAAGATAATACGTTGTGAGCACTAGATACTATTTAGGTGTCCCAGTCTCATGATGCGATGATCTAATCTAGAGTTAAGTTTAACTTTGTTAAGCCACCCTTTATTTAGTGTAAATAGTTTAAAATAATATTCTATAATGTAATATAATTTATGTTTATGTAATACAAATAATAACATTCTTACCTGGGAAAGGAAAGCTTTTGCTTTTGATTTCCGTCTCTATAGCCAGTTTATTCACATTTTTACGAATGAAGTAAGAAACGTAAGCTTGTTTGTTGAGCAAGTCAATGTTAAACAATTAAAACCTGCCAATTAAATAGGAACAATGTTATATCCATAATTATAATGTAAATCACTAAATCAAAATGGCCGTGTTTATGGTGTTTTGTGTTGTTCACGTTCCGACTGTTCGACCAATGCTACCTTTGATTGCTCATCTACTAGCACTTATCATAGCTCAATTCCTACCGACGATCAATATTTTGTATGTTAATGTACCAATGAGCAAAATGTTTGACCAGAATTAGAAGTAATGGCTAGCCGTTCTCAGAACAATGACAAATGAATACCTCGCATTATAATAGTACACAACTCCAAACCCTAAAGAACTCCTGCTCGCTGTAAATACAACATAGGGACGCGGATATGTATTTAGATAGTCATTTGACGGATGATGCGACGGCTGTAAATATAAATATTTGTTTCAAATATTCAAACGCAACCAGTACCTCATTTGGGGACCGAACAGTTTTTAAAAAATTTACAAAAATCACGTGCTTTATAGTTATACTTCACACAGGCCGGGTGTCATAGTGCTAAGAAACTGCTGCTGACTGCTGCTAACTCAAACTGCTGCTATGTCAGCAGCAGTTAGCAGCAGTCTCTTTGCACTATGGCACCCCTGTGTTCATAGTACGTAACATGTTACGTGTTATTGCTAACAGTAACAGTAACACTGGTGACATGACATGCTCTTCGTATCGGTATGTACAATGTAGATTTCAAACATATGCAAAATATTGATAATCGGTAGGAATTGAGCCATGATAAGTGCTAGTATATAGTACGTAGCTGAACAACAAAGCTAGCATTGGTCGAACAGTCGGGACGTGAACGACACAAAACACTATAAATAAACACGGCCATTTTGATTTAGTGATTTACATTATAGATATAATTATATACCATTGTGGCGTACATATTACGTTTATTTGTTGTGAAATACATTTATTTAGCTAAAATAAACGTACATAATTGAAATTACCTCAAATTCGGTCCTGATGGTGTTATTATATATGGAAGTAATTGTAAACTAAATCATAATGCATAAATTAATGTATTTTGTACAATGATTCCGAATTACCTCCATGACATAAAGTTAAAGCAGTTATGAGCAGCAATGACCATGTAGTCTATGTAATAAGCGCTATGAGTTGGCACAACATTATTTTCTTCCGATTTCGATGAATTTGGTACCAAAAGCTGTCTAAAAATGTGAATAAAATAATTCCACCGTGTAGCAACTTTTGCTAAAACTGCTTCACGCGACGGCGCTTGTTCCCCGCGCGTGCTTTTTTTGCCGAAATGTTTAGTTTTTGGTATATATAATACTGCAGTTACAGTTATTATGAAATGATTGTTAATGTTATGGCATTGTAACCAACTCATCTTAAATTCAAACACGATTTTTTTAAACACGATCGCATTTTCTTAGTATTACTAGGCACATGATTGCTCGATCTAACCAGAGCCTTCTCGCTTGCGGTAGCGCGCGACCGCCGAAGGCGGCACAGGATTCTACTACCATACTATATTCTACTTGTGAAACAAGCGCGTCACGCAGTACGTGTATACACATGGCTATGTGAAGGCACAGGAGGACTATAGTGCAAAGAAACTGTTGCTAACTGCTGCTCACTGCTGCCGCGCGCCTGCCCATAGCAGCAGCTCAGTTATTGTAGCGCGATGCACTACTGGGTCGCGCCGCGCATCAAATAATTCTTCTCTCCACGGTAGATCGGCGAAATGCACCACTGTTGACTGTGACTCACCGAGCTGCGAAGGATTGACATCGTGAATCAACAGCAGTTATTAGCAGCAGGGAGCAGCAGTGAGCATGCAAGCAGCAGTATATAGCAGCAGTGAGCAGCATGCAGTGATCGAGCATCAGTTAGCAGCAGTTTCTTTGCACTGTAGTCTTAGTCCTTTTGTGTAGTAAAGGGGTGAACGATAAAATTAAACTTGCTATGATTTTCAAAATTTTTATAACATTGTTTTCTAAAGACTGTTTACCTGAGGACCCCAGGCTATTATGTTCATTAAGATAAATATTTGGCGGAATGACAGGCTGAGCGCGGCCCAGTAAAAGACTGTAAGATCAAAAATTTTCACAGTACCAAATTTGTTGACATACGTTGCATGCCACTTTTTGCGCCACCGAACAAATTTGTTATACCTTTTTGGAATGATCAGTGAGCTTCGCCTAGGTATCATATTTGGTGGTGCGCGGCTTTTGGACTTGTAGCTCGTATGCAAATCGGCGAAATGCGAAGGATTGACATCGTGAATCAACGTTTGGAGCAAAAGTAAGTGTAAAAGTCACGCGCGTAATTTGACGAAATTCGTTGATTTTTGTCGTATTATTCTGTCATATCCTCGATTCCTTGACTGAGATAATTCTGAAAATTTGTAAAGACTTTCAAATAGGGCTTTCACAACTGTCCAAAAAATTAGGTGGATATTGGAGCTGATATAGTAACAAAAATGGGGCAAAATGGGGGAAAATACGCTGTTTTTAGCTGTAACATAATGTCTGATGGTTGGATATGCTTTAAATTTTTAGGACAGTTTCCTTGTAAATCTATCGGTAAGCTAACCAATTTTGTTAAAATTGGATCAAGGGAAGGTTACTCAATACTCATTTGTTCCAAGAATTTCGCGCGGCTCACTGTCGATGGCGCACTACCTAGTAATACGCCCTGCCAGATGTAAGGGTAATTCACCCTCAAGCCCAGTCCAACATTGACAAGAGCATCTCACAGATGTACCAATCTCACGAGAAAAACAAAAACGTGAGTATAATAACAGAGTCGTCAATGTAGAAAAGGCTACCTTCACGCCACTTGTGTTCAGTACTACAAGCTAGGAATGGCAACTGCAAGGCTTCACAGTTCCTAAAACATCTCGCTGAAAAGATCAGCCTTAAGAAAGGCCAACGGTATTGTGATGTGATATCATTTGTCAGACGCTGTATAATCTCTATCAGGGGTTACAGAGGTACCAAAACTCTTCCACCCACGGCGATAAGTAATTTGGACCTTGACCTGATCAACACTCCTAAACCTTAAGTATGAATAGGGTTATCTTTTGGGGATGCTTTTTGAATTTATTTGAAATTTTTTAATAAAGTTGTAGTTAATAATCTATTAATTTTGGTGGTAAGATATTTATATTTTTCCATACAGTGTTTTGATACTTTGTAGTCATGTGTGATGATGTTATAAAGCAATGAAAGGCATTTAGTAGAGGCTCTTACGGGCATTGTCTGCTCGATACGCTAGGGACCCCAGATACACCTCACTAGACGTATTTTTGACCGTAAAATCGATTAAAAGTGGTTTTAAGATGATTGGACTGACTTTTTGGGGGGTAAAATTGCAAAAAACCGATTTTTGGGCAAAAAATAGGCCATAAAACCATGTTTTTGATATTTTGAACAAGTTAATTTTGTTGGCATGTCGGCAAAACTTGCATGGAGATAGCTAAAACACGGCCGCACAAGATGATATAAAAATTTGAAAAATCCCTCTATTTTTTTGGAGGTAAAAATCCAAAAAAGGGGTAAAAATTTGACTTTTTTTGCTTGAAGTTTGTATAATTTTTTGCAGTTGTATTAAATCAACCCAAAAAATAGTCACATCGTGTTTGCCTAAATTTTTCCTTTCCGAGAAGTACCCACTTCATATACTTTATCGAAGTTTGAATATTGTCACTCCGCAAGCGTTTTTGCCAAATTTTCGACGCGCACTACGCGCAAAAGCATTTAGTTGTTATCAATTGGCACCCGCGCGTTCATCATAAATTTCAAACAGCTATAACTCAGCGAGATTACGTCCGTTCTAGCTCATATTTTCACACTAAATAGAAAATAATGTGATCTTATTGCTGACAAAATATGAATATAATTACTCTATTTGCCTTAGAGTAATAGACTGTCAAAGTTTAAAACGCACATTGGTATAGCACGTGACTAATAAGGCCAAATTTATACTTCTTAACATATTATCGATCCTTAGACATCATACTATTGTGTCCAATTAGCGGTTAGGTCTCTAAAATCGTAGCAGAAAACACGTCTTTTTGCCCGTAAGAGCCTCATACTAATTAGTTTGGTCAAATCAAACAGAACATATGCTATCAGACTTTCAACTGACTAAGGTTATTATGTCATAATTTTTACTTTACTTTACTTTACTTTACTTAAACAGGCCATGGAGTGCTTGTTAGGTGGGGTCTAGACTGCTCTTTGTTGTGATATGATGTGAACTTGTGGATTTTATTTTTATCTATTGAATTGGTTTATTCATTTTTCGAGGGTGTCTATCCTTATAGCTAGACAATTACCATTGCTGAAATTACCTGTATACTGTTCGAAACATTTTCTTTCATATGCCCTGCCAGTGCCCGAATATAGAGAGCAATACGTGAGCGTCAATAGTGCAATAAAAATATATATACCAAAAGTTGCGTCTGACCAACTGACCTAGCTGATTACAATATAATAACTTATACTGTAAAAATTATTTCATAATATTTGATTTTTAAGAAATCATTAGCTTTTTACGCAAGAAACTGTTAATTTTTCGTCTTCTATGCACAATTGTAATGCACAAGAGGTCCATATACAGCTCAACCTTATCGTGGTGCACGGTACCAAATTCATCAGGATCGGAAACAAAAAATTCTGTGCCAACTTATATACATGGCAATTATTACGTAGACCCCAGTCACATGAGGGCCAAATTGTAAAGAACCTGTTGATTCACGATGTTTATTAGTTTCCTTGTAAGAAGCAGTTCTTACTGTAAATCTCTAACACGATGCTGCCCACTTCATGTTAGCATGACTACCAGATAATTATTCGCTTACAGTAACCTGATACCAGGAGCTTATACTTCTAAGGTTTACTGGGCCGGAGAGTCTAGCGAGTCAAGGATTTTATATTTAAAGAAGCAATTTTGAGTTCAAAAGTAACTACTGCAGATTAAGCCCGCGCGACAGCAGCAGTTAGCAGCAGCAAGCATCAGTTAGCAGCAGTTTCTTTGCACTTTGGTCATCCTATCCTGTGCGGTGTGCAGTGGCTTAAAGTGACGAATTTAAAAATTTAATTCCTAGCCATAATATTTCCACAGCTATGCCACCGACTTATTTTTGTTAACAAAAATATTTAAATTAAATTAAAATCAGTCGCTCTCAGGCTAGGGGTTTTAAGTTCTTAAGACGTTCAAATTGAGCGCATTACATATGTGGGATCTAGCTAGATTTGTATTGATTCTGGGACAAAAACGCGCGACAAATATTCATGGAAATTATCAAGAATCTATTGTCATACCCGCTGCGCTGAGTGCGCTGCTCCCCCTGTATTGTAGAAACGATATAGGGGGTCACGAAGTGATACAAGGAATGTTAATGATAAAATTGCGGTGTAAATCCGTTTTTCGCATTTTTTAGTTTTGCGTTGGATGTGACCTGTTATTTATGTTGATTCTTCATTCGTTATTTAGCTTATTCTTATTCTGTTAAAGCTTTCGTTAATACACATTTTTAAGTCATGAACTTGATACTAACCAGCTTGATTCTTACGCGGTATCGTCATTGATATGGTATATTTTTTATGAGAAAAAGAACCAGTACATGAACCGAGTGCTACAATTGGACAAAGGGTCATTCGTCCCCCTTGTATTTACCACTACAGGAGGAATGGCACCTGAGGCCAAGCGTTTCATAAGGAGACTTATTGATAGCCACCAAGACAATGGAGGACTACATCCAGGTGATGTGTAACATCATGACATGCCTGAGCTTGGATATAATGAGGAGTGTACTAGTAGCAGTTAGAGGTGTATGTGGGAAGGCAAAGAAGGCTCAAGGCATGGACCGCCCCTATATCCAATGTCTCCTTCAACGATTGCTCAGGATTTAGGATTGTGCTCTGCCAATTGCATTACAATTAAAATTACCCTAGGCTACTGTTTTCCAAGTCTTGTCCTGTGAGTAAAGTATGTGTGAGAAAGTTTTAATAAAATTATTGTATATTTACTTTTGAATCTAAAAAATCTAATTTAAGAATGAAGTTTAAGGAAATTTTAATTAGCACTGTATAGTTTAAGATATTTATAGCTTATTATAACCATTGATACAAAGGCCATAATCTTTCGCCAGCTCTCCAATATCCACCTTGAAAGCTTGAAGCTGCATTTTATATCCTTGAACTACACAATATAAACCAAAGAATGTTTTAGTGTAGACTTTTTGTCACAACAAGACTGCAACCTATAATAACAACTATAAACAGAACCCCTAATGTCTGCTCACAATTTTTCTTCTAGTCCTAATCTGAGCCTTGTCTCTATAAACTTAACTGAACTAGCGTTTCGTTGTGTGCAAAAGCTTCCAGGCACGCGCATTCCTTGCCCCGTTAGTTACCTGTCCTTCCAAAACCAAACTAGCAGTCAAGGACAAAAAGTCATACACCAAATGGGCATTATATTTTATGAATTGTTGAACATCTTTTTATTCTGTAAAAATGTGCTAAAATTAAATTTCTTGTTTCATTGAAATTTCTTGTTTCATTGATTACTTGATTTAACTTATTGTATTCCAAGCAGAAGTTGAAACTTGTTTGTTGATATGGTATGTAAGGTTCGCGATGTGTAGTGGAATCATGTTGTTGTATCGATGATGTATTAGACTAGAGAACCTTAGAGGACCTAGAGATGGTTCCTAATATCTTAAATTTCTCTTTGATTTAGAGAAAATGCTTGTAAAATCTCTAAAATGGTGTGTTTCTAGATCAAAACGCGCAATTTTGCTTGTACTAGTTTTTCAAAATTGTCCCACATTCAAGCAACGAGGTGGTCGTTTTGCCACTGACATTCTGGCTTTTGTGCTGACATTCTGGCTTTTGTGCTGAAGGCGGAAGCTCCAACCACTTTGTCACCTAGCTTCTATGGTGGATTACTTAGGGTGCATACTTATACTTTTCAGTGAAGTGTAGGAGTCCCAATCCCAATTGACCATCATCTTTTTACCCATGTAATTTTTAACGTTAACCATATTGCCAACAAAGATGAATTAAAGAACACATAATATTAAGGAAAATATTTAAATTTGTTTCCTATTACAGTAAAACCCTGATATAGGGGCTAATTTACCTCTTACCCCAACTAACTGAGATCATTTTTAAACCCAAAAACGGTTCTACATGCATTTCATGCAAACTAACGATTTACTGAGTATTTTTCCATTCTACCAAACTCAACATTAAAACACCAAATACAATATCATTAATTGTATCATTCCAATGTCAATCGTTGAATCCTTTTTTAATTTAATTTTTCCCTATAATAATATAACTTATTACTATAAGGCACCATGAAGAAAGCAGCAATAGTTTGTCTTGCTTCAGTAGCTGGAACAGTGTCTGCTCTTAGCGTTCATGCAAAGTGCAAATCAAAAGCATGGGATTACAATTGGGACTTCCGCCAGCCATCATCTCTTGTTAAACCTAACTCACCAGATGAGGATCTTGAGAAAAGAAAATCAGCCACCAGACGGACCCTATATCTCATTAGACATGGTCAGTATGAACTAGATAAACAGCATGATAAAGAGAAAATTCTCACTGATCTGGGTCGTCAACAAGCTGAGTGCACTGGTAAGCATCTTGCTAAGTTGGGTGTAAAATATTCTGATTTAGTTATCAGCACTATGACCAGAGCAAATGAAACTGGTGAAATCATTCTGAAACAGCTCAATGAAACTGGTATGGAGGTTCTAAATGAAAACTTTGAAATTGAAAAAACAGACCTGCTACGTGAGGGGCATCCAATTGATTCTGTGCCCTCCAGTAGTAGATTCAAACCAGATTCATGGGAGTTTACAGATGGAGCACGTATTGAAGCTGCTTTTCGGAAATATTTCCACAGAGCACATTATTCACAGAAAGAAGATTCATATGAAATAGTGGTGTGCCATGCAAATGTGATCAGATACTTGGTTTGCCGGGCATCACAGAACCCTCCTGAGGGCTGGCTAAGGATGAGTTTAGCCAATGGAAGTATAACTGAAGTTGTTCTTGAGCCAAATGGAAAAGTTTCCATATCAGGAATTGGTGACAAGGGACACATGCCTATTAATAAGATTACTTTTACCTAAAGTTTGTACAATTTTATTGATCAGAAGAATTTCTTAAACCTGCTCCCCTAGAAATAAATAATCAAGTAAGATAAATGCTTTCAAAAACAATTGTTTCAGAAGTGGCCAATTTGATTTTTCTGTTCCACATAATATCTAAAGCTTTGCATAAAAATATAAATACTGCTATATATAATACTAGAAACCCGCTAGTCGAAAGCTTTGTTCGAGGAAATTTTAAAAATCAGTTATGTTTTAATTTCTCTTCATCATATAGCTCTGTTATACTGTAGACATAATGGAATTTATCTAACAATGGCGACAGCGTTGTTAGTATTCGGATTCCCAAAACGATACTTTTTACCGCATCAAAAAATACCAATCACAACCAAAGTTATGAATATAAGTCATAGCGTGAGCGTAAATGTGAGCTAGTTTTGAAATTATGACGTAGCATACAGCATAACAACGCGCGTAGTTAAGATGTTTTTGCTCGCGCACGTGCATTTTAACGTTGCTACGCAACAGCGCAGTAAACCTTTGCTAAAATAACGACATTATTCTAACAGTTATTTTACCTCACTTCCGACGTTAATTATAAAAAATCTAAAGCCTAAATCAAAATTCTAAGAATGCTATAGCCTATTCCTATCCTTTTTCTACAACCCTGCTAAAATGGCGAGGTTTCAACTCCATTTGCGAGCTGGGTTTGATTTCACCAGAGGGTCATTTTGAGGTCGATTTTCGGTGTTTTTTCTTCTATGTCCCCGTTGCCGGGGAAATTTCGTCAAGTTTAAATTATAGTATAGATGTAATATGAATATTATGAATAATTAATTTAGCTAACGGGGCTGTTTCCACATACTGCATAAAATATTCGAGAAATTTCTGAATCAATGTCCTGTTAAGTGGCTTATCAATCTTTGTTTAAAATTGCACTGTGTGAACTGTGAATGTTGTTATCATATTTATTTGTATCTTGTGAACTTGGCATACATATTATCTTACATAAGATTGTTGTTATTTTCTTTTGAGAGTTTGCTTTATCGTTTGTTTGTATGGGAGAATGGTGTACAATTCGTTTTCAGCTCATAATTTATTAGATTTTGAATCTTACTATACAAATTTCTGTTGTTTCATTTTTTTACTATAATATTCAATTATACTCACAGTTGAAACATGTAAATAATCATCACTATTATCAACATTTAGCCATCTGGCAATGAATCTGTCATAGTTTATGTCACACTTACCACTTAGTTAATGTCACACTAACCACTTACATAGCAAGCAATGGGAGATAGCGGTGATGACGAGTTCGACAGGCACAGCAGGAGCAGAGACAAGTTCAAGAGGGAGCGAGAGGAGAGGGATGACCACGAGAGACCGCGACGGGAGGAGCACGTGGATCACAGGAGGAGAGAGTACGACCGCCGGCCTGGTGGCGGAGGAGGAAGGGACTATAACGACAGATATAATAGAGATAGATCTCCTGCTTACAAGCGATCTAAACGAGAGTAAGTTTCATTTTGTGCTTTATCCCGTTCTGATAAACTCTAACGTTTAGTTTGTGTATTTTTGGGATTTTCAAATATAGTACTTGAGAACGATATCACCTTTGTTGGACACCTGAGCTACTACCTCCTAGTTTCTAAAACTAAAAGCTACTCTCTCCACCAGTGGATCACCCGGTGGTCCACCACCAGGTGGAATGCATCCCTTCTACCCACCTGCCTTCCCTCCCTACGGGATGCCTCAAGCTGCTGCCCCGTGGCCAATGCCTGATATGGGAGGCCACCAGAATAATCACAACAACGACAAACACAGGTTAGTCATGGTCGTCAATGTAAAGCTTTCCGTATGCAAATTATTTGAGAAGTATACACCTACTCATATTTTGATATGAATCTATAATTTATTTTGCTAACTATTCAACATAAGCCGGAATCCTAATAATTAATTATTCCATATTTATGGTAAATGGTGGTTTCGTGCCATAATTACTTGATAATCCCTATCATGATCATTCATCTCATTTCAGTAACGAAGACAACTTTATGAAACGATTCAAACAGTTTGTTATGTCACTCAAGGACGACTGCAATGAGCACGAAGCGGTTGACAGTTACCGGAGATACAAAACCAAATACAAGAAAAACAGCATAACAAAGTTTTACAAGGCTCACCAAAACGAGGAATGGTATGTTAAACGTAATTTAGGGTTAATAAAAGCTCTTTTATAGCTCTAGTTTAATTATTTAATTAAGTGGATCGGGCCCATGACCATGGACGCCTTGAGGCGACTAATCGAAATATAATATTCGTCGATATTAATAGTCGATATTTGGGCTGACCCCACGTATCTGTAACCAGTTAGACTAATTCCATTGTGATTATAATCATATAATTATAGAATAATTTCTCAACTTTAGGTTTAGAGAGAAGTTCCACCCAGACTACCTTATCCGGAAAAAGAAGGAACTAAAGCAGTGCAAAATAAAGCGGTTAGAAATCTACAAACGTATCCAGGAGCTAGGGTATTTGGATGATTTGGGTGTGTGTCATGAGGACCAGGACAAGCTGATGAAGGCTCTGGATGCAGCAGTGATCCTGATGGAGGGAGGCACCGTGCACGATCTTACAATCCTAGACGGAAGAGATAGGAACTCTGATAAACCACTCGTTGCTATTCCCGTGGCTAAGTTGAAGAAGGAGAAGGCTCCCTCGGCTAAAGAGGGTGATGATTCTGATTCTGAGGAAGGCAACATCAAAGATGATCCAGGTAACGAACTAGTAACTTCTCAGACAAAATATCGTTCAACATTATTTGAATCTAAATGAGTCATGATCTTCATAAATTTCTATTTGACATCAGCGAATAATTCTAAACAATGTTCACCAATACAATCTTCACAGAATCACCTGGATCCGATGAACTGGAGAACAAACTGCCACAACCGCTCCACAAGCCACAGTCCTTGTTCGTGAGATCCCTAACTCCGCTGATCACACGGGAGGACCTTCTCCATGTTGTGAAATCTCTGAACCTGCCTGGCTTTCTCAGGCTGGCCATGGCTGAGCCACTTCCCGACCGCAAGTATGTTTTATCTCTTTGTCTGAGTTTTGAAATCCATTGCAATTTTATGTTCTTTCGAAATTGCTGAGGATGGAAATGGTTCTCAATATTCTCTAACCCAATTTCATAGTGAAATCCAGCGAAGGAAAAGTGAGATCTAAGTCAAGACTTTTTATGTCGTTGCTTGCATTTGAGTTGTTCGGTTTCGTTGCAAAACGTTGTTCACTTACCGTTGTTTATATTTGTTTAAAAACCTGCCCTCAGTCGTCAAGGACTACTTTACCATGTAAGTGGTGAACTGTTATATAAATAGATAACTAATAAATTAAATTAAAAATTATATTAAGAAATTAGATTAATATTCTTATCGTGATACCATCCTAGATATTTCTGTTTGATTTTTGTGAGCTTTCATCATTACAAAATATTCTAAAAGTCAGCTAATTTTAGCCCTCCTGCTGCATTAATAACTACCCCAAAAGTCAAAGCTAACTGTAAACTCAGACCCCAGCGTATCTTTTCATCAGCTCGCTAATTCATGAGTCATGAGGTTCATATTGTAATCCCTGACTATTTTAGAGATTGGTAACGTTTCCTTTTCTTGTTAAACGATCACCACAAATGGTCATTGTTAAATCAATACAGCGCAGTAATACGCGGCATCGACATGAACTACCGCTCAGAACCCACTAACCAGTAATTTTCTCAGTATATTAAGTCTAATTTACAATAATTACAGTTCTACGTTTTCTAAGCTCTGTTGTGCTGCACAATTATTGTAATGATAGTCACACTAACTCACACCCATTAACCAGGTACTACCGGCGCGCGTGGGTAACATTCGCGCACAACACCGACATCAAGGAGGCGTGCAGTGTGCTGATGAGTAGTAAAGTGGAGAAGTACGATCATGAGCTGAACGTGGTGATCAACAGGGAGCTTAGTAAACGAGTCAGATTCGTCCCTTCCTTCACTAGGTGCACATTCTTTACATTCTTTACATTCTTTAACACTTATTGAAATCATTGTGTTCACATTTCAGTTGTTTCTCTATTTCTCATTTTTAGCGATGATCCTTGACAATTTCTACATTACATCAAGAAAGCCCAAGTAAATTTCTGATTCCTTTATCAGATGCCTAGGTAAAATTATTAACAGTTTGTAACTACCTACGCGACGTAGATCAGATATAAAATAACTAATTAATTTAAACTACGCAGGTCACTATACGCCATACAGCAGGACGTGAAATGGCTGGATATCCTGATAACAGAACTAGATAAAGCTGCTGGGTTGTGGGTAACAAAACTCAAAGATGAGGACGAGGAGGAGGGAGAAGATGACAGTGAAGGTAGGGAGGCGTTACAAATTACAATTCTTACATTTCTTACCACTCGCCACATTTTAGGTTTCCTCTCCAAACGTTGCCATTTGTAATTAAAGGCGATTCAGACGCTTACCATAACATTATATTGAAAAGTAGTTTAACTAAGGGACCCACCTGAAGTTTCAATAACTTACTTCAGATCTGCTATAAATAAGAAGTTCAATAATTAACTACATAGTTTTAAGTAATACTATCCTACAGACCGGCCTAAACAGCGATTAAACGAGATATATGAGAACCCCATGATAGAAGAGTTGAGAAGGTTCACAGAGGACTGTCTCAAGACACCCACCTTGGATCACGAACTGGACCAGGGCGAAACTGACGAGGACGAGATTCACATTATCAACGATAAGAAACTTAAGGTACTGTGATCTGTGACGCAATGTTTATATCGCTAACAAGATTTCTCATCCAAAGACTACAACTTTTTATTTTCCATACTGTAGCTTTTCGGTATGAATATCAAAATGTTGTCCCTAATTTCTGCTAATTGTTGGTTCCATAATTGTATAATTGATGCAGGTGTTGGACAAGCTTGTAGTGTATCTGAGAGTTGTGCACATGGTTGACTACTACAACGGTACTGAGTTCCCTAACGAGGACGAGATGCCCAACAAGATCGGAGTGTTCCACATCAGGGGTCCTCTGGAGACCACCAGCTCTAAAAACTCTCTTCAAGATGGTATGTGTGGTATGTGTGGTATGTGGCAGTCAAATGTACACATTTATTGGGGGAGAGGGGATGTTATATTTATTATTGGAACTGATAAGTAAATTCTTTCCTTTGCTGTAATGTTTGTGGCCTAAAGGGGCAGTGAAATTGCTGGGCAATTATGAACTTCAGTTTGAGATTAACAGGTGCAAATATGAATTTTTAACGAAAATACGTATAAATCCAATTTTCACAAATGCTGTTCAGCAAATGAGATAGTAATTTGTTGAAACTTTACAGTACATGATTGGAACAAGCAACTAGGGAGCAAGATGCAGGGTGTAATTGACGACATGAGAGGAGTTACTATACAACATGATGAAGCTGTCTTGATCGGACTCAAGACTGAAGAGGAGGTGAATACCACACTGCTCTGTTTTAATGCTTCACATACCTTCTCCCGGGATTACAGTAGTGTTTACATTCACATACTATCGAAACAAAGGAAACAGTAATACAAATAATAATAATGAGATATTCCCAGTTCACAACAGATTATAACCTCTTTTTCCTCAGACAGTTGAAGAGTTTGTGAAGATGAACACAGAAGAACAGGGACCCGGAAAGTTCCACTGTCCACTTTCTGGCAAGAAGTTTAAAGGTCCAGAGTTCGTCCGGAAACACATCTTCAACAAACACGCGGAGAAGGTGGACAACGTGAAGAAAGATGTGAGTTTTGTTTTACTTTTAGTGCGAATACTTATTACACATTACTTTTAATTTCTGGCATTCCGATGGGCTGTGATGCTTTCTGTGGAAGTAATGGTTATTGACACTTAACTGTATTTGATCACAACATTACAAACCGCTTTGACGAATGGTCCAATTTCCCTGTAGGCTATCTTTTGGAACAACTACGTCCAAGAGCCAAAGCGACCGATGGAGCCCCTGTTTCCACCTGCTCAACAGTCCAATAATGGACCATCTTACAACAGCTCCACTCCAAACGCTAACTACACTGCGCCTCCTCGACCTAGCTACCCTGGATTCCCTCCTCCCTACGGATTCCCTGCTCCTTTCCCTCAGGCGTAAGTTGATATAAAGGAGAGAAGGGCCATTCCGGACTTTTCGCAACCAATGTAAATGAGCGAGTGAGATCTTAATAATATTCAAATCAATACCTTAGAACTTGCCAGTTGCCACTAGCTTAACATACCTGCAGTACCATATAGCCTATAGGATTGTTGATCTAAGCTGGATAATTATCTGACCAGTTCCTGAAATGAACTATGTTAAACCGTGACTTAATTATCTAAACGCTTGACAATTATTGGATTCCTAGGCATGACCTTTTTTTATATTTGTTCCGCTAAATGGACAGCTTTTGCCCGCGAAATAAAGATTCTATTGAATAAAGATTCTACTGGATATATACGCGAGGCGCCCAGAAAATACTCTTATACAAAACACGTTTCAAATAAGTTCGTACGTGATCTTGAGCCGCGCGCGCGGCGCACAACTTCAGTTGATGATAATAAGTATGCGGACTTGCTAATTTTTCAGAATTCCTACTTTTATTGGACGATGTAAAATTTGAAAGCATCATTATTGCATGTCTTGGATCTATTTTGTGCTACTATTGTCTTTGTCCGACTATCAGAGCTTCAATTTTGCAGTTTTGAACGTTAATTTGAACAAATATTCCCTTTCAGGCCGGCGCCCAAAGGACGAAAGGTTATTAGCTACAACGACCTGGATGCTCCCGATGAATATGACGTTCTTGGAGTATAGAATAAGACAAAGAATCAGGAAAGGAGAGCTGATGAAGATTGACGAAGACTACCAGCCGACTTTTATTTTATCTGAACATGCGCCAATTGACCGTGGACAGAATATTTTCGCAATAATAGAAAAGCAAATTGCATCTGCATAATCATAATAATACATTTATTTAATTTAAATTGTTAAATAAAAATTATATCTAAATTGATTCCGATTCATTGAATTTTGTGTCTTACTTTCGTCTCAAATCCCGATGTGATAAATTTGTTCTACCCTTTCGCATTGAGTTCCCAGTTTAAATCAAACACATGGTGAGACGACTTCGTTTTTTTCTCTGACACATTAGCAGCACCCAGGATGACGGACGGGAGCTGTATTCTGCTGATCCAGCCTCTCCACCGACCTGCCTCCAGAACATACACTCAGTTTAACAGTCTGACTGAGTGTCTGCAGACTGTTATCAAACTTCACGAGGAGCATCTCAAGAATGTCTTTAAAAATGTATGATATTCTGCGGTGAATTTATTTGAGGAAACACAAGCTGTTTTATTGATAATTTTCTGTTCTTTTCGTTCTAGCTAGAGTTTTTTTTTTGAGCCACCTAAGAAGAGACTGCGGCCTTAAACAGTAAATTTTTATGGAATGTCTGAACTAATTAAACCCTATTTCAGGAGGAAAGCATATCCTACAACATATCACAACTTATGGACTTTATTCAGGACATATCAGATATTCTAGTCCTTATTTTCAACAAGGAACTGGGACACTACGAGCCTCACGGGAGACGGTTTGTAAAGTCAAAGATCTACGGTTATTTGGCATACACAGCCACCAACAAAAACGGCAAGAACTACTACTTCTGAAATATCATCCTTGGTTGTGTTTTGTCTGTGATGGGATAGCATATGGTTTTTCAACCCTTTAAAATGGCTTCGTACACATGATAACCTCACTCCTGGACGATGAGAGCTACATTTGATAAGGTTCTCAATATTAGACCCTGCTCTTCTGTTGTTGTGAGAGGGCACGGCGGAGTTGAAAGGCGAACATGTTGTTGATTGTTTTTAAATGTCTTTTAAATTAAATCAATCGTTTTTAAATCAGATATGCTCATTACGCTGGCATTATAATGTTTTCATTAAAATTTGTATACTTCGCAATTTCAATTAATATATATGCATGTTATATTTTCATTTTATTTTACAGAATTGTTTCCTAATAAAAACTCCTTGCATTTTTAAATTTTAATATTTATGATAGTTTTATACCAATTTAAATATTACTTTTATTACACATTTTTAAAGTTTTTAAATTTTTAAAGCTTTTGTCTTTTAAATGTCAATTTTGAATTGTTGGAGTATCTCCTTATCTGTAATACCACCTTTCCTTGTGGGTGCAGGGTGTGTCATTTTTGACGAATTGAAAAATCTATCCACGGTAGCCAGAGGTTAAATATGATGTGTAATTGCTAGATTGGAAATAAAAAAACAAAGTTTGTGAACAAACATATTCAATATTCATATTTGTAAACAATACATTGTCCTTGAAACTAATCCCTCTCTCTGGTGAGCTAGATTATCTAAAATCGTATGTCTAAATTTATTTCTGGATCGCTGAAAATTGAATAAATATGCGACATTAATCTATCGTCTAAAGAGGCCTGAATTTAGCGAATACTTTCGTTGGAATAAATATCTTCTGTGAAAACGAAAGGTAATTTCGCGGTTTTAAATTAGTTAGTCATGTAATTGCTAATTATTTATTTTTGAATTTGCTATAATAAATTACTTAATATATTCTATTTCAACAATATTTTATCCTATAGTATGTGCCGTGTTTTACTGCTCAAATTGTACCGCTGATTGTGATATTAGAAATAGCGCCCTGAGACAGCGAAATGAAGCACCCTTCAATTGGCCGATATGAATTCAGTTTCAACTGCCAACATACATCTTGTACCTTTCATATTTGCACGTTGCCGCCAGTAATAAGCCCCACGTATTGTTCCTGACTCACGACTATATAAATATTGGTAATTAATGTACAATTCGTTCAAATTTTAAATTAATCACAAAAGTGATGTATAAATAAATAGCTGTTACGAGTGGGAATTTGAGAACATTCAGAGCAGATAGGGGTCGTTAACATATTACGTAATCAGCTGAGGGGGGGGGCGGGGTTTCCGACTGATTACGCTAGTGTAATTTTGACACAAATGCTATGTGTAAAACTGATTACGGAGGGGGGGGGGGGGGGTAAAAATGTTCAAAAAAATGATTACGTAATATGTGGACGACCCCATATTGCATAAAAGTTTTAATTTGGGCAAAAAATAAGCTCCAAAACCTCTTTAACTTAAAGCCGTTGCTCCTGCGGCCGCTGCATTGTATTCACTGCCTAGTAATACTGTATCATAAGTTTAATAAGTACAACTACATGTACATGTAGTAATGGTTTATCGTCCTGTAAATAAAGTGCTGAATCTAATTTAACAGTTCTTCATCTTCGATGGCCTCCGCTTCTATTGGGGCATCCTCGTTGTTGAGGACTCTACTTGCCCGCTCAGGTAACAAACCTTTGAAACTCTCGTACACGCCCATCATGGCGTTAACGTGTGGCTTGTAGTCATCTGAAACAAATTCGTGAGATGTTGTATGGTATTGTATTTTCTATAGAAATACAATGCCATTAAATTGTAAACAATAGTATAAATACTTCTTTAAAATTCAGCAATAATACTTTGTAAATGCCTTATTTCTGCAACTTTAAACACATTTTAGGACGTGAACTAAATGACAACACAGTCCCCCGACTCACGACTGCACCTCTAACCTCTAACTGCACCTCTAACTGCACCTCTAACTGCACCTCTAACTGCACCTCTAACTGCACCTCTAACTGCACCTCTAGCTGCACCTCTAACTGCACCTCTAACTGCACCTCTAACTGCACCTCTAACTGCACCTCTAACTGCACCTCTAACTGCACCTCTAACTGCACCTCTAACTGCACCTCTAACTGCACCTCTAACTGCACCTCTAACTGCACCTCTAACTGCACCTCTAACTGCACCTCTAACTGCACCTCTAACTGCACCTCTAACTGCACCTCTAACTGCACCTCTAACTGCACCTCTAACTGCACCTCTAACTGCACCTCTAGCTGCACCTCTAGCTGCACCTCTAACTGCACCTCTAACTGCACCTCTAACTGCACCTCTAACTGCACCTCTAACTGCACCTCTAACTGCACCTCTAACTGCACCTCTAACTGCACCTCTAACTGCACCTCTAACTGCACCTCTAACTGCACCTCTAGCTGCACCTCTAACTGCACCTCTAGCTGCACCTCTAGCTGCACCTCTAACTGCACCTCTAACTGCACCTCTAACTGCACCTCTAACTGCACCTCTAACTGCACCTCTAACTGCACCTCTAGCTGCACCTCTAGCTGCACCTCTAACTGCACCTCTAACTGCACCTCTAACTGCACCTCTAACTGCACCTCTAACTGCACCTCTAACTGCACCTCTAACTGCACCTCTAACTGCACCTCTAACTGCACCTCTAACTGCACCTCTAACTGCACCTCTACCCCTACTAACCCTTGTCAGCGTACTGGAAGAATATGAGCGCCCCCGCTATGAGGAGCAACTCCCCACACAGCTCCCCCAGTGCCGTGACATCGTACTCGTTTATAACGCACCCTCCTAGTCCGCCAGACATATTGCTACTGAGGGTAAAGTGGTGAGTGTTCTTATTGTGACCAACACGTGATCAGGGGTCGTTCACATATTACGTAATCAGCCGAGGGGGGGGGTTCCAAATGATTACGCTAGTGTTATCTTTTTACACAATAGCTATGTTTAAAACTGATTACGGAGGGGGGAAGGTAAAAATTGTCAAAAAATATAATATGTGAACGACCCCTAATTGTTAACACGTGACCATTGTTATTATTTAAGTTTAAGTAATTCTGTGAAGGAAGCATAGATGCACATCCTCGGTTATAACATTGTATTTCGTCGAGGTTATTGTAGTATTAGTAATAATAACTTTCAATTTATAAATTAAAAATCAAATAAGGAGTTAAATAGACATTACTATTAGATATCGCTTAACCTCGCGTGTTCGTCACATTTATTTTTATTACATCGACTGTAAAGGAAAGAATCGTTATTATGTATGTTTTAATATTTAATGGCAATACGAACCTGAACCATGTCCCTGTTTATAATCATAATATATCTGACAAAAGAGCATGATGAAAACGCTCGAAACTATGTTTACGGAACCTGAAACCAAGACAACTAACGAAAGCAACTGAATATGAGCAACAATCTAGTTTATATAAAGCTGCAATAAAGTTCGCTGAAAAGAGCAACTAAAGATGAGCAATAATGAGCATATAATTGGGTTAATGTCCGATATATTGGTGCTGTCAGCTGAGTAGCATTACTGTTACACAGCAACGGTTCTGTAACTGAGAGTGAGATTGCAACATGTTATTCCTACTGGTAATTCATGTTGATACTGATAGTCTAGATGATTATTTGAAACAAGTCAATCTCTCTGATCTGAAAAAGTTTAACAAATAATAAAGCGACAAAAGTGCAAACTCTCTAAAGTCTCAAACTATTGGAGCAATAGGAGATTGAAGGCTCAGCAGTGGTAGCTTGTAGTGGAGCTCGGAGTATCAGGTCGATTAATGGAACACGCACCTGTGCATTTATACCATATGGAGTGGTAGAGGGTCGGGTCCTGGGCAGGAGAAGGGTGGGGTTAAGTGTCTCCTTAATCCCCCTTAGTTTCTGGAACTACAAATATGTGATCTACCAGTCATGTCAGTTGGTTGGAATTTAATGAACTCTAGTTGGAGCTGATTATATTATGACAGCAGGTGCTGTATGAGAATGACAGATGACTGATCAAGTGAGAGCGACTCGGGGGGTACTCATTATTATGTAACGGTACTTCAGTTACATTTCATTGCAGAGTTAATATTATGTCAAGGAGCATGCCATCAATATTCAATATACTGTAATATTTGTAAGTATATTAAGATTACAAATCTACAACTATTAAACAATTCTCCTATTTTCTTAAAACAATTACAACAAATAGCATTGTATTATAGGGTTACCCTGATAGAATCCCTCCATGTCCAATGTCAGATATATAATAAGTAAATCACGGAATAGTCCCTGTGTGGTCGACTAGCAAAAACAGAGGCTCAACCAAGAGAGAGAGAGAGAGAGAGAGAGAGAGAGAGAGGGGAGAGAGGGAGAGAGACTCCATTATTATATAGTATATAATACGTGTAATCAGTAGATTGCTGTATAGTGTATAACTATATTGCTATTGTTTGAGCATCACACCTTCCCCTGTTGCAGGGAATATTGTAATTTACCAGCCGACCCCGTAAACCCTGGAGGATCCTGGGTAATAGTAACGTGATCGGTTTAACGTATAATCAGAATATAAGCAATGTATTATAGACTACAGCGGTAACTAGCGTGTGGTGGATACTTGTATTGTGGTAGGACATGTTTCGTAACTACCTCATAAACTACCGATAAGTAGTATATTAAGAAGAAAACTCTCTTGCGTCATGAAGCAAAAGTATATGCTTCAGGTCGTATAGGCCTTTATCGAAACATATGTAAATCGTTAAATTCAAATGTGAAAGCTATCAAACAGATAGATGTAAAGATTGAACAGAATTCGTACGTGCAATCTAACATAAAAGTCATACGAGCCGTGAATAATATCCACAATAGCAAATAGCCTTAGCACCTTATATAGGGAAGAAATAGTTGAGAAAGGAGATTGTACCGATAACGTTACAATGGACCTTATTTTAGTTGGACCATAAGTAACTGAAACTAACAGGACTGTAACCTGCAACCTGAAACTGACAGGACTGTAACCTGCAACCTGAAACTAACAGGACTGTAACCTGCAACCTGAAACTAAAAGGACTGTTACCTGCAACCTGAAACTAAAAGGACTGTAACCTGCAACCTGAAACTGACAGGACTGTAACCTGCAACCTGAAACTAACAGGACTGTAACCTGCAACCTGAAACTAACAGGACTGTAACCTGCAACCTAAAACTAACAGGACTGTAACCTGCAACCTGAAACTAACAGGACTGTAACCTGCAACCTGAAACTGACAGGACTGTAACCTGCAACCTGAAACTAACAGGACTGTAACCTGCAACCTGAAACTAACAGGACTGTAACCTGCAACCTGAAACTGACAGGACTGTAACCTGCAACCTGAAACTAACAGGACTGTAACCTGCAACCTGAAACTAACAGGACTGTAACCTGCAACCTGAAACTAACAGGACTGTAACCTGCAACCTGAAACTAACAGGACTGTAACCTGCAACCTGAAACTAACAGGACTGTAACCTGCAACCTGAAACTAACAGGACTGTAACCTGCAACCTGAAACTAACAGGACTGTAACCTGCAACCTGAAACTAACAGGACTGTAACCTGCAACCTGAAACTAACAGGACTGTAACCTGTAACCTGAAACTGACAGGACTGTAACCTGCAACCTGAAACTGACAGGACTGTAACCTGAAACCTGAAACTGACAGGACTGTAACCTGCAACCTGAAACTGACAGGACTGTAACCTGCAACCTGAAACTAACAGGACTGTAACCTGCAACCTGAAACTGACAGGACTGTAACCTGCAACCTGAAACTGACAGGACTGTAACCTGCAACCTGAAACTAACAGGACTGTAACCTGCAACCTGAAACTAACAGGACTGTAACCTGCAACCTGAAACTAACAGGACTGTAACCTGCAACCTGAAACTAACAGGACTGTAACCTGCAACCTGAAACTAACAGGACTGTAACCTGCAACCTGAAACTAACAGGACTGTAACCTGCAACCTGAAACTAACAGGACTGTAACCTGCAACCTGAAACTAACAGGACTGTATCCTGCAACCTGAAACTAACAGGACTGTAACCTGCAACCTGAAACTAACAGGACTGTAACCTACAACCTGAAACTAACAGGACTGTAACCTGCAACCTGAAACTGACAGGACTGTAACCTGCAACCTAAAACTAACAGGACTGTAACCTGCAACCTAAAACTAACAGGACTGTAACCTGCAACCTAAAACTAACAGGACTGTAACCTGCAACCTGAAACTAGCAGGACTGTAACCTGCAACCTGAAACTAACAGGACTGTAACCTGCAACCTGTTCGGGTAGGCTGGCTTGGTTACTGGGTATTTGCTGCGGATAATTCGTCCAACTAACTCCGTTCATATAAATGATACAACTACAATCCCTACAATGTAAAACTGATGGTATATGACAACAAATGAACGACCTACTTTACACAAGAATGTAGAAAAATACAATCCCAAACTGCAATTGCACGGCCCTCTGCCTGGCTGAGCAGCGGCTTTCTCATACGCTGTAAACTTTTCAACCTGTTCTGGTTGGCGGCTAGCACGCAATTGTTTTGTGGTGGTCACGTGGTGTCTAATTCCGAGAATTAGTACCCATGACAACCCATTAATCTCCAAGACAACCAAGCCAGGGCTACTAAAACTCACTTAACTCATCTCCCGGAAGCGGAGGGGGGTTGCGTAACTCTCCGGGAAGCACGGCCAATAGCAGGATTCAAACTGGCAGCTAATCGGTCTAAAGAGCACCTGGAGTGGTGAGGTTGCGGTGAAGAGAATGATCGGTCAGCTAGTACTGTGGGAGTTGGGTTCTTGGATCAGCAGCTCTCTCTCTCTCAGTTATACAGGTGAATTACTGTGATTCAGGTGGAGGCACACGTGCCGGGTAAGGAGCTCGGCTCTGCAGATCTTAATACTGAAATTAGTTTACAGTATACTTATGAGTTTTAATGATTGAGCCCTGTAATTATAGCTGTGTTCTGCAACGTCAGCTGTGTGCTTGTAGGGTAGAATCCAGCCTTTAATACACCAGAATATATAGGTTGTACTAGTGATTGTATCATGTTGTACCATGTCGGGCCCTGGCGGGCCTGGCCGGGTTAGGGTGCTGGGTGGAACCTACAAGATTTACTGAGAAAGAAATTTCCTTTTTTAAACTGTATATGAGTAATTCGAGCATAGGAAATGAGAAAAGGAAAACAACTTGTCCAGAAGTGAAACAGAAATATAAAAGTCAATTCAACTAGTTGACATACTCATCTCAATAAGTTGATTATTAATCACCTTTCAATGTATATTGTAAATAAAGGTATTAATAATAAATTGAAGTTGATGCTGATAGGCACGTAAAAGATAATATTAAAATACAAAATTCAATATTTAAAATGTTTAGATATCAAAAAAGAATCTATCAGAATTATTAAAAAATCACATGTAAAAAAAGTGCAAAAACGTTTACCATACATACTAACACAATTTATTTTTTATGATATTAATCAATTTTACGAATTGTGAATTACAAATATTCTCAATCAAGAACAGACAAAAGAAATTTCAAAACAGTAAAACTGGCAGTTAAAGTTTAACATAATATCATGCTCCTGTAGCAAGTTCGAGTTAATCACAAAGTAACAAAGTCTCACTCTTGGTCTGTGTCCACTTCTCCTCGGTCTGTGTCCCCTTCTCCTCTGTATGTGTCCCCTTCTCCTCTGTCTGTGTCCACTTCTCCTCTGTCTGTGTCCACTTCTCCTCTGTCTGTGTCCCCTTCTCCTCTGTCTGTGTCCCCTTCTTCTCTGTCTGTGTCCCCTTCTTCTCTGTCTGTGTCCCCTTCTCCTCTGTCTGTGTCCCCTTCTCCTCTGTCTGGGTCCCCTTCTCCTCGGTCTGTGTCCCCTTCTCCTCTGTCTGTGTCCACTTCTCCTCTGTCTGTGTCCCCTTCTTCTCTGTCTGTGTCCCCTTCTTCTCTGTCTGTGTCCCCTTCTCCTCGGTCTGTGTCCACTTCTCCTCTGTCTGTGTCCCCTTCTCCTCTGTCTGTGTCCCCTTCTCCTCTGTCTGTGTCCCCTTCTCCTTTGTCTGTGTCCCCTTCTCCTCGGTCTGTGTCCACGTCTCCTCTGTCTGTGTCCCCTTCTTCTCTGTCTGTGTCCCCTTCTCCTCTGTCTGTGTCCCCTTCTTCTCTGTCTGTGTCCCCTTCTTCTCTGTCTGTGTCCCCTTCTTCTCTGTCTGTGTCCCCTTCTCCTCTGTCTGTGTCCCCTTCTCCTCTGTCTGGGTCCCCTTCTCCTCGGTCTGTGTCCCCTTCTCCTCTGTCTGTGTCCACTTCTCCTCTGTCTGTGTCCCCTTCTTCTCTGTCTGTGTCCCCTTCTTCTCTGTCTGTGTCCCCTTCTCCTCGGTCTGTGTCCACTTCTCCTCTGTCTGTGTCCCCTTCTCCTCTGTCTGTGTCCCCTTCTCCTCTGTCTGTGTCCCCTTCTCCTTTGTCTGTGTCCCCTTCTCCTCGGTCTGTGTCCACGTCTCCTCTGTCTGTGTCCCCTTCTCCTCTGTCTGTGTCCCCTTCTCCTCTGTCTGTGTCCCCTTCTTCTCTGTCTGTGTCCCCTTCTTCTCTGTCTGTGTCCCCTTCTTCTCTGTCTGTGTCCCCTTCTCCTCTGTCTGTGTCCCCTTCTCCTCGGTCTGTGTCCACGTCTCCTCTGTCTGTGTCCCCTTCTCCTCGGTCTGTGTCCCCTTCTCCTCGGTCTATGTCCACTTCTCTTCTGTCTGTGTCCCCTTCTCCTCTGTCTGTGTCCCCTTCTCCTCGGTCTGTGTCCACTTCTCTTCTGTCTGTGTCCCCTTCTCCTCGGTCTGTGTCCACGTCTCCTCTGTCTGTGTCCACTTCTCCTCTGTCTGTGTCCCCTTCTCCTCGGTCTGTGTCCACGTCTCCTCTGTCTGTGTCCACTTCTCCTCTGTCTGTGTCCCCTTCTCCTCGGTCTGTGTCCACTTCTCTTCTGTCTGTGTCCCCTTCTCCTCGGTCTGTGTCCACTTCTCCTCTGTCTGTGTCCCTTTCTCCTCGGTCTATGTCCACTTCTCCTCTGTCTGTGTCCACGTCTCCTCTGTCTGTGTCCACGTCTCCTCTGTCTGTGTCCCCTTCTCCTCTGTCTGTGTCCACGTCTCCTCTGTCTGTCCACGTCTCCTCTGTCTGTGTCCCCTTCTCCTCGGTCGGTGTCCCCTTCTCCTCGGTCTGTGTCCCTTTCTTCTCGGTCTGTGTCCCCTTATCCTCTGTCTGTGTCCCCTTCTCCTCGGTCTGTGTCCACGTCTCCTCTGTCTGTGTCCACGTCTCCTCGGTCTGTGTCCCCTTATCCTCTGTCTGTGTCCCCTTCTCCTCGGTCTGTGTCCACGTCTCCTCTGTCTGTGTCCACGTCTCCTCTGTCTGTGTCCCCTCTTCTCTGTCTGTGTCCCCTTCTCCTCTGTCTGTGTCCCCTTCTCCTCTGTCTGTGTCCCCTTCTCCTCTGTCTGTGTCCCCTTCTCCTCTGTCTGTGTCCCCTTCTCCTCGGTCTGTGTCCCCTTCTCCTCTGTCTGTGTCCCCTTCTCCTCTGTCTGTGTCCCCTTCTCCTCGGTCTGTGTCCACGTCTCCTCGGTCTGTGTCCACGTCTCCTCTGTCTGTGTCCCCTTCTCCTCTGTCTGTGTCCACTTCTCCTCGGTCTGTGTCCACGTCTCCTCGGTCTGTGTCCACTTCTCCTCTGTCTGTGTCCCCTCTTCTCTGTCTGTGTCCACGTCTCCTCTGTCTGTGTCCCCTCTTCTCTGTCTGTGTCCACGTCTCCTCTGTCTGTGTCCACTTCTCCTCTGTCTGTGTCCCCTCTTCTCTGTCTGTGTCCACGTCTCCTCTGTCTGTGTCCACTTCTCCTCTGTCTGTGTCCACTTCTCCTCTGTCTGTGTCCACTTCTCCTCTGTCTGTGTCCCCTCTTCTCTGTCTGTGTCCCCTTCTCCTCTGTCTGTGTCCCCTTCTCCTCTGTCTGTGTCCCCTTCTCCTCTGTCTGTGTCCCCTTCTCCTCTGTCTGTGTCCCCTTCTCCTCGGTCTGTGTCCCCTTCTCCTCTGTCTGTGTCCCCTTCTCCTCTGTCTGTGTCCCCTTCTCCTCTGTCTGTGTCCACGTCTCCTCGGTCTGTGTCCACGTCTCCTCTGTCTGTGTCCCCTTCTCCTCTGTCTGTGTCCACTTCTCCTCGGTCTGTGTCCCCTTCTCCTCTGTCTGTGTCCCCTTATCCTCTGTCTGTGTCCCCTTCTCCTCTGTCTGTGTCCACGTCTCCTCTGTCTGTGTCCCCTTATCCTCTGTCTGTGTCCCCTTCTCCTCTGTCTGTGTCCACGTCTCCTCTGTCTGTGTCCCCTCTTCTTCCGCAGCAGGCAGTGACTCGTCTGATGAACCCAGTATACCTTTCCCTCAGCTCCTGCTTCCGGCTGATGATGATGATGGGGTAGATAAACGCGTAGATCAGGGGAAGTTGGTACTCGGCAAACCCCAGCAACACGCCCATTCTGACAAAGAATTGGTCGTCATGGTGCTCTGCTGAGACGTTTGAGTGAATGGAGAAGAAAATGGCCCCTATCATAAAGAAACTGGTATGACAAGTAAAGGAGAGAACTGACACTAGCAAAACGGTGATTGAAATATGACGAGTGGGATTGAGTGTAGATGAGTTAGCTTGGTCGTCATCCTGAAAAGATCTTCGGAAATATATTATCTGAATCACCATACAGACCAATGTAATGACAGATGGCAGTAGAAAGTAGAAGGAGCCAGTCAGGCATGCCAAAATGTGGACCTGTTCATGGCTCAGATGGTGTTTATGCCCAATCTCAGCACATCTTGAAGATCCTGTGTGGTCTGGGATACAAAAAAGTCCTGAGGCTGTAATAACACCAGGCATCATGGCCATAACCGCCATCCACAGATAAGATACAGAGGATACATCAGGGTGGGAGTTGAGGTACTTCAAGTGGATCACAATAGCTGCAGCAGTGTCCAACATATGGAGGACCGTTATCAGCAAGCAGAGATAAGCGGTTATCTTTCGTATGCGTGCTGTGTTCAGCCTACGGAAAGGGTTTGTCACATTTAAGGTAAACGTGATGGTCAGCACTAAGTTGATGAGCTTAGAGCAGTTGATGCCTGGTGTAGCTGTTAGTATGTAGTAAAACATGGTGTAGTAAAGGGCCGAAATCTCAAGATAGCCTGTGAAAACGAAGATGCTGACCAGCGAGACAACCAGCTCTCCTTGTGCTTTTAGGATGTCCGTCATTGCGATCCCCATGAACAAGCTCGGTACAAACTTAGCCCTCTCTCTGTAGAAGTCCGTGAATATAACAATGTTTTGAGCAAATACCATGGAGCACAGTGGAATGGTGAGTGGGGCTAGTTCATAGCAGGCGCCTTTTAGAATCAGGTGTACTTCGTGATCGTTCATTTCGACCAGGTTTGAACCGTTCTTCGGGTTGTCGAGAATTTGGGTCATCATTATCCTAAAATGCGATTAATTGATAGATATTTCAACGAGAATATAGGCGGGTTATTACGTGCCAGTTTAAGCTACAGCGAAACAATTCCAGCTAAACTCGAGCTATACCCCCCCCCCCCCCCCCCCCCCCCCCCCAAGTATCGATCAAAAAGGGATGCTCCAGCACCGTACCACTTATTCAACTAGAGTAAAAACAGGTTCCAACAATTCTCACTGTGTAGCAGTAGGTTGTGGTGCTGCCCATGATGCAGTGCGCAAGAAAAATGTGAAAAATTGCAATCACTATTCATATCCTAGTCTCTTTCTTATTCTAATTTCTATGAGCAAGATAACGTGTCAAAAAAATTGCTTTTCAAATTTTCAAAAATGCTAATCACTTTTCATGAAAAAATGTGTCCTCAAATCTAACTTTGAGAAGAATAGTCGTACGATTATGAGGTGTCATATTTCATACCATTTCAAATTCCTCCTGTTTTTCTTCTTACAAAAGTGCTCAGTAATTACACGGTCAGTGCCAGAAATCAGTCAGTCAGGATATTATCCTTGTTTCATGATCGTTTATGTATCATGTTTATTGGACTACAGCAAGGCCTTTGACATGGTTGACAGCAGTATTCTTCTGAGAAAACTTGAGCACTATGGAGTTCGGGGGTTGGCTTTATCTTGGTTTCACTCATATCTAACCGATAGAGAGCAATACGTGAGCGTCAACAACTGCAAGTCCTCTCACCTCAAACTTAACTACGGAGTACCACAGGGCTCCATTCTCGGACCAATTCTGTTCATAATCTACATCAACGACCTTCCTCAGATTAGTAATTTAGCTAAACATATTTATTTCGCTGACGACGCAAACCTAATAATAGCTAAATGTATATTATGCTTAATGCACAAAGTTTATTCTAACACTGCACCACCAAATATTATAAGAATGTTCACTGTTTCAAACTTAAACGCACCTAGAAGAGAACCTGAGTTCTTTGCAGTACCATTTAACCGTTTATGTAATTCAGACAAGAGCATTTCTTACATTGGGCCTAAGTTATATAACCAAACAGTCAACATTATTAACAAGGACATAAAATATGTCACCACTTGCCTACAAGACAAATTCCTAAATTCATTCAAGTCTACAGTCAACAAGCATGTGCTTACTGCACAAGCACATAAACCGGATGACAAGGACTGGGACAACTCAAATTTCGTACTTTTAGAAATTTAAATAATTTGGTACAACATACGTTGATCATAATAACGAGCAACAAAACTTTAACCTCATAACAAAATATGACTATCTTCGAGCATTTTTTACAATGCTATCGACACCGCGCAATTTCACTGTCATTTACAACTTTTAAAAGATAAAAATATCACCGCGCATTCTTCAGACCCTGTGTCGCTGTTCTAAATTTATGTCAAGAGATAAGAGTTATTTAAAATTCTTAATAGTACTATTTAAATTTGCTAATAGCATAATCATATTTTATACATTATTAATACTTTATACATTGTGTGCATATATTTATATTTGATTGTAATTAAAGATTTTAAGGCGTTAGTGCCGAGTAATGCCTTCGGGTAGTGCTCCTCAATCAATCAACACTCAAAAGTAAACTTATTAACAAGTGAAACATATTCCTTTAGAATACGCCAAAACATAAACCATTCTGTTGAATGTATTGTATAAAGACCTCTTTTTGTAACTGTATTACACTTTTCAAGGAGCCAAGTGATAGTACATTAACAAAATTGATATGTTCACATTCCAACCTTCAAGTACACTGCTGCCGT
Organism: Bolinopsis microptera; assembly: GCF_026151205.1. NCBI lineage: Eukaryota > Metazoa > Ctenophora > Tentaculata > Lobata > Bolinopsidae > Bolinopsis > Bolinopsis microptera. The sequence goes on along the minus strand of NC_087082.1, from coordinate 17,776,963 downwards.
TTTCTGACAAAAGTGCTTAAGTAACACAAGGTTCATTTTGTGCAAATTGACTTTAAAGATTTCAATTCTGCAATTGCTCTGGGCTAGCTGTTGTCAAATTTAAACTGCACCCACATGTTTCTAAGGTGCTTTGTCAACTTTTGAGACTTGTGACAAGGTTTCATTATCCTAACTTCTCGGAAAGTGCCTCAAAATCACAAATTATAGTTTGAATTTCTTAGAAAAGTGCTTAAGTACAACCACATCGGCAAAAACTCCATGTTCTGATGAAAATGACCCGTTCAAATCATTGGTCATCGAAAATAAGACGAAAAATTAGCCTTAAAAGTTAAACTGTTGTGATGAAACACTGGTTGTAATATTGGGATACGCTGAAATAAAAATTTGAAAATTTCGTTTTCTGATAAAAGTGCTTCAGTACAGCCACATCGGCAAAAAACTCCATGTTCTGATGAAAATTATCCGTTCAAACCATTGGTCATCGAAAATAAGACGAAAAATTAGCCTTAAACTGTTGTGATGAAACACTGGTTGTAATATTGGGACACGCTGAAATTATTATTAAGTAAGCTTGTTGAGTATTACATGCGATGAGCTATTCTTACTTTATATCACAAGATCCAATAATGTCCTAACCTTCCCTACTCAAAGTCAATATCCCATTCACTGTAATTGATACACGAAACGTGTGTGAACAATATTGCGTTATCCAGCTATTGTCGACTGTCGTGCGAAGTACCTACAGCTTTACACGTCACGAGGCACACTGTTGCTACTCAAGTATTGTATCCTACAAATCTTCTCTCCAGATACTATTTATTCAGGCAATACTATCGAGAATATATCTATTTATATAGAGGGGGGGGGGGCTCATAAGTCTACAAAGTTTTTGAACTATATCTTTCTTTTTAGCACTTGCTTTACCCCGTGATTGATTTTGTGGGAAAGCTATGATTATACCTAACCGGATCAATCTCTCTTCTTTCTGCCGCCGAAATGGAGCAGAACGGAAGGAAACCTCGTTGTGCTCTGATTTCCATTCCATTTGGACCGAGCCATGATGAAACCTGATAACCTTCACCTTCTCGAGCAGTGGTCTTTCTGTTTTGCAGCGGTTGCTTGTCCCATATGACCTTATAGGCCAAGAATGAAAGTCCGAACAGGCCATAGAAACAGCGGTACCCACCTTTTCCATTGCACCACCAAAGTCCTCAAGTCATAATTATGTAGCTGTCCGCACTGTTTGATGAACAGTTCCACTTTATGGTGGAACGAGTCAGCGCTCATGAACGTATGGCCTTGCTCCAGATATTTCACTGTTATCGTGTCAAGCCCTTGACGGATGTTACTCGTCTAAATTTCTTCGAAGTAGCGCGCACCGCTTTCTTCTCGAAATGTTGGCCCGACGGCAAGTGCTACGAAGTAGCACGCGCCGGGCCAGATCATTAACAATGGTCAAGTCAAGCCCGAGGTCAGGGCTGTTTATAAACAAACATAACGCAGTGAAAAGTTCTGAGCGGATCAATTGTCTGCCCACAGAATGATTTTCCGGCTTTCACCAATTCTCCCTTCAGCAAAATACCTTATAGCTTTGACCCAGGTTGAAGATACTTTCTCATCTTTCCTCCCAGCAATAGCAATTTGCTTCATTTTAGGTCAGACAAGCTAAAAATCTGCAGTCTCAACTGATTAGAGAATACAAATTTTAAAGCAAATTTTGAAGTATATTTTGAAAGGTTCTGCATTGACAAATTGGCAATTTTGACGGCGAAGCTAGCGTTTCTGAAGTTTATGACCTTCACCAATAATCATGACCAAATTTAAGTACCGATTATATAGCTTTACTCTACACCCTAGAAGAAGCCGTCGCTATCCGGCAGTCAAGGTCACTGATGCGGACTTTGCTGACGACCTTGCTCTTATAACAGATAGTGTTGCGGAGGCACAAGATTTCCTCAGGAGTCTGGAACTGGCGGCCAACTCAGTTGGACTCCACCTCAACGAGGGGAAAACTAAGTACATGGGAATCAACATAAGAGATGATGATAACCCGACTCTGGTTGCTGGGAGTGGGAAGAACATTGAAGAAAGTCGATGACTTCGTATATTTGGGTAGTAGAATGAAGAGTTCGGAGAAGGACTTCGAAGTGAGGAAAGCTAAGGTATGGGGAGCGTGTCACCAGATGAAGCTTGTATGGAAGTCGGATATGCGTAGAGATCTCAAGATACGACTGTTCCTGGCTACAGTCGAGTCCATCCTTCTATATGGCTCTGAAACATGGAATGTCAGCCAGACCCTCGCTAAACGTATTGATGGATGTTATACGAGAATGCTGAGGATGGCACTGAACATTGACTGGAAAGAGCGGCAGACTAACGCCAAGGTGTATGGACACCTCATCAGAGCATCTGATAAGATAGCTGCACGGAGGATGAGACTCGCAGGTCATTTAGCCAGACATGAAGAACTTTTGAGTCATCAACTTCTCTTTTGGGAACCCCTTCAAGGACATCGTCGAAGGGGAAGTAAAAGACCACATCTCACATACATTGACATCTTTCGGAAGGACACGGGGCTTGACGACAGCAAAGAGATTAACAAACTCATGCTGGATAGACAGATTTGGAAGAAGACTATTTCTGTTCGGACGCTGAAGCCGCCCTAAGTCGAGTGACAGAATCAACATTTAATTAAAAGTATAATGGCACTTAAGCACTTTTATGAGAAAACGAGCTCGTTTTCACAAAAGTGCTTAAGTGCAATAATTATTTTTTTCAGGCCAAAAGACCCACGATCACCGAATTGCCGTCACCAGGCCAGTTTTGGACGTAGAAAACAATACCACCATTTTCAGTTCCCGAAATGGCACCATTTTTTAGATAAACGGCACCTGTTTTCCAAAATGTTACTTAAGCACTTTTCTCAGAAAAATTAAAATTTTTGCATTTTAGGGGGTTCCAAAAAGGGGGTTTCGGGGGGTCGGCGAATGTATCCGATGGTCCTCAGGGATAGTTCTTGACCCAAAAACAAAAGTTAGACCAAAAAATCCGAAATTTCCTAAATGTTACTTAAGCACATTTGTCAGAAAACGGCAGAAGTACACTGCTCGTAAAACATTTGAACAACAGAACTCATATAACATAGGTTGTCGAGTTAATGAAAGACTTACATCAGCGTTTAGTTATTTATTAATTTAATTGCACAGTTACAAAATTGATTTTAATTAGCTGATAAAATCTGTTCGAATTTCTTAAACGAAACAAACCAAAAATCTTTCTCTCTCACTTTCTTTAAATCTAAAAACATTATGTGAATTTAAAATCTGTGAACAGTTTTTCAGGGACTGAGCAGTTATATTAAATGATTGCAGATTTATTATAACAATCAATGTTGAGAACATCAGGTTCTTGTACACTTGCATTCCTAACTTGTAATTCAGAATCACTGGATATTGTCAGGGAAGCTTCTCTGGTGACAACATTGTTAGTTTTAGTAGCTCCCTTCACCCCATTAACCTTAGTCATGGTCTTACCAGTATGTCTAATTGATTTAGTGCTGACGGTGTTGCAATAATTGTGTAAAGTTGCACTGATTTCCTCCTTCTCTTCTGAAGCACTGCTCCTGAACCTGATCAGCACCACAAACTTGGGGCCCAGGATGGAACCTAGGAATGCCAGCACTGATATGTAGATCATGATGGCCCTCAGGACTGATTTGTTCTTGGGTGGGGACAGCTCATACCCGGTCAGGAACATGGCGGAAGAGAAGATGGCGATGAGGGTCGCTGCAAAGATACTGGTAGTTTCTCTGAAGTTGTGGGGGAAGTTCCTCATTATAACAGCAAAGTAAAGTGTTTGTAGGAAGAGGAATCCGGGGATGATGAAGGGCAGGAATGTTAACCAACTGCCTGATTTACACATGACGTATAGTTCCCTGTGGATCTGCTCCTGGACTAGCTCAAACTTCCAACCGTTACCCATCTCCACCACAAATACTGTTATTGTAAGGTTTACTATCAAGATAACTGTGTTCATCACCATCTGTCCTCTCCGTGTACAAAGACCCCGGAATCTTGGTTTTCTGAAGTTGTTTGCTGCTGAGAATATTGTGTAGATCTTCATTGATCTCAGCTCTAAACTTGATGTCACCAAAGTGAAAAACACGGTGTTGAGGATAAATTCCGCTGTGCAAACCCTCGGTGAGGGCTTCATCAGAGTGAGTATCACACCAAAGTTCCCAAAAGCTAGCCCTAAGAGGAATGTTACCAAAAATGCAGGATCAGCAGCCTTGATGACTGGTCGAGATGCCAGTCTTATGCACAGGATCATGACAAAGGTGATGACAACGAGATTGAGACCACTGCAGGTTATCCCAAGGATCACGTATCTAGATGATATCTTTAGGAACTCTCTATGAGTAGGAACACAACCTATGTAATCATCGGAATTCGTCTCGTTTGGGCCGCATTCCAGACACTTGTTCTGATCGGACCTGTTGTTGTAGTAGTGGATTGGGCACTTCACGCACTTCCAGCAACAGGGCAAGTTTACCACGTCCATAAAGTCACGATGCTGACCTGGGGGACAGGTTACCGAGCAGGACTGTTGTTCTGGTGTCGAGCTGAGATTCTGCGGTATCCTCTCGTTCAGTAGTTCGATACCAAGATGGGAAGAGTAACCCAGCAGAGTGGATATAGAGTTATTCCCTGTAGCGGTGACCGCTTTAACTGCGTACCCCTTAGAGTAGGACCTGTTCACAAAGTTAATCCCCAAATCAGTGCTCTCCAGAGAAACAGTGTAGTTGCCTGTGGAGAGTGTTTCAAAGACGCGTTTCCTCAGTTCAGAAGCACAGGAATGTTTGGTATTCTGCTGAAGGACAGTATCAAGGGACTGGGCTAGGAGAGATGTCCCACTCATAGAGAATCCTAGCCAACTTGTCTTTTGTGTGGTGTACTGTCGTCTCTCTCGTATCACCTCGTACCTGCAATACATTGGAATTAGTATCACCTCGTATCAACTTGGAATTAGTATCACCTCGTACCTGCAATACATTGGAATTAGTGTCACCTCGTACCACCTCGTACCTGCATTACATTGGAATTAGTGTCACCTCGTACCACCTCGTACCTGCATTACATTGGAATTATTGGTCCCTCGTATCACCTCGTACCTGCAATGCATTGGAACTATGGGTCTCTCTCGTATCACCTCGTACCTGCAATGCATTGGAATTAGTATCACCTCGTACCTGCAATACATTGGAATTAGTGTCACCTCGTACCACCTCGTACCTGCATTACATTGGAATTATTGGTCCCTCGTATCACCTCGTACCTGCAATGCATTGGAACTATGGGTCTCTCTCGTATCACCTCGTACCTGCAATGCATTGGAATTATGGGTCTCTCTCGTATCACCTCGTACCTGTAATCCATTGGAATTATGGGTCTCTCTCGTATCACCTCGTACCTGCAATGCATTGGAATTATGGGTCTCTCTCGTATCACCTCGTACCTGCAATTCATTGGAATGCATCTAAATCAGGAGGTTGAAACAGATATCAGTAAAGAACAGTATCAGTAAATCACTGTGCATGTAACTCCTGTCTCCTGATAATCCCAATATTTAGAGAATTTAGAGAACTTTAGCAGTTTGATAACGTACTGATCTAAGGAACTCACGGGTCAAGAAGTGCTAAATTCTCCGGAACGTCACGAAGTAGTTTTGGGTCGCTTATCTTTCCCCAGAAGTTCTCAAGTTGCACATTTAAGAAGTCCGATCCAAGGAAGATTAACGTGTTAGTCACAGTTGAGTTCCAATCAATGGCACTCAGATAATAGTCCATGTAAGAGTCCCGACCATTGCTGTACCCGAACATGAAAATGGTGTTATTCCACTGCAATTGATTCACTGTTAGGTTGAGGAAGTTGCTGGCTGATTTCTTGTTGTTGAAAAGTAGGAGTTGAACTTTGGCAGGATCGACTGCAAAGGTTGGACAGTTAAAAGTTAGACCACGATTTTTTTTTCGTGTAAGAATTTATAAATTGTATGAATAACACGATCTCTTCAGTCCTGTCAACAAATAACACGACTCTTAGCATCATAGTAACGGGTTAATGTGTAACCTGTGGTGTTGCTGTAGACTAAGGGGAGGATCTTGTCGATATCCATCCCAGAACTGGTTGTGTACTCGTTAATACGGCCACAACCTACCTGAAATGACAAGTTAGTCCAGTTCTCAAGATGACTGTGCAGTGTGCACTGGTAAACATCTTCCCGTGATAATCTCATGAAATGTGATAAACTTAATGGGGTGGTTTTAACTTGATGGGATGTGGCCTGCTGTGTAGAGCCATGCTAACAACAGACAACTTGTATAATAAACCCCGTTCCTCCATCTTTAGTTAAGCACACTGAAGAGTAAAACAATATAAATAAGGTCCTTACTTTCTGGGGGGCTCACCTTCAGCACGTAGTTATCGTAGATGTGGTGTGCAACCTCCTTAGAGAAGTCATGATACCACACGTCTATAAACTGATACTGCTGTTTCTCCAGGTACCGGATAATGCTCTCCGCTTCGTTCTTCTCCGTGTCTAACAACGTTATCATTGTCGGGTAGCTATCCTGTTGGGATCGAACAGTTTAGACGGAACGAGTTTGAATATTTATCTTGAATTTTAAGTTTAAGGAATAAGGAGTACCCGATTTTCCATTTTTATTTTTTTGTCATTACTACCTGATTCGTGAGGTTGTACTTAAACTTTCGGTGTGTTATTAGCCACATTCTCCACATTCTCCATGATATAATTGATATATTTGTGGAATAAAAGCAGCATTTCGCTAGCTGTAGCAAGAGAGTTGAAGGGAAGAACTGGCAAGATATTATATGGATAGGGTGTGGCCCTGCTCTTTACCTGGTCCATGAGGGCATCATCAGCGTAGATATAGCTGACAGCAGGAATACTGTAAGCAGTGATAAGACCAGCTAGAGGTTCCACGTGTTTCTTATAGCCAGGGAGGAGGGCCCCCGTCACTCTGTCATCTAGTGAGATAGCACGTGATACTAGTCGGGATACCACCATACTGTTGCACCTGATCCATATAATATATTACATTAATTCATTTTGTATTATTATTAGAAATAGGAGATAATAGAAATAGGAGATAATAGATCCACAATGATTAGTAAAATTTCCTCATTATTAAGATTGCCATCCCTAACAAGTACAGGGTGGCCCAAAAGTGACTACCCACACGCAACCTCTTAATAACTCACGTAATTCGTCTCCAAATTGCACCGAAATTTCAGAGATTATAGATATGGGTCAAACTTAGATTTCCTGAAAGTTTCGTAAGCCACGCCCAATTACAGTGGGCGTGGCGTGACACTCCCTCTTTTTCACTATTGTCTTCATAAAATAAGAACGCTTTAAGCTAAGAACTCCAAATTTTTTGCACAAATTTGGCTTGATAATTTAAAACCTTTCCCAAAGTTTCAAGTTCATTGTTCAAAATTTGGTTGAGTTATGACCATTTCAAAATTCATCGGATACGTGATCCGAGCACTCAGTCAGTGATCTCTGCACTCAATCAGTGATCTCGTCACCCAATCTGTTCAAGAGTAAGGCGTTAGCGTGTATTAATGAGGTTCATTAGGCTTTACCAAACATACTGAGGAGATGACGACCTGATCATGATTGATTGGATACCGATAATGACTTTGCTAGACAGGAAAACACCAAATTCTTCGTAAAAGTTAGGTCCTAGGATTCCACGAGAACTGATGGCGCAACAGATCGTGAACTTTTCAGGAAAATCAGGAATCACGGTCTAAAAGTTGGTGTTTCTTTGTGATCCGATAGGCCCGGTTAGAAAGATCTCGCTTTAGGATTCGTTTAAGGGATGTTCTGCTGAGGTCTAAGACAGGAGCTCGTTGTCGGGTGCCAATTTTAGGTGTATCCATCACGTCACCAATAACCATGGTGATGTTTTCCTCGGTCCTCGCAGTTCGTCTTCTGCCGACTCTTCGCTGATCGTTTGCAGAAAAAGTGAACTTGATCTTGTGATGCATATCAAAGCAGCTTTTCCGGCAAGGGGATGGTCGGTTGAATTTCATTTGAAATTGTCGTTTAAGCTGAGGGCAGAACTCCCCATTCTCTTTCTTCAGGTAGACAAACAATCGTTGTTCCGCAGTATAGGGAGGATAGTGAACCATTTTCGATGATTCAATGGATAGTTCATTCCTTTTTATCGATTTTAAGGAACGAACCTGTGACTAGCAGGGCTAACAAGCCCTGCAACCAATCAAGCGGTGCATGTGAGCCAAACAGGCCATTAACCAAGTGCAGAGATCACTGACCGAGTGCTCGGATCACGTATCCGATGAATTTTGAGATGGTCATAACTCAGCCAAATTTTTAACAATGAACTTGAAACTTTGGGAAAGGTTTTAAATTATCAAGCCAAATGTGTGCAAAAAATTTGGAGTTCTTAGCTTGAAGCGTTCTCATTTTATGAAGACAATAGTGAAAAAGAGGGAGTCTCACGCCACGCCCACTGTAATTGGGCGTGGTTTACGAAACTTTCAGGAAATCTAAGTTTGACCTATATCTATAATCTCTGAAATTTTTGTGTAATTTGAAGACGAATAACGTGAGTTATTAAAAGGTTGCGTGTGGGTAGTCACTTTTGGGCCACCCTGTATGTAATCGTTGAAATCTCTCAGGCTTATGAAGTATGTTTTTAAAACGTTTGCAGAATCACAATTTGAGAGGTTGAATAAAGTAACTGTTATTTCTCTTACCCAGTGAAGATTTTATAACCAAGTGTATAGCCAGGTGAGGTTTTGAAGTTGTTAAGGATCTCAATGAAACTCAGTGCCCTTTGTAGACTCCAATAAGACAAGTTACTTCCTGATAGCACGCACGATAACTCTGTCTCGTTCGTCTTACTGGGAAGATGGGGTTTTGATTAAAAATCCAATATATATATATTATATTATATACCTAAACTCAATAAAAACAGTTAGACCTTTACCAATAACATTGCACCACCTGTTTTGTTTGGCAATTGTTGTGCTAAGATGACACATCTCTCGTCTATTCTCTTTAAAATGATCGCAGAAAAAGAGAAAACCATACAAATTTGTTCAAGAAATAGTCGTCATCTGAGATTACGAAAAAATTCACAAACTCACGGGTTCTGAGTCTCCTCGATCTCCCCGATGTTGAAAATACCAGCGATGACAAAATCACCAGGTTTGTCCACTATGGGCTCCTCTACCGACCTGCTGTAACAGGCTGCCTCGTCCCCAGTCACCAGCTGATAACATAACATCAACAGTATTAGATGTGGTGTGCTGAGTCTTGTCATGCCTAGTCAGAATATTAGATTAGAGGCTGATTGGTTAATTAACAGTAGGAAACAAATTGATAAAGATTTTTAGTATCTTTATTGACCGTTGACGATTTATTAGGTCTATGTATTTTTATATTATGATATATTGGACCAGATGCATCATTCGACTGGTCCAATGATTAGTGATTTGTCAACCTGTTTTTGGCACCAACTGTAGAAATCTATGGCTTCTGCGTTTTACTCTCACAGCTCACTAGATTGTCTCTTAAATATTTGATGACTTATATTTTTGAAAGACCTATTATACAAATGTAGGCAAGTTTCCATAAACGATATTTTATGATCGTCGCCAATAATCGCTTATTGAGCGCTTTTTCGGCGCTTTTTAAAAAAAAAACCGTTTACAATCGCTTTTTTTACGATTATAAACGGTTCAAAAAAAATCGCTTATAATCGACTATAATTGATGTCATAATTCAAAAAAGCGCTTTTTTGAATTTAAAAGCGCTTATAAGCGCTTTTAAGCGCTTACTAGCGTCGCTGAGCGATTTGAAAGCGGTTTTCCAGTAGGATTGGCGCCAAAAACGGGTGGATAAGCGGTTGGCCGGATAAGCGATTCGTAGGCGCTTTTTTGAACCATTTATAAGCGATTATAAGCGCTTATAAGTGGGGTGCAATTTAGCTGTTTGTAAAGCGCAAACAAAGCGCTTATAAGCGCTTTTAAAATTGAGTCAGGAAAACGCTATATTACATCTTATAACCGCTTATAATCGATTATAATCGCTTTTTTAGAAATCGCTTATAACGGCTAATTCATCGCTATTTTACCGCTTTTACCGCTTTTCCTATCATCCATGGCCAGGTGAGCAGGAATTAAAAAGCGCTTATAAGCGCTTTTTCGATGCTGCCCCTAACCTGGTCGGAACGGGGTAGTGCCCGGAATTTAAAAGCGCTTATAAGCGCTTTTTCAATGCTGCCCCTAACCTGGTCGGAACGGGGGAGTGCCCGGAATTAAAAAGCGCTTATAAGCGATTTCTCAATTCCCCTTAACCTGGTCGGAACTGGAGAGTGCCTGGAATTAATAAACGCTTATAAGCGATTTCTCAATTCCCCTTAACCTGGTCGGAACTGGAAATCAGAGTGCCCGCTTATAAGTGCTTTTCTGTGCAACCTGGGGTGCACCGGCAGAGTCAGGATTTAAAAGCGCTTATAGGCGCTTATGATCGCTTTTCTGCCGCTTTTCCCATCACCCATGGCCTGGTTGGCAAGAATTATAAAGCGCTTATAAGCGCTTTTTCAATGCTGCCCCTAACCTGGTCGGAACGGGGGAGTGCCTGGAATTAATAAGCGCTTATAAGCGATTTCTGAATTCCCCTTAACCTGGTCGGAACTGGAAATCAGAGTGCCCGCTTATAAGTGCTTTTCTGTGCAACCTGGGGTGCACCGGCAGAGTCAGGATTTAAAAGCGCTTATAGGCGCTTATGATTGCTTTTCTACCGCTTTCCTATCGCCCATGGCCTGGTTGGCAGGAATTAGAAAGCGCTTATAAGCGCTTTTTCGATGCTGCCACTAACCTAGTCGGAACGGGGTAGTGCCCGGAATTAAAAAGCGCTTATAAGCACTTTTTCAATGCTGCCCCTAACCTGGTCGGAACGGGGGAGTGCCCGGAATTAAAAAGCGCTTATAAGCGATTTCTCAATTCCCCTCAACCTGGTCGGAACTGGAGATCAGAGTGCCCACTCGTATGTGCTTTTCTGAGCAACCTGGGGTGCACCGGCAGAGTCAGGATTTAAAAGCGCTTATAGGCGCTTATGATCTACCGCTTTTCCCATCACCCATGGGCTGGTTGGCAGGAATTAGAAAGCGCTTATAAGCGCTTTTTCAATGCTGCCCCTAACCTGGTCGGAACGGGGGAGTACCCGAAATTAGAAAGCGCTTACAAGGGAGAGTGCCAGGAATTGGAAAGCGCTTATAAGCTTAACGGGCGATACTCGTAAAATATTTGTTTCAAATATTACGTTGAGTCCAACTCGGCGTGCGTCCTGGTAAGTTATAAACTTACAATTATAAGCACAAATCTGAACATCCGTTCACCTGGAGTGCACGGAATTTAAATGCGCTTATAAGCGCTTTTCTCGATGCCCCTAAACCTGTCATGCACTGGCGGGAGTCAGGATTTGAAAAGCGGTTATAAGCGATTACAATCACTTTTTATTACTGGTTTTTACCGCTTTATCTATCATTTATCAACATGGATTTAAACATAGTTGTTTGACTGGCGATCTAGAAGCCAAGCAAAAAGGCTAAGTGCACGGCGCGGCAAAGTTCTCCGACAATAATTGTCAGAAATTGTAAAGCGCTTGCAAGCGTTTATTTATATGTTGTTAATGGTGGCGGTTGTCCTGTATGGTGGCCGAGGAGGGTCATTTTTAAAAATAAAATAAAAACCATACTTACGTGGCCGAGGAGGGTCATTCGGCCGAGGAGGGTCATTTTTTTTTAAAACGAAGAAATGGCCCCCCTCGGCCATGGCCGAGGAGGGCCATTTTCGTCATATTGTTTGGCCCTGCTCGGCCATGGCCGAGGAGGGCCATTTCTTCGTCATATTGTTTGGCCCTGCTCGGCGATGGCCGAGGAGGGCCATTTTCGTCATATTGTTTGGCCCTGCTCGGCCATGGCCGAGGAGGGCCATTTTTAAAAAATGACCCTCCTCGGCCGAATGACCCTCCTCGGCCACGTGAGTATATGGTTTTTATTTTATTTTTAAAAATGACCCTCCTCGGCCACCATAGTATGTATGTCCTGGTACGGTGGCGGTCGATGCCCGCTGCGTCATCAGTCATACACACTTCACATTCAGAACTTGCAAAAGAAAAGTATAGTATATGAAATTAAATTATTGCGCTGGGCCACGCTCAGTCTGTCAACGAGTATGACAGGCCTGTTTATGTTATTCCAAAGAATCTCTAGTCGGGCTGAGCGAATCACGACGTCTGAAAAAAGTGCGGTGCTCATTGAAAGTTAGTGTGTGCGTGACTGGTGACCAGCATTTATGATTTAAGTACTTGTTCATAATCAATCGCAAATCGTGGACATAAAAAACACGTGCACGCTGATTGACCATTGTTAATGGTCTGGCCCGGCGCGCGCTACTTCGTAGCACTTGCCATCGGGCAAGTAATATTTCGAGAAGAAAGCGGCGCGCGCTACTTCGAAGAAATTTAGACGAGTAACATCCGTCAAGCACGCTGAGTACCAATAGGAAAAAAAGTAATGTATACGCTAGAAAAGCCGCGCGCGTGCTGAGATAGCTTGTAAAATCTGGTTATTAGATACAGTGGGGTGACATAATATGTTTTCGTCACTTCTGATAATGACAATACAAACAGCGTTAAACTAACAATTTTCATTAAACCATAACTCCGCTTCCGGACCACCGATTTACAAAATTCAAAAATGGGTGTTTAGAGAAAATTCTGAACTTTTCTCGGATAGTAGAAATTAAGTTCATTCGTGCTTCAGAAGAGACTGGCAGGCCCATAAATATAAATAAGAGGTTTGATCACGATAATGATACTATTTATGAAGGAGCACATGTTTTAATAGCAAGCGACGAACTTTTTTCTACTTCAATATTACCATGAAGTTTAAAACGGAATATTTTTGTACTGCATCGTTCGATTTCGATAAAATTTATGAGGTAACAAGCGCTTCTACTAAATCGCTCGCCCAAATTTTAAGAAAATTCTTGTGAAAAGGCCCTATGGGTATGAAAGTAATCTGAATCGGTGTATTTTTGGACGCTGATTCCGAATCACCCCTCATGACGTAGGGTAAAAATGCTTCCCTGGAGAGTTATGGGCAAAAAACCGTTTTGGTCACGTGACATGGTAATAAAACATGAATTCGATTGTTTAGGGCTCGGGTTAGGGTTAGGGTTGTGGTTAGGGTTATGGATAGCTTCGGGGTTATGGTTAGGGTTAGGGTTGGGATTAGGGTTTATGTAAAACCGTTTTGTACGGCTGCAAAACCATAAAAACCAAAGTCACGTGAAATTTTTGGGCGAGCGAATTAGTAAAAGCCGGTAACAAGACCAAATGTTTCTCAGTTGATTAAAATAAATACTGTTAGAGTTGTTAATCTTCAGCCAGAGATAGCATAAGTTTACCATGCTAAGTTGGATATTGTGAACACTTCCCAATTCCTCAATTTTTAGTGGTGTCATTGGTCATAGATATTACATCGCCAAAAAATTTACTACAGATATGCCAAAGGGTCTGGGCCTTGTACCAGACAAATTCTCCAGACTCGTGATTACACTCACTGCTAACAATATCACGTGACGTGCACGCAAACTCGCGCGCTAAAATGCGCGCATTCAGAAGTGACGAAAACATATGTCACCCCATTGTAGTAAAACTGCAACAAATAAACCGCGCCAGCTTGCGCGTTTGAGTCGCTCCTACGAAATCGCTCGCCCAAATTTTAAGAAAATTCTTGTGAAAAGGCCTTTGGGTATGATATTGATCTGAATCGGTGTATTTTTTGGACGCTGATCCCGAATCACCCGCCATGAAGTAGGGTAAAAATACTTCCCTGGAGAGTTACATGGGCAAAAACCGTTTTACTTTTAGTCACGTGCTGCCGTTGCTCTATCCAGATAGGTAGTCCGCCATCGACAGTGAGCCGCGCGTGCCGACTGTATAGTAGTATGGTTTTTAGCGCTAATTTCGGCCAGCACAATTTTCTTCAAACAAAAAGATATTGAGTATCCTTCCCGACCTCCGATTGCAACAAAAATTGGTGAGCTTACTCATAGACTTACAAGGAAAGTGTCCGAAATAATACGACAAAAATCTACGAATTTGGTCAAATTACGCGACTTTTACCAGGTTAAGGGGCATTGAGAAAGCGCTTATAAGCGCTCTTTAATTCCGGGCACTCCCCTGTTCCGACCAGGTTAGGCTAGGGGCAGCATTGAAAAAGTGCTTATAAGCGCTTTCTAATTCCTGCCAACCAGGCCATGGGCGATAGGAAAAGCGGTAGAAAAGCGATCATAAGCGCTTATAAGCGCTTTTAAATCCTGACTCTGCCGGTGCACCCCAGGCCCAGGTTGCACAGAAAAGCACTTATAAGCGGGCACTCTGATTTCCAGTTCCGACTCGACCAGGTAAAGCCAAAGGGGAATTGAGAAATCGCTTATAAGCGCTTTTTAATTCCGGGCACTCCCCCGTTCCGACCAGGTTAGGGGCAGCATTGAAAAAGCGCTTATAAGCGCTTTTAAATTCCGGGCACTACCCCGTTCCGACCAGGTTAGGGGCAGCATCGAAAAAGCGCTTATAAGCGCTTTTTAATTCCTGCTCACCTGGCCATGGATGATAGGAAAAGCGGTAAAAGCGGTAAAATAGCGATGAATTAGCCGTTATAAGCGATTTCTAAAAAAGCGATTATAATAGATTATAAGCGGTTATAAGATGTAATATAGCGTTTTCCTGACTCAATTTTAAAAGCGCTTATAAGCGCTTTGTTTGCGCTTTACAAACAGCTAAATTGCACCCCACTTATAAGCGCTTATAATCGCTTATAAATGGTTCAAAAAAGCGCCTACGAATCGCTAATCCGGCCAACCGCTTATCCACCCGTTTTTGGCGCCAATCCTACTGGAAAACCGCTTTCAAATCGCTCAGCGACGCTAGTAAGCGCTTAAAAGCGCTTATAAGCGCTTTTAAATTCAAAAAAGCGCTTTTTTGAATTATGACATCAATTATAGTCGATTATAAGCGATTTTTTTTGAACCGTTTATAATCGTAAAAAAAGCGATTGTAAACGGGTTTTAAAAAAAAAAGCGCCGAAAAAGCGCTCAATAAGCGATTATCGGCGACGATCATAAAATATCGTTTATGGAAACTTGCCCAAATGTATACTTTAAAAAGACGTGATATTTTAGAGGCAAGAAAAAGGAAGTGAAATATTTGAGGGTGAAATTAGCCTAGCAGGAACCCGTATAACGGATAACCCTAAAATGGTGTCAAGACTCAAGAGATTAAAATAATTATTACCTATTTAATTCGCGTTTTTGACACCACTTGGGCTCTAAAATTCCTATTCCTTAATTCCTTGGCCTTTTTTTTATTTTTTCATGCTGATTTGGAGGCCATGAAAGCATTTGACCCAGTCAAAAAAGGTTCAGTTGTATATCTTTTACGTTTTTGCGGAAAGTCGCATTAAATTTGATACCGTGGCGTCAGTAAAATGGTACGGATATATACACATATATATCGTCTCGCTTTATATATAGAGATGGCAAACAAAGCCACCAACCTTCGCGCCTGACAAGGATATCATTTCAGTGAAAATAAATTCTTTAAAATTTATAAGCAATTTATCTTGACAACAGATCTCGCTGAATATAGATTACTAGATCATATAACATACTTCAGTATCAGGAGGAGGCAACTACATGCCCATTTATTCCCCAATTTTTGGGCAAACGGGCAAAATACTTACAAACTAAATAACGAAAAGTTCAAGAAAATTTATATGGCGCACACGGGACTCATACAAAATTTCTTCACTGAATCTTAAAATTTTGCAGCAATTTAAATACCAATCCCAACCAAACGTGGGCTAAAAAGTTTTTATTGAGATTTCAAGCCTATCCCTAAAATGTTGAAAAAACTAGGTAATTAAAATGGGGCATTGCTATTTGCCACCTTCGCCCACAGCTTGCGTAGAATCATAAAGCTGGAAGATTGCCAAGATGGTCTTTAAAAACCATTAACATGCTTATAATGAACACAATGCTACGCCTTTTTTTCAATAAAAGACATTAAAATTAAATCAGAGAAAGCAGAATAGGTGAAACCTGAGAACTGATGGTATTTATAGGTATTTATAGGTATTTATAGGTATTTATAGGTATTTATAGGTATTTATAGGTATTAATAGGTATTTATAGTCGTGCATTAAGATTTTAGATATAGAAAAAGAAAGAAAGATATCGCCTCTACGGCTCTGCCTCTACCCATCATCACATTAAAATAGTTATTGTCCCAGGTCGTTCTGTATAATATCAGCTGGGCCAAGGACAACAATTTCTGTCGCGAGTTTGCCACAGCTATAAATAATAAAACCCGACGACAAATGACATAACCCAAGCCACTGTTGCTTTTTAAACAACACGCCGACTAGACTACTGTTTGAGTACTGGTCAGTGCTGTGCGGCGTGTTTGTGATGGGGTTTGATTGATTGACTGGGGAGTGGCCCGTACTGCCAAAAGACAAAAGTTCCAAAAGACAAAACAAATAAATACCTTTACAAATAAATACCCGATAAGGTAGTCAATGAGTATCACATGACAGACTGTTCGCTCATTTAATTTATTAACCTTACAATGCAATCTATTGTTTTGCGCGATGAAGAAGACGTGGTAAGTTATCCAGACTATAACTTTTCGTACAGTTCAGTCAAATAGTGACTGGTTTTTAAACAGTTTATCAATATTGTTTCTTGGTGCTGGATATAGATAGAAACAAATCACGAGTGCTTGACATTATTCTCATCTTATTGAAACAGAATGACTGTGCTCGATTGCCACTGATCGAGTATATTGTCTAATATAAACCGAATGCTTCTGAAAACTAGTATTCAGAACAATTTTACAATTTTACAATTAGAGTTATTATAAATACCGACAAGGATTGATTTTCAACCTTAAAGCGCAACCATTAAATTGACATTTTGCAAGATTACATCTTCTAGTTATGTTATTTTAAATTGTCAAGAATTAAGTTTCACGCGGTAAAAGTATCTGAATGTAGGATTGAGTACAAGCTTATACACCCAGTTAATGTTATACACCCAGTTTTACTAAACCCCCAACTTCCTAATCCTGAATCATAATTTCAATTTGTGAGTGGTCGTGATATCAGCATAACTACGCGTAAAGGACTCATCACACCGATTAATGAATTACATACGTACGACTTTCACTACAGCTTATTTAATACCAATTTAAAAAAACTAAAATGTTCTGGAAGGTGACAAAAAAGCAATTTAAAATCTCGATTAAACTCATTTACCGAAAAGTAATATAATTATGTCATATTTCCACGCAAGATTAAATTCGAGATTGCGAAGTAGTTAGCTGAATTTTCATCACGTTCAGGTTGTGATCATGACTGCTGTTCAGTGTTCAGGGGTCTGACTCTCATACCCCTCCTCCCTTCAGTGATTTTATAATAATACGCTCACTTGAATATCGAAAATCAGTGCAGGACAATCTCCCTCCGTATCAACACTAACACTAATATACCTAATAACGTATAAATGCTTTTTAACAAAATATGTCCGCTCAAAGGTAATAAGAACTGAGAAGGTATATATTATGTCTTGGTCGTAATTATCCAAATTTACGACACAACCATTGTTGTCATGTATTAGAATCATTTAAAATTAAATGACATGAACTTCAATTTGTTTCAGTCATAAATTGTTTTGGGGTATGTAATTGAACCTGTACATAAATTCAATTTTGTGATTACTGTATGAAATAAAGTATCAAACAATAGCAAAATGACGAAGAAGCTTATCTAACTTCGATCTGGACCGATTAAAAACTAACCGTTATTCGACCGCACGAAATTGCAAACTTATACAACTTCGTGTAAAACAAATGACACATAGCCAACTTTAAATGTCTAATAAAATGGCTTCAACTTGGTTGACTTATAAAAAGTTAAGATGATTAATTAATTAATTAAAGCTGTATAATTTGTGATTAATTTGTTAAATAAAGTTAAACAAAGGCAAGCTCGTAGAGCCGCGCTCGCGCTTCAGGAATAACCAATGATATAACACCCAGCTAAGTTAATATAAAGATTAAAGACGAGCTCCTCGTAAACGCTAACATGAGTAGTCATAGAGAAAAGATTACATACAAAAAGTTGATAACCATTAAATCATTATATGTTTAAACTTAAAGTCTTAGAGCCTAGCTCTTTAATAGCTTAAATTTCTGCACCAATGAAAGTAAAGCGAACTTCTTAAATTTATAACAGTGTGGTGAGAAAATAAAACAAAACGCGGTTGTGTACTTTTTGGATCGGAAAATTGTTAATGTTTATAAGCCGCATTTCGAGTGTTCGCAATAATCACATGGTCGAGTGTTCGCAATAATCACATGGTCGAGTGTTCGCAATAATCACATGGTCGAGTGTTCGCAATAATCACATGGTCGAGTGTTCGCAATAATCACATGGTCGAGTGTTCGCAATAATCACATGGTCGAGTGTTCCCAATAATCACATGGTCGAGTGTTCGCAATAATCACATGGTCGAGTGTTCGCAATAATCACATGGTCGAGTGTACGCAATAATCACATGGTCGAGTGTTCGCAATAATCACATGGTCGAGTGTTCGCAATAATCACATGGTCGAGTGTTCGCAATAATCACATGGTCGAGTGTTCGCAATAATCACATGGTCGAGTGTTCGCAATAATCACATGGTCGAGTGTTCGCAATAATCACATGGTCGAGTGTTCGCAATAATCACATGGTCGAGTGTTCGCAATAATCACATGGTATGAACGACAAAGGAGGCACGTCCGCTTTAAGGAAGGTTATGGTCGACGTTTCAATCAAAATGCTACTAACGACAGATCATATTAATATTGATATTACCTTTCTTAAAATGAGCGATCAGAAATTTCACACCATTGTGATGATTAGTAATCTAGTTATGACTTACTCAATAGACTTCATATTCTGGTTCATGATATTCAGATCAAGTCTGTTTGGTAAAGAAAACCACTGTTCTTTCGAGGTCCGCTGGCCCTGTGTCTTAATTTGGAGATAAACCCAAGATATTGCTAGTTGCTACTCAGAGCTGTAGATATTGCTAGTTACTACCCAGAGCTGTAGATATTGCTAGTTGCTACTCAGAGCTGTAGATATTGCTAGTTGCTACCCAGAGCTGTAGATATTGCTAGTTGCTACTCAGAGCTGTAGATATTGCTAGTTGCTACCCAGAGCTGTAGATATTGCTAGTTGCTACCCAGAGCTGTAGATATTGCTAGTTGTTACCCAGAGCTGTAGATATTGCTAGTTGCTACCCAGAGCTGTAGATATTGCTAGTTGCTACCCAGAGCTGTGGATATTGCTAGTTGCTACCCAGAGTTGTAGATATTGCTAGTTGCTTCCCAGAGCTGTAGATATTGCTAGTTGCTACCCAGAGCTGTAGATATTGCTAGTTGCTACTCAGAGCTGTAGATATTGCTAGTTACTACCCAGAGCTGTAGATATTGCTAGTTGCTACCCAGAGCTGTAGATATTGCTAGTTGCTACCCAGAGCTGTAGATATTGCTAGTTGCTACTCAGAGCTGTAGATATTGCTAGTTGCTACCCAGAGCTGTAGATATTGCTAGTTACTACCCAGAGCTGTAGATATTGCTAGTTGCTACCCAGAGCTGTAGATATTGCTAGTTGCTACCCAGAGCTGTAGATATTGCTAGTTGCTACCCAGAGCTGTAGATATTGCTAGTTACTACCCAGAGCTGTAGATATTGCTAGTTGCTACCCAGAGCTGTAGATATTGCTAGTTACTACCCAGAGCTGTAGATATTGCTAGTTGCTACCCAGAGCTGTAGATATTGCTAGTTGCTACCCAGAGCTGTAGATATTGCTAGTTGCTACCCAGAGCTGTAGATATTGCTAGTTGCTACCCAGAGCTGTAGATATTGCTAGTTGCTACCCAGAGCTGTAGATATTGCTAGTTGCTACCCAGAGCTGTAGATATTGCTAGTTACTACCCAGAGCTGTAGATATTGCTAGTTACTACCCAGAGCTGTAGATATTGCTAGTTGCTACCCAGAGCTGTAGATATTGCTAGTTACTACCCAGAGCTGTAGATATTACTAGTTACTACCCAGAGCTGTAGATATTGCTAGTTGCTACCCAGAGCTGTAGATATTGCTAGTTGCTACCCAGAGCTGTAGATATTGCTAGTTGCTACCCAGAGCTGTAGATATTGCTAGTTGCTACCCAGAGCTGTAGATATTGCTAGTTACTACCCAGAGCTGTAGATATTGCTAGTTGCTACCCAGAGCTGTAGATATTGCTAGTTGCTACCCAGAGCTGTAGATATTGCTAGTTGCTACTCAGAGCTGTAGATATTGCTAGTTGCTACCCAGAGCTGTAGATATTGCTAGTTGCTACCCAGAGCTGTAGATATTGCTAGTTGCTACCCAGAGCTGTAGATATTGCTAGTTGCTACCCAGAGCTGTAGGAGCCATAAGCTAAATGCAATGCATATCTAATTATTATTTGGTCAGATACATCCAACCAAATATTAATCTGACATGCATGCCATAAAATGAACTAACAGAACGACAAAGATAAGTTCGCGAAGAAAAAACATGCATACATATGTATATATATTAATAATCTTTCTCAATAGACGTTTTAAGACAACATTAGTTAAGTTAAAGTATGTATAAACAGAACAGTTTGATGTGGTCTGTGATTAAAAACACTTTGAACCTCTAAACTAATGTGAACAGCTGAGAGACTCCGGAGCTGTTTTACTGCAAACAATAGTTCTCCGGTGGAATATAAGTACATCCAACGGTTATGTTAATTACAAGTGAGTTCTCACATATTGTGCTTATCCTCCAGACAATAAACCAAATATTCGACGTTTAGTCGTGAGTCGAGTATTCACTATTCTGCCTGGTACATTCTGCACCAAAGACAAAAGTTAATCGTGGCATGTTCGCAATGTTTTTCTGGTCAGAGCATTGAACTTAGGATGTTTGGCTTTGCGGCGAGGCAATTTTGGTCTAAAAATTCGCGATTCCTTTTGTTCTCGGTCTCCACTTAAACAGACTGAATCCCTAAATTTATCTACCAGTAGGGCTAGAGTGTGCGGTAAGGATTCAGTCCGCCTACTATATGAACTCCCGCTATTAGTATTACTACTCAAGAGCAAGCTTAGTAGTGAAAACTGAAGAGGGACAGTACACGAGAGATGCAGCTAACTACTACTTACTACCAGTACTACCAGTACTACCAGTACTACCAGTACTACCAGTACTACCAGTACCAGTACTACCAGTACCAGTACTACCAGTACTACCAGTACTACCAGTACCAGTACCAGTACCAGTACCAGTACCAGTACTACCACTACCAGTACCAGTACCAGTACCAGTACTACCAGTACCAGTACTACCAGTACTACCAGTACCACTACCAGTACCAGTACCAGTACTACCAGTACCAGTACTACCAGTACTACCAGTACCAGTACCAGTACTACCAGTACCAGTACCAGTACTACCAGTACCAGTACCAGTACTACCAGTACCAGTACCAGTACTACCAGTACTACCAGTACCAGTACTACCAGTACCAGTACTACCAGTACTACCAGTACTACCAGTACTACCAGTACTACCAGTACTACCAGTACCAGTACTACCAGTACTACCAGTACTACCAGTACCAGTACCAGTACTACCAGTACCACTACCAGTACTACCAGTACCACTACCAGTACTACCAGTACTACCAGTACTACCAGTACCAGTACCAGTACTACCAGTACCAGTACCAGTACTACCACTACCAGTACCAGTACCAGTACTACCAGTACCAGTACTACCAGTACTACCAGTACCACTACCAGTACCACTACCACTACCAGTACCAGTACCAGTACTACCAGTACCAGTACTACCAGTACCACTACCAGTACCAGTACCAGTACTACCAGTACCAGTACCAGTACTACCAGTACTACCAGTACCAGTACCAGTACTACCAGTACCAGTACCAGTACTACCAGTACTACCAGTACCAGTACCAGTACTACCAGTACCAGTACTTATAGTAATCCTATGATATTGCACTATGGTAGTAGTATTGGAAATATCGATTATCTTTGCTGACAAATAACTGTCAGCTTATACCGACTATTAGGGGTCGTTCACATATTACGTAATCAGGGAAAAAAAGTCAAAGGGGGGGGGGGGGGGTCAGGCCATGATTACGTAATATTACTGTCAGAAGGGGGGTGGGGGGTTGGGTCTTGATTACGGTTGATTACGGAGGGGGGAGGGGGTAAAAATTGCTAAAATATTGATTACGTAGGTAATATGTGAACGACCCCTTATGGATTGAGATTTTATCGAGTATTTCGCCGACAAATAAGGAAATTTAATAGTTGATTTGTAATACGACAGTTTGAGTGTCTCTTCTACCACATACTATATAGAATCTTAATCTTAAAGGAGGTATAAAGCTCATACCCATTTGTCAGCAACGCAAAATTGATAAAATTACCAATACTATAGTACCGCTGACTGGAAAGCAACAGATGCATATCCGTTGTAGTAAGAAAAATGGAATAAAGCAGTTCAGTATATCAATCTTAGTTGTAGTGAACAGTGGATTTTTACGTATTGAACGCATGTTCCAGTCATTTTTAGTGAACGTTAGTGAACGTCAGTGATTCATGAAAATAAACTTTTTGAAATATCAATTTCCCCAACTGATAATTATTCATGAACATCTATGAACATTTAATTGTCCTCATTCTCGTAAGTCAATTGTTAGTTAGCAGAATTGTAGACTTAGCGGAGAGATAAAAGACTAACGTATTACTATTAACTCTTACTCGGTTTTATAGATCTAGATTGTAGAGTACGCTTTATAAATATCTACCACATACCACACTTTATATTACCACAAAAGACTAGTAACCGAGTACCGGTCTAGAGATTTGGCTACTGAATCGAAAACAGTCGGATATCAATCTATTTTCCTATTAGCTAGACCAGAACTGAGTGGCAAACAGGAGAATAAAAACTATACTGAAAGGTTCTGGAATTTCTAACCGCTCATGGTTGCTTTATCTGCCATTGGACCGTGTGATGCTATGATGAGGACCCGGCAATAGCCATTGGATCACAAGCAAAAACTATTTATCGAACTAAAGTACGCTACCTGGACTCTAGTTCGCCATCTTCGACACGTACCGGGCCGAAGTACGACAGGGGTGATATCTGGCGAATTTAATTTGTCGAACTAGAGTAAATGAATCCTACTGAACACTACTAGTAATTTATCCATAACGTTCAGAACGAGAGATGAGTTTTAGTGAACGTATGTACAGAACATTTTTAGTGAACGTTCCGTACGTGCACTACAACTAAGATATCAATGAAACTCCAGCTTAAAGAATAATATATATTAAAGTGACATCGACAACGAAACTGATGCCTCCACGTTGAGTGATAAGTTAGCACCAAACTCCTAAGTGGTTTCGCTTAATGTAAAGTTTCACAGAAATGGAAATGCAGAAATGCAGCAATATCCATTACACTAGTGTTTATATAGGCCTGAGCAGAAGATTTCACAGTTTCACAGTACTGCTTTTACAGAGAGGAGCTCTGATGGATAGCTTTTAGCACTCCACTTGTAATTGGTCATTGACGTCATCCTCTATATTTGTACCAGAATCATTTGACAATAGAAACTCGAGATAGAAAATTAACACCTCGGATGAAAAATAAATCAATGCCTCTCTTATTAAGGTCCTTTTTGTGCCTGTGAAATATCAAACTTTCGTCGTGACAGAATGTGCTAACGCCTGACTACTAAACTAGCAACTTTCACGTGGCCAAAAATTAATCATTAATTATTGAAAAATAAAATAAAAAAGATGCATTTTCTATAGAGGGGGGGTCATGAGTATTTTTTCCCGATCCATGACTCAAAGTGCCGAAGGCACAAAAGAGTCAAGGACAAGGGTTAGCGAACGAGTTTTTTTTTGTATATGGTAGCTTTGCCGTTGCGACCGTCGTACGTGCGTGCTTGCCTGCGTACGTACGTAAGTGCCCGATTAGTTATAACTTTGCGCAGGTATATTAGGAACGTGGACGCACAAATGTCGCCCACGTTCCTAAGGGGACGTCCGGCAAATAGGGAGGGGGGTGGTTTTGGAATTTCGAACAAATCCGGACAGGGGGAGGGGGTGGTTTCTGAAAATCCGGACGTCCGGAAATTTTGGCAGAATTAACGAAAAAGTCCCATTTATTTCAACTCTTTGAATTTTATTTCAACTCTTTGAATTTTATTAACAATGAATTTGAGTTGGTTTTATTTGTACTCCTAAAAGTAGCTGGAAATCCGGACGTCCGGGGAGGGGGGGGGGTGGTTTTGAAAATTCGGGGGTAAACACTAAACCCTCATGGGGTCCCCAGGTTGTATGAAATATGATAAAATACGCCATCACGGATCTGGAAATTGAGCGGCCATCCACAAAAGAAAAGCGGCCGCATTTCTTGTAGGAGCTAAAAACTAATACTTGAACTAAATTAAAAGAACTGAGTTCCATACCTTTATACTCCTTACTAGAACAGTATAACCTGCCAAGACACGCGCCGAGTTGAACTCGTCCACGGTCCTGGGACAAATATTTAACGAGTTACGAATGTCACCTGTTAACGCGTTACTTGTATAACAGTAAACCGGAATTTAAAGCATAGGTTATTGCCCAGTTGCACGATTGACCCAAGTTTAAGAATGCAAAGATTTCAATCCGATTCCCCTATGATTTAGCAATGATCGACGCGACGGCTACCACGCCTAGCTAAAAGTCTTGGCAAATGGTTTAAATAGGTTGAATAGTTTAAATGGGCAGCTACCATTTTATATCAGATTATATGGAGTGCGCTTCGATAACCTACACTATACCAGTGCTTTATAGGTGAAATAACCGCAATAGCTTCAATCTACCTGTAACGCCAGTCTACCTTTGAACTCTCTCAAGCTTACCATAACAGCTAGCTGCAGTATTGAAACAAATGAAGACGATGTTCATGGACTTACCGAGCAACTCTTTTACTGCTTATACTTACCTTAGTTCGTATATTAATGGCGGGTAAAAATAATGGCGGATTTTCGAAAATTATTATGCCATATTTTATTTATTATGGCGGGTAAAAATAAAAATATGCTGAAATTTAAGAAAAACCTTGCCTCTGGTCCCTAGGGTCAGCTGACTCCGGGCCAAAGGAAAATTACCGACTGCCAAGGTTTGATGCTTAGGCAGTCGAGACCTCTTATTAGAAATTTATACATCGCTTTATAACCAAAAAGAACTCAAGATTCAGTTCAAGCCATCTAAAGCGACTCATGAACAATGAACATGTACATAAGAACTTAGTATTTTACAAAGTATGGTAAGTTATTATATGATACTTATATTATGTGAATATTATATGATATGCTTTCACAGAACAAAAGAAAATGGGCCTATCATGGTACTCCGGCATTACGTCGATGAATCAATTTCTGGCAGAAACGAACGAAAGGCAAAAATCACCCATTCAGAAACGAGATGTTCTCCGTTCTTGCTTTAGAACGCAATGGGATGAAGAGAGACAGCTCAACAGAAAACTTGAATTCTACAATTCGATTCGTTTTGGTTGTGAAAAATATCTTCTCTCTATCCTCCATATAACTATATAACCAGTCAAAAAGACTAGCCCAAATAAGGACTAGCTCTCACCGCCTAAATATTGAAACGGGACGCCATGGACATGTCAGAAGAAACAACATCCTAAATCGTATCTGCTCTACATGTTCCACTAAGGACAAGAACACTCTGGAGTACATGGCAGAGTTGCCCTTCTTTGATCCCATAATTGAAGATGAGGTTCATGTGCTTAGAACCTGCCCCCTCTACCAAGACAACAGGGACCGCCTTAGCCCTGAAGCTAAAACCAACCTCTTCGAGGGAATGGATCTCATATCCACTCAACCAAAGCTTTTAAAAGAGATAATTGCTAAATTTTTCGTTGATATAGATGCACTTCGTTTCCCGAGAGACTTAGCTTAAATTATAATATTTGTTTCTTCACGGTTTTCGAATCTTATTTCTATGTTATGATTTCATTCTTGTATTGTCAAACCAGGAGTGTTAGGGCTTCTCTTGACCAATTAACGTTTAATCCGTTTAATCCGTTTAATCTGTTTATGATACTTATGTGAATACTTTTTCAAAGAGATGAGTTTATATGTCTTATCAGAGGCAATTCTATGAAGTCAAATAAAAAACCAGACTTGACAGCGTTATAAATTAACAGTTTAACGTTAACATAATACTGCTTCCTGTCAGGCAGACCTTGTTACGCTCTGATAGTTATAATGTTCTTAAACATCGCAATAGTAGCGCCTAGTAGTTTGCTAGTTTAGTTATATGTAGGGGCTGAGTTAAGAGGTAGAGCGGAGGGAGAGTACTAATAAAGGTTTTTAATACCTAGAACAGCTCAAAGTCAATTTAAACCACCCTCTTAAATACGCTACTTGGTCAGACCTGCTATTTGCGTGGCCTATAAAAGTATGAACAACACGGTCCTACTAACCGCTACCGACATACTCTTAACCTGGCCATGAGAAATACTTACTACTTAAAACTTGCTACCTACATTTTATTTTCATACCTTAAAGTCATGAGACGTACGAGACTTGCTAATGGAGACACAAAGATCTCGATCAAAAATCATCTTTCTGAGATTTTTGATTTCGCAACTTTTATTACAGAAATATTGAACCAATGATACGATCGCTGCTGGGGGGGGGGGGGGGGATCAGGTACTGCGACGTTAAATCAGGCCAAGGCTAATGTTTCATCTCTTAAATGGACGTACGAACGCACTAAAATGCGAAAATAACAGCGACAAAATATACCCCACTGTTCTTGCTAATTAATCTGCCCGATCGTATGAGATGAGTAAGAACTATAGCAGTCGGGCTGAATAAATAGTGGTGCCTGGAATTTCAGATTAAGGATTGAGCCAAGTCCATCGAGATTTTACCGTTGATAAGACTGAGATCGACTTGTGTTTTAATTAACCTGGCCCTCAATGGTACATATGTAAGGTTACCGATTTACGAATCAAATTGGAGGTGACCTGGCCATGGGGTTCATTAATTTTGATTTTGAATTTGCAAAAATCAACTCGGACTCTTGAAACATCGTTTTAGTTGGTCCTAAAAAGGAAGAACAACGCACTTTTATTTCCCAAGGGATAATCTTTAAAATAATTCAATAAATATTCCCTTTTAAAACATGCTAAAAAAAGAGCGAGGCAGGCGGCTACAGAGAGTCAAATATAAAGAGAGCATGCAATGTGAACCAGGCTCACGAGCTTGGTCCTGTTGGTGTGCTATTCTTACGTACCTTTTCCTTGTAGCACAGTATTGTTAGCACTGTACATTGTTAGCACTGTACATTGTTAGCACTTTATTGTTTCAAAGGCAGATTATGTGATTACAAAGACTAGCTGACAATATTCGTACTAAATATATACGTTGATGTGGTCGATTTTGGCTTGAGATAATACATAATTTATAAGGGTACAGCATTGCAGGCAGAGAGTGTGTTTTAGCAGCCTTTATGATGGATTAGCAATTAGCTCATTATGGCACCCAACCCTGTTAATTGTAGAATTAATATAATTATGAAGTGCTGAAAAAGCTTGGTAGGTTCGTTAGAGGGATCACTGAGGGTAATGATCTAATCTTTGATCTGATCTCCGATCAACGTTAATTCTGAAAAAATATGCGGTAGAAGCCATTATCTTCATTTAAACCAATTTGAAATTTGGTCCTTAGCTTTATTATTTCATCAGCCAAAAAAAGCCCCTCATATATATCTGATCTATGCCTAGTTGGTGCACCAAAATTCACAACTGAAGACATGGCCTGTGCTTGACTTACTTAAAGTTAAAGCACTAGCCACTAACGTTACCATGAGGTGTGATTATTATCAGTTCTACCCTGATGCTCAACCCACAACAATCTAATATTGTATCAGATTATCAGACCATTATTCTTGTCAGGCCAATGTTAGTATCATGACTTCTTTATACACGTGAAATTATATTGGTATGACAACATGATGTTATATTTTGAACCTATCTGATTGTGGATTGATAGAGAACCCTCAGAACTTGTTTCAAATTCAATGATTGGATCGACGAAGTGGGACCAGGAGATCACGTAATTTGATTTTGAAACTTTCATCAAATATATACTATATGATTGGAGAAACCAGTAACATCCATGTTAGAACATCTAATGTTCTGGAGTCTGGGCTCTTACTCTGACTAGATATGATCAAGATATAAAAGTTCCTCTATCAGTTCACCACCAATTTGGTTATTATAATCTGCAAACCTCAATCTGGTTCAATTCAATAATATTGAATTGAACCAGATTGAGGTTTGCAGATTATAATAACCAAATTGGTGGTGAATTTAATTTTAAATATTGAATCAATATTTAAAATTCACGATTCTTTGGACAATTCTGCGTGTGAGCTTACCTGGAGACGTTTGGATACACGAAGTCAAGATTTAAAAATAAAGAATAATGAACGTAATTACGCAAGTAGTCATAACAGTATAATTAACAGTATAATTCTTGTAAGTCAAAGGCTATCATCTTTTGAAGCTTTGATATGTTAACTCACAACTTGATGATTCCATAAATTATCAATAATATGTTGAAAATCAGAAAGTACTGCTCGGTGCAACCATTTGAAGCGTTTGATTCTCTAGCTTTGATCTTAATTTCTGTACGATGAATTCTGGACTCCCAATATGATGCGGATGAGTCAAAACGTGGGTACTGTAATACTGTATGCATAATTTTTTAAATGAACATAATTATTGTCTAACCGGGGTCTAACTGTCGTTCATTTCCCATCTCCTTACTAATGCGGATTCCTGACATCAATCTTACCATCACTGAGTAGCGAATACTGATTAGACAGGGTTGCCAATAATCAACCCAATATAACTATAAGCAGATGCAAGTAAAAGCTTTCCAGGACAATTTTGCATAAATTATTGAACCGCTCAAGAAGTCTAAAATACAAATTGATCCGGAACAAAGTACAAGTAGGTACGCATCACAAGGAGAATTATGATAACAGGGTTGCAGCTACAATACCATAATACCTTGTTCAGTGCTGCGCGAGATAAAGCCCGAATGTAGTTGAAACTAACTATGAAATACTAAGTCAAGATGTTATGTCTTAAAATGTACGAAGGTTTTTTATGAAAGAACTAGGAAGCTAATCAGCTAATAGTATTCTCTGAAAGTCAGTATATCCATCCCAACCGAAGATACAGCCGATTTAAATGTAAAACAAAATGAACACAACGTTGAGAAAAGAAACAAAAAAGATTACAATGATCAAACTTCCTATTTCTCATCTAATTTGCACGATGAAAACGTTATAAACACGGTTTAAGTCCCCATTTAGAAAGTCCATGAATCAACTGCAGACGATTCAGACTTGTTAATTAAATTGCAAAGGAATATAACAAGAGATCTTGATTCCTTTTATTTTTGGTTTCCGCAGGTGCTGTGACAGGCCGCTCATGTTGTTACTTAATACTTATAATCCCCAATGTAATTTTTTCAATGAAATATTATCTTACCAGTTTATAATAATTTTATAAAATTATTAAAAAACTTGTTTACCAATTAAAATTCATGCTAAAGGAAAAACATGCTCGATGAAATTATACTTGAGTTAATAAAAGTTGCATGACGAAAACATGAACAACTTTCAAAGTCTCTAATCAGCGACTGACGAGTCTACTCGAGGATCATGAGCACTGTAATGACCAGCTGTTGGGCAGCTGTAATTAACCTAGCCAGGCTGATACCGCTGTCTCTAGTACTCTATTACAGTTGATGAGACGAGATGGCTACGACCGATTGGAGACATGAATGACTACTTAAGCATGTAAAATGATAATACGGCGATTACCAGGTTCAGTCCTTAAACATTAGTCCGGACATCATGACATAGGAGCCAGGGTCAGTCCTGGTCCTGACTCCTATGTCAAGACTAATGTTTAAATGATATAACAATTGCGTACTGAAATACAAATTTGGAATGTTCACCAAATTCTTCTTGAGATGAAGAAATTACAGTGAAAACTAGGAAATATAGAAAGCACGAAATATAGGAGCCCACTATAAACTTGCCATATACAACTATCATAACTTTCCTATCTAATTTTATAGAACCTTAGCTCCTATCAATGTTTCGTGTGATCGAATTAACTTTAAAATTGTTAAGCTTGTGTGGCTTTTGGACTAACTATTTTATCGAGTAATCTGGAACTTAAGCCATATCAATATTTCATGTGATTAAATTAATTGTTATGGTTGTGTGGCAACGTTTTTAAAATGTTTAAAACTTTAAAAGTTAGGAAACAACATGGGTCGACATTTTACATAAAATCGGAAATTGGAATGGATCTCCCGATGCATAAACAAATTATATATCTATCCACGTATCTCTTCATCTGCTTTGATCTACTTATCTACAATATACCTACGTCAGTTAAAGGAATATCATTTGTATGATGGCAAGAGATGACACAGCCACTAATGACGAAGTAAGGGTACACTATAAGCGTTAGTCCTTGTAATTCAGATCCGCAAAACACCACTACTATTTAAATTATAATAGCTGGTTTGGGGCAATATGTGTATTATCATCTGAGCCTTAATCTCGTAATAGACTCAGATCTCAGATTAATCTAATGTCTATAACACATGAATCGAACCATAAGGACTAAGGAACCACATCACTGTACTATTTAGTTATAGTGTATCTCGGTTCTTTTGCGATAGTCAAAACGCGACAACTAGCGCTGGATGGCGACAACTAGCGCTATCCAGCGCTAGTTGTCGCCATCCAGCGCTAGTTGTCGCTATCCAGCGCTGGATAACGCTGGCCAGCGCAAAATATATTTGTTCGATAATTGTCGCTATCCAGCGCTAGTTGTCGCCATCCAGCGCTAGTTGTCGCCATCCAGCGCTAGTTGTCGCTATCCAGCGCTAGTTGTCGCTGGCTATGCGACTCTGTCGCACGCGATAGTTTGCGATGGCCAGCGCAACTGGCCATCGCAGAAAACAGTTCGATAACTAGCGCTGGATAGCGCTGGATAGCGACAACTAGCGCTGGATGGCGACAACTAGCGCTGGCCAGCGCTAGTTGTCGCTATCCAGCGCAAGTTGTCGCTATCCAGCGCTATCCAGCGCTAGTTGTCGCTATCCAGCGCTATCCAGCGCTAGTTGTCGCTATCCAGCGCTATCCAGCGCTAGCCAGCGCTGGCCAGCGCTAGCCAGCGCTGGCCAGCGCTATCCAGCGCTAACCAGCGCAAAATATCAATTTTTGATAAATTTTCGATAAATGTTCGATAATTGTCGCGACAAATAGCGCTGGATAGCGACAACTAGCGCTGTCCAGCGCTAAGCGATAGCCAGCGCTGGCCAGCGCTGGCCATCGATATCCAGCGCAAAATTTTTGCGCTATTACTCGTCAGCTAGCGCTGGCCAGCGCTAGCCAGCGCTAACCAGCGCTAACCAGCGCTAACCAGCGCTAACCAGCGCTAACCAGTAAGTAAGAGTAATATCGCAACTATATTGCGCTGGCCAGTGCTGGCTGACGAGTAGTACTAATATCGAGCGTGCTAAATCACTCTACAGTCGATCTTTGAGATTGTTCTAAAAGGGCCCCCGATGGTTGTAACCAACTTCAATCGATGCAATGTATTTTCGAACGCTAATTCCGAATCAACCCCCATGATATAGGGTTAAAATGCTCTGATCCTGACGAGATATTGGCGAAAAACTGTATCGATCACGTGATATGACCGTATAAGGAAGTTAGTCTAATTTCTCGTTAGGGTTAGGGTTTCAGCAAATGTTTTTGTTAAGGATTGGGTTAGGGTTAGGGTTGGGATCAGATTAGAGGGTTAGGGTTTCAAAAAGTCGTTCAGAACCAGCTAGAGTCAGAGAATGGGTTAAAAAAGTCACGTGACAGTCGAGTGTAAACTGTAAAGTGATTAATCATCATCCGAGTAATATCGCAAGTATATGATTTTGATACATTGCGCTGGCTAGCGCTGGCCAGCGCTGGCTAGCGCTGGCTAACGCTGGCTAGCGCTGGCTAGCGCTGGTTAGCGCTGGCTAGCGCTGGCCAGCGCTAGCTGACGATTAATAGCGCAAAAATTTTACGCTGGATATCGATGGCCAGCGCTGGCCAGCGCTGGCTATCGCTTAGCGCTGGCCAGCGCTAG
The DNA here is from genome assembly GCF_026151205.1 of Bolinopsis microptera. NCBI lineage: Eukaryota > Metazoa > Ctenophora > Tentaculata > Lobata > Bolinopsidae > Bolinopsis > Bolinopsis microptera. The sequence goes on along the minus strand of NC_087082.1, from coordinate 17,744,424 downwards.
TTGTCGCTATCCAGCGCTAGTTGTCGCTATCCAGCGCTAGTTATCGAACTGTTTTCTGCGATGGCCAGTTGCGCTGGCCATCGCAAACTATCGCGTGCGACAGTGTCGCATAGCCAGCGACAACTAGCGCTGGATAGCGACAACTAGCGCTGGATGGCGACAACTAGCGCTGGATGGCGACAACTAGCGCTGAATAGCGACAATTATCGAACATATATATTTTGCGCTGGCCAGCGTTATCCAGCGCTGGATAGCGACAACTAGCGCTGGATGGCGACAACTAGCGCTGGATAGCGCTAGTTGTCGCCATCCAGCGCTAGTTGTCGCGTTTTGACTATCGCAAAAGAACCTGTATCTCTATAAAGAATAAATATACTACTATGATAACGTTAATTGTACTTAGTGCGACTGTTAATTAATCCAGCATATTATTGTCTATTGAATAATGCAGAACATACAATGCTATTGGTGCAGCTGTGCAAGTATATAAATATTATTATAATAATAATATAATATTATCCTAGACAATGAAAAGGTTTCTAGGCTTTGAAGTGTCTCAATTTTATTAAACGATAGCCAAAATAATTATAACTAATGCCTGTTTAGACGAACGGTTTGTTAGAGCATCACCAATTACTTCAATTAAGCTGTTACGCTGTTCTATAATTGGACAGTTTAGTTTAGATAAGTGCTGTAATGCTGTTTTAATATTCAAAATATGAAATCAGGTTTTATGAGAATTTATTCCAATCACGTTAAAACTAGATATTTTACTCCTAGCAATAATGCTTTGAACATCTTATGATATTTTTCAGTAACTCTAATTATGGTGATGCATTGGATTATTAATTATTTGTAGGTTAGATTTTATATATAAATAAACGCAGCATCAACTAATCTTATCAACCAGCCATCTTTATTCCACCTCTTTCAGAAGCATCTGACAGCAGGCTAGAGTTTCTCAACAAATGTAGTAATAGTTGGGACACGTTACATTCTCTTGTGGCGACCTCACTTCAGAAAGAGGAATACCCAAATATGCAGGATGAATATGAGCCTGTTGGAGTGTAAGTACCCTAGATCTCCGGCTATCCAGATTCCAGCTGGTACTTTTGTACCACCCATTTTCTTGTTAAATTGTTTACTAACTAGAACCCTGCAATAGCAGATATATCTTGAAGTTCTGGTCTAGAATCTCACAATTTGTAGTGGTGGAATTAAACTAATTAGTTTGTAAGTCCCCGTCTGCCCGCACCCAACCTAGCCCTGACCACTGCCTGCACTGTTTGCTTCATCTGCAATGGCGACTCACAGCAACCATCCCCTAAGAACCCTCAACCTCCAATAGTGAAGTTCAGTCACCCTTTGAACGCTCCACAGCGCTCAGTTTAGTAGACACAATTACACATCAGCTAGTTGAATTTCCTGAACATTGGCCACTGGTATTGGTCACTTCTCTGCAGACTTCATTTGAATTTTGGAAGATTGTACTTTGTGCGCTTGTTAGCTTGGTTTGGTTTATTGTATAAAGTTTGCTCTGAGAAAGATATCGTGGTGGACTGGCATCCTCTGAAGACAGGTAATCTTTAATATTTGGCATCTTTTACCTTTTTAGAGATTATTCTCACTGCTTCTCAGGCGATTTGTCACCTCGTGTTAATTCCTCAGTCGGCCAGTCGGGTGACAAGTTATGATTGGTATTTATTTACCTTAAAAACTAATGCTACGGGAAACATTTGAGCCCCATAAAAATGTCTATGTTCTTAAGCTTTTTTTTTTGAAATATAGGCTGAAATGGAGGTTGGTTAGTGGAGACTGAGAGGGCAGAATGCTCGAATCAGTCTCAGGCGAGCAAACGATAAAACTAATTTAACTTTTGTAGTGTTCCCGTTATCCTACTAAATTGTCGAAGCAGCAGGTAATTTTTCTAATGCTAACAGCAACAGTCGTCTACTGAGATGCCAATAAAGCAATATTTTTGGTCGGCTGGTAGATTTAATCTTCGGTAGAACTTTCGGTAGAACTTTGCAGAAGCAAGCAAATGCCTTAAAACCGTTTATTAGAAACTGCCAATATAGCAGACAATATTTCAACTCTATTAGCCGGCGCGAATCGGAATACGAAATCCATATTTTATTTCTATTTCCATAACTCAAGGCGTTAAACATCGTTCTAATTCAACAAAACGTGATCCAAAATCAGTTCCCCTAGGCTATCAACTTCCCAGACGGTTGTCATGTCCCAACATATTAACCTGTTTATAGTGTTTAACATCTTCCTCAGTCGAGTCTTTACTAGGAAACGACCCAAATTTGCGTTACGTTTTGGTTTGAGCAGTTGTTACGTTTAAGCTGGTTCTAAAATATTTTACCGAACCATTTTTGCTGAACCTTAACGTTACGGAAATGGTAGGAAAACATTAATCCTGTAATCTTCTGCCATGCAGCCTGGGCTTCATCATCGACTATTATTCCATAATCCAACTTAAAAATCGCTTCTACCATCCAAATATTTAGTAAACTCTGTCCTAACAATCAAATGATGATCACTGATTGAAAAGTAACATAGAGTAAGATAATGATCGTCCACAGCAGTAGTCTATCATGTCCAATGAAGTTCACAACTCACAAGTGTAAATGCTATCTAATGACTCCCAAAACGTTTGGTTCGGTTTTCAGGTTCAGTAACCGATAATATGTGTTTTTAGTGCTCATTTAAGTTGAGTCCTCCTGGTAAAAGGCAACCAGTTATCGACAGTTAGAGATAATGATACACACTGCATAGTTAGAGATACATTTGATCCAACTTCATATAATCGTCGTAAAGTTCACCTTTTATCAAATTTAAGTTGATTAAGCTCTAATAAATCGTATAGTAAAAAAGTGAATGTTTGTGGAGCCGAGGTCGAAATGTAAAATCAGTAAACATGTTAACACAAACCTATATACAATACATTGTCGGTAAACGACACAAATTAGCCTGTGCACGAGCTGAAGCTAAAGATTGACGGTGTTTTGTCGAACACATTTCCATCAGCATTTTGACAGCATATATCAAACCTTATTCCAGCATATTCCAAACCTTATTTCTAGCCCGATATAATGACCCTGTCACACACTAGTATATAGTATAGGAGACTACTAACAACTTATCATGTTATGTTATTGGCGCCTTTTAGCGTGTTCATTTACTGTTCATTTACTGTTCATTTACTGTTCATTCGCTGCTTTTAACTGCACTTACCGCCAAATGTTCATTACCTCTGAATATATCTGACAACGAAACCTTTTTCCCGTAATGAATCGGTTAACAGTAAAGATTCTCATTTGTTACTGCTCAATATTGTTCGGTTTTCACGTGAGATACAGATATGTATACTGTATAGACAGTTTTTGGGAGTTCCAAATAATTTCTGATTATTCTGATTTCTTGCGACAAATGATACTGCACTGTTAGGATAAACGACGTTTCAAAGTAACAACTTCGTATTCATGCTGACAAAATTGGTAAATATGTGAGAAAACTGTCTCATAAAATTTATTAATCAAAAATGGCTAAACGACAACAAATTGTTCAAATACTAGACTAAAATTAGAATAGAATTATATTAACAGATGATAAGGTAAAAGATACAATACATGCGAGATGGTGTATACACAATGGGAGTGAAATTATAGTGAGTGGTTACTGATAATGAGCGCGATGTGAAAAAACACTAAAACTTACTACTACTAGAAAACTGAAACTGTATGCAATAAAAAGGGGGAATGAAACTATAATATCTAAAATTATTCAGTACTAGCTATGATAAAACGCTTAATAGTATCCAGTTCTTCTCTCTTGTTAATTGTAGGGTTCGGATTAATTATGAACATCGCTTCGAAAATCTTTCTTCTGACAGTATTGGGCTCAATTCATAAAACATCTACTTCTAAACTGGGATTTAACCCCTCATGACAGCTCGAATAATGTATGGCAAAAGCTTGACTAACATTAGAAGGGGTAGCAGGGTAGGTAGCGTAGCGTAAGTGCTTACCTACACAAGCATGTACTTTCCTACTGGTTTCTCCAACGTACAGCTGGTCACATAATTTACACTTAATCTTATATACAACATTCTTCACTTCACAATCTTTATTACAAACTATCAAAGGACAAATTTTACATGAATTAATACTGCACACACGTTTATCGTACGGTCTGTTACTACATAAAATATTTCTCAACTTCGAAGTAGGTTGAAAGTTTACTTTGATAGGTAAATTATTCTGCTTTACATAATTTCTAATCTTATTGCTAGCACTGTCCGAAATAAAATATAAATTAAGAACTGTCCTGGAATCATCCTCAACACTCTGACGCCTGTTAGAATTACTACTGCTACAATAACGTCTTGGGTTCTGGTAACCGTTTTTCTGTAATAGATCATCAAGGAGTCTGAGAGAGTGCTCCTTTTCCGCTGGGCCAGACGAGATGCGGCAAGCCTCGCTATATAGGTTCTTCACTGTATTAATCTTAACAGACTAAGGATGGCAAGAGTCGTTGTGCAGGGTAAATCCTGGGTAATATCCTTTTGTTTCTGCTTGCGGTACAATCTGCTGGTTAATTTACCGTTTGGCTCGATCCGGTGGGTTGGTGTTAGTCACGTCAGTACAAAGCGGTTAAACTGTGCTAGCTTGTCCTCTAAAACCGGGTGGGTGGGGTCAGGTGTACCGGTGAATGGTGAGGGAAAGGGACACAATCTCCTCACTTTGCTGGAACTCGACTCCTCGGTGGGCTCAATCGGGGCACTAACTTCGCACTAGTGTCTGAGTTGGCACGCTGAGTGATAGCGTGTTTGTGTCTGATCTAACACACACTGAGCGATATCAACGGCAACTTTATCCTTAATGACTGGTCAATTCGCGGAGACACGGCGAAGTTAGGTCCGAGAGCTAAAACTGACTTCTGCTGCTCGGAGACACTGTCGGTGTTGAGAGTAGTGACTCTGTCGTCAGCAGGTTGAGTAGTAGGTGGAGGAGGAGGAGGAGTAGGAGGGTAGTATTTCTCCAACAACCAAGAAAACTTCTTCTGTTAACGGTCCTTATAATGCTGCTTAACATAACTAAAACGTGGTGTTCCTCGCAAATAGTAGCAATACTGATGAAAGTAGAATGGTCCACTTTATGATATGTATGGTCTATTAATTTCATAAAATTGTGTCTTTTAGGTTTTACCCCGTCGTGCATAGATCTGCTGGTTGCACTTGCAGAATGCAGTGTTTCCATTCATGGACACAATTAATTAAAGTTACTCTGTTAAATTATATTTATATATAAATATAATTTCAGCGAGTAACTGTAATTGAGTAGATAAACGACTTGTACGTCATCACGCGACCTTTACGCCGTGCAACTTTGTATTTGCTTTCCTGCAAACAGAAGGCAATACATTCACTTTACTCATTTACTGGGTTGTGATACTTGTTAACGCTACCTATTCATCGCTTTCGTCTACAACATACATGTACTTTTGGTAGACGATTCGTCTGTAATTCCCACATTACCACCTGACTTTTAACTTAGAACCGTGCCTTTAAACCCTTATAATTAGGTAATTTCTCCAACTGCAACTTAACTGGCCGACTGACTCACTGGATTCCTCTCAGATAGATCCACGTAGCTTACCTACCCTGCGGTCATTGGATTTCATAACCACGTGACCTGTACCCTTCTTCCTGGTTGGTTCTTGCTAAATCACGTGTCATTCCTCTGTGCTCTGATTAGACGATCCTGGACTTCTGCTGAGACGCATAGCGTTTTGTCATTGGAGATGAACGGAAGTCTTTAGCGAATTAGCGTTCTCTTTTCTATCTCTCCAGTGGTTAATAGACTGTGTACAGGCTGGAGGAGCTTGGCTCTCAGCTAAACTCAAATGTTTACCTCCACCACAGTTAATAGCAGCCATTATTTTACTTACTGGTGTATGAGTATATGTCAGGTTGCTAAATTGTGGCCTTGTTGCGGTTGGCCGGGACGCTTTGGGATTTCAATGTTGAAATATCTGTAATATTGACATATCTGGAATATATTTGTCGTTGAATCATATCCTGGTGCTGTTGTTCGATCAACCTTGCAAGAGATTGTTGCACGTTTTATGTGACATTCCCCTAGAATAACATATGAAAATTTCTTCTGTCGGCCAAACATCCTTACCAAAACTTACTCCACTCCCCTTCCGATATTTAACCTCTGAAGCAGTTAAATATCTTCCATCGTGCTAATTCCCATTTATTCCTAACTCTCGCCTGGCCGGTGCCTTATTAATTACTGTCGTTTTGTCTGTACGCGAGCTTTGTTCGATATTTTGTCGTACCTTCCTAGGGGTGCAGAATGCAGGATATAAAACGATATCCTCTATTAAGACAGGAAGCTTTTAATGATGAAAACCAAGATCTAAACGAGAGTGAAGTAGAAACCTTTATTCGTGAGTACCATGTTGGTGGAACATTTTTTAAAGTTATGTAAGGCAGATCTATCTTATGTTTGTTTGTTTTTCTGTCCATCGCTAATCTAACGAATCATGTTTTTGCATGTTGTGACTTTACTGTGCATGTATGAGATTGTACTCCAGTTGCCCCTAACGAATACCCTTTTGATCCTCCTGTTGCATAATAATTGATATTACAACACTAGTCTAGTAGATCTATAGTTCTACAACATTAGCACTTCTCTCCAGCTTTAGATTACTTCTCACTTATCTCCCAGCTTTAGATTACTCGAAGAGAATTTACATGATCCACCCGGATTTGATCTGCATTTTCAACACCATTTCTCCGGACGAGTCAAAAGACCCAACTGCTGACGACAAGAGACACAAATCGGCAGAGGTTTGTTATTTGTTTTGATTACAAGTGTGGGGAAGCACAGCTGTACGCTGTGTTTATCTACCTTGCTCAAACCGTCTTACATAAGTAACGAGGTGTATGTAAACCTACATGTAATTGTAAAGAGTAAAGATGCACAGTGCACCCGTATATATATAATGGAGTAATAAGGGTTGTTTGATAAGAACAGGACGTTATGAATGTAGTACTGTGATTCTGTTCAATATCTTTATGAGGGAACCATTCACTGCCAGAGAGGTGATATTGTATGTGTTTCTGTTGTTTCTTCCCGTAATGGTTATTGACAGTGTCCAACTGTATTTTATTGGCATGTAGTTTCATGTAGTTGTTGTTTATTAATATTTACGTTAAGTTTTGCAAAATTGCGCAACCGGCGCAGCTCATTAATGTTCAGTAATTTTACTTCAAGTTTATGTCTGGAAAATCAACTAATTGCAAAGTTAGACTTGTTTTTACGTATGATTATCTACTGGGATGCATGTAAGAATTAATTTTCCCTTAACTCCCATCACCAACGGTATATCATAACTATCGAAGTATTGCTCTGTCGACTCGGACTAAGTCAAAATACAGAGCAGTTTTCTAACTGCCACTTGGAATATGATACAGAGCAATTTCTAAATGCCACCGCACGCCCCTCTTTTATCCAGTTAGCACTTCAATACCTCATGTTTCGAGCTATTCTTCTCCCCACTATCATGTATCAAATTACTTGCCTAACCGCCACCAAATCTGTTAATGAGCGTAGTAAAATCATTCGCTATCCTGGTTGCCATGGCAACCTGCAGAGTGACCCTGCCAGGGGGTCTTGCATAAGGGCGTTTAGGTTTTAGTGTACTTTTCGTTTAGCTTGGTGTCCAACTTCGTGTTAGATCGATTACACATGACAGTCGTTAGCCCCACCAATACTAACCGGGTACCCCATCTGCCCCACCATGTATCCGACACATTGCCAACAACTTGTAAATGAGCCGCTCTTTTCAGGACGCATCCACGCCGGGCCGGCCTGTTGTTCTAGGGGGCAGCTTCCTTTTTAGCAACTCATGCGACGGCTACATCTCACCTACTTTAATTGAAAAGTACGAGTCGTTAGTAAACGATCGAAGCCTTGACAAAGAGAACCTGCCAAATAACGAGGATTGTTATGATGAGGATTCGCTGACTGAGGATGTAGGTGCGAACCAGGACATCATTTCTTTTGCTGCCGCTCCCTCTTGTATTGAATCGTCTGTAGATATGGAATCGGCTGAGAAACCTCTTGAGATTGAGACAGCAGACTTGACTAGCCCTTATGTTTCCCCTAACAAGAAAGATGTCATCACATTCTTCCTAACTGAGATAGGCCGACAGAAGACATTGGAAGAGGAGAATGAGGCTGGGTCTGATGGATATGTGCCTACAGAGACAGTAGGAGAGACGACCCCTGACTGTAATACTTCTGATGGAAGTAACAAAGAGAATGAGTCGAACAACAAAGATATCATCAGTTTCCTTCAGACTGAAACAAAGACCGAGACTCCCCGGAAGCTGAGATATTCTTTGTCAGTCCCACCCCCGAGATCGCAATCCGATTTTCGAAAACCGTATATTTCCCTCAACTTTTCGGACATCATCTCCTTTTACAATAGCGAAGAAAGTCTCCTTCAGGCATACGATACTGAACCGGTAATAGCTCAAGACGAGCAATGTTCAGATGAAGCTGAAGCTGATGAAGAGGAGCTCAAATCCCCCAAAGATGAGGATACGTCCGTAAACAATCCCGATCAATTCGTATTCGAGAATGATCGTTCAGTATCCGCTAGTACAGTACCCGTTAGTACTATTGCGACTTCGACACCAAAACATTCTTCTGGAAAGAGGAAAACACCGTTGATGATTCATCAGGGATCTGTCATCTCATTTTACAGTTCTGAAGAAAGCTTTTTGGAAGCTTTAGAAGTTTCGAATGTGGAAGCATCAGATACCGAAGATCCCCACGAAATGCCCAGAACAGACGATGTAATACACATAGATTTGCCAGACATTCATTGTGAAGATGACGCAATCGATACCCAAGACACTACCAACAGTGATATCAAAGTATTTAGTAATCGAAGTGATCTACCCGATATACCTAGATTACCTACCCACAATATTATAGCTACAGCGCCATCCCATTCCCAATCACAACCCGAGCTAAGGAAGAGCAACTCGGTACTGGTCGTCACTGAAGAGTTTCCAGATATAATTTCGTTTTACAACCCTGGGGTTGATGTTTCTGCTGTAACGAAGCAAGAGATTGAAGACTCTATAAGAAGAAGAGAGGATTCAGCATCGGTCGACACTGCTGAGTTTGGAACGATAGAATTGCCGAAGTCGAATGACGGAATGAGTGGACTTGATAAAGAAGTTGCTACTGCGCCAGACCAGGAACCGTTTGTTGTCGTTGATGACTCCATTGAAGAAGATAGCGAAAGCGAGACAAACCCCGACAAATTTGTTTTCCATAACGATCGGTCGAAAACATCAGAAAAACATATCTCTGCAACTTCGAAACTGAAAGGTCAGATTGAGGAGAGACACACTCCAATGATGGTCCATCAAGGATCTGTCATAACTTTCTACTGTAATGAATCCAGTTTCTTGGCTGCCAAAGATTCACCTCAACAAGAGTCTTCTTCCGAAGCTGCTGAAGGAGATATAAACGGCATGATTTTTGACGTGACTGAAGATGATATTGAAGGGAATGATAGCTCTGAAAACGCCGACAACTTTGACATCAAAGTTTATAGCAACACTGTTCTAGATTCTGATGAGATTGTAAATAGTTACAAGGGCACTACTGAAGAAATTCGACCAGCCATTTCAGAGATACCTATTCTGGAGGAGGCTCAAATAGACGAAGGTCAAATAGACGAAGCTCGAATTGAAGAAGATAAAATCGAAGAAACTCAAAGTGAAGAAGGCCAAAGTGAAGAGAGTCAAAGCGAAAGAGCTGAAATAGTGGACGCTCAATTTTACGCAGCTCAAAGGGAAATAAGCCAAATTGAGAAAACTCGAATTGTGAAAACTAGAATTGTGCAACTGGAAGCTAACATTTTAGGAGCTAAAGTTATGGAATCTCAAATCGATGAAGCTCAAATCCAGAAACCTCAAATTGAAGAACCTCAAGTCGAAGAAGCTCAAGTCGTAGAGAACCAAATTGAAGATGCTCAAATCGAAGAAACTAAAATCGAGGAAGCTCAAATTGAAGAAGTTCAAACTGAAGAAGCTCAGATTGAAGAAACTCAAATCCAGGAACCTCAAATTGAAGAAGCTCAAACTGAAGAAGCTCAAATTATAGAAGCTCAAATTGAAGAAGTTCAAATTGAAGAAGTTCAAATTGAAGTAGTTCAAATTGTAGAAGCTCAAATTGAGGAAGCCATAGTAAAACCAAAAGCAGAGGAGATTCTTGAAGATATTCTTGAAGAACCTGAAGTCCTTGAGAAAAGTAAAAAAGAAGATGAAGACCAGTTTGTCCATATCGTAGACATGAATTTCCGTGACTCTGAGGACGACATGCCGGGCCTTGAGTCTATCCCCGATAGCATCCATGAGTCTGATGAATCCGAAAGACAGGATTCTTTGGTTGTCGTTGAAGACTCTTTTAGCGAAGATGGCAGATCTATCAGAAAGGTGCAAGATATTGAGAATCTACCCAGCATTGAAAGAGCAATCGATATGATAGATGCGATTGGAGGAGATATAGAAGTTATTGAAGATCTTGGTATCGATCTTCCTGAACCTCTAGACGAAGATTTCTTATACGATGACGATGAGTTTGAAAGAGACATCACTGAGGAGATAGATTCTTTGATCTCCGAAGCTGAGCTGCTGATGGCTGCAAATGAACCTGGTGACGACAATTTGTTGGATGATTTGGATAACTTCTTCGATGAGGTTGATGCCCCAGAAGAGCTTCTCCTTAGAGCAGAGCCAGACGAAGTGCCCCAACTTCAGATGAGAAACGTGTCCCAAAATGGTGATCAGGAGGTGTCTCCACGAGATTCAAGCTCTGAATCGGCAATAATCAACTTTATCACCGACAACATGGAGAAGTACATGGAAAATACGCCTGACTTCTCCTTCATAGCACCTCCACCGTACGACACAACAGCTGCTTCTGAAGCTGCTGATGATGAAATCTCTGAGATTGATGAAGTGTTAGCGGGTATTGATGAACTACTGGATGTTGATGATGACCCTGATGTCCCGGGATACGAGACTCCTGAACCTCCCTATCCCTTCAGAGATACTCCAACTCCTCAACCTACCACCCCTACTGTCACACGACATCTACTCAGAACTACTAGCTTTGGTTAGTCCTTTTTAATTGTTTTTCTACTTGTTTTAACTGCTATATGTGTAAATTATTATAGCTGCACCGTGTGCCAAGCTCTGCGCCAGCCTTACCTTATTCCTTAACTTCATTATGATAAGTTTATTAGTACCCGACCTGTTGAATTGTGAACGGCGATATGATTTTGTACAACATAGCATTTCCCGACGTCGTCAAACATGTTTTACTGTAAACGATACCACTAAGTTTCTTAAATAAGTGTGAACTTGCCGAGCCTTGATAAGTATCATATAAACAATATTCATGCGTTCATTAAGTACGTAGTATGCAGTTTACAAGAAAGGATATATTAAACATAGCATGCATAATTACGCAGGTAAATATTTAGTAACAACAGAAATAATTATAGTACTTATAAAAACTTACAAACTAGTGAACTGCATCAACCTTCAACACTGTTCTTTGCATATACTCATTACTCACATAATAAATAGTCATGACTTTAGTTTCGATGGCTCCTAAGATACTACGTAGACAAGTTCACACCGGTACTTCTCTGGTTATTATTAAGTACTGGCGAATGACGGACCCTGAGCCGCTGCTGTTTACTGTCGATAACAAATGAACAAGCCACTAGTAAGTAGTAATGACTCATTACCTTATCTTTTCTACTGATTAAACCGGCCGGAATCGGACAGTTTCAGGCACAGTTAACGGTTAGTTGACAGTTTTAATTAACGGTCCTCTGCATCTACATTTGTAATCGTGTAATTGTATGGTTACATGTTATCGTAGGTTATGTAATGATATGAATCAAATGATCATGATAATCGTGACTAATATTGTCTAATGGTCTATTAGTTAAATCTTTGTGAGTAAAAATAGCACTGTTTAGTGTTTAGCTTTACTTTAAACTCATTTTAAGCAAACTTTTCCAATCATAGTTCGACCAAGGTACTAGTACAGATGTAGATTTATACGTGTACCCATATCTAAATACAAGACTTACGGTCAACAGTTACCAGCCAACAAAAGCGAATATACTTTTGAAACTTTTTTGGCTGTGTCGAATGCTTTATTATGGCCATTTGGTCGAATGGACATGGGCATCGACGAAGTTGCCCAACCCCTCGGATTGGGAAACTGTTTGTTCTCGTGGGAGATATTCGCTATAGTGGTGAAAGGTCAAGCGTGAGATAAACCAGCTTGATAACTGATGGCAATTAGATAGCTGAAGGAGGACAAATAGAGGCGGACAAATAAAGGTGGACAAATATATGCGGACAAATATAGGCGAACAAATAAAGGCGGTTAAATAAAGACGGCTAAATTTAGGCGGACAAATATAGGCGGCTAAATATAGGCGGACAAATATAGGTGGCTAAATATAGGCGGACAAATAAAGGTGGACAAATAAAGGTGGACAAATAAAGGCGGACAAATAAAGGCGGACAAATATAGGCGGACAAATAAAGGCGAACAAATAAAGGCGGTTAAATAAAGACGGCTAAATTTAGGCGGACAAATATAGGCGGCTAAATATAGGCGGACAAATATAGGTGGCTAAATATAGGCGGACAAATAAAGGTGGACAAATAAAGGCGGACAAATAAAGGCGGACAAATAAAGGCGGACAAATATAGGCGGACAAATAAAGGCGGAAAAATAAAGGCGGACAAATAAATGCGGACAAATAAAGGCGGACAAATATAGGCTGACAAATAAAGGGCGGACAAATAAATGCGGACAAATAAAGGCGGACAAATAAATGCGGACAAATATAGGTGGACAAATAAAGGCGGACAAATAAATGCGGACAAATAAAGGCGGACAAATATAGGTGGACAAATAAAGGCGGACAAATAAAGGCGGACAAATAAAGGCGGACAAATAAAGGCGGACAAATAAACTGCGTATGTATGAACTGTGTATAATATGTATGTATGGGCCTGCTTTATAATCATGCTATATAACTCCCACCTAACAACTCGGATTTAAAAACCGTAGACTGGTGGTTTAAACAACTTATATATCGGAATAACATTACCTTAGCTCTCGAAATAGCTCCATTACAAATAATTTGACCCGAAGTATTCACATTGCACCGACTGAAGCATATTTTCATTATTGGGTGATGTACCATATTCATGATAATTGATAATGTCTGTATATGCTCCTATATAAATACGCAACAGTATCATCAAACAGGATTAAGTCTGAAAAATGTGTTCAACTATTCGTTAAAAATTAGTCAATAGTCGCTTGTGTTATTATATATATATCGAGGTCAAAGGGCTGCGAGAGCTTGTTACCATAATATGCCCAATTATATCAAAGGCTCAATTAACAATAGACAATTGATCAAGCTGAGCTGATCAGTGCAGTTTCACGACTGTGAAATATCTAAACTTGATAAATAACAAGCTAAATGTTTATATCCTTGTAGTTGTTCATGCGATAAAACAATGATATGAAAAAAAAAACAAACACTTTAGTATCTAAGTTCAAGACAATAGTTCATACAAACTAAAAATAGAAACCAAGAAAATTTTGCTTTTTTAATCGACAATCTTCAGTGTTTTACAGTTCAGATTCGCAACAAAATATTATTTATACGCGTCAAGGAAACAAATTATTGAACCAATGTAGATGAAATGTAGATGCAATGTAGATGCAATGTAGATGCAATGTAGATGCAATGTAGATGCAATGTAGATGCAATGTAGATGCAATCCAATGTAGATGCAATGTAGATGCAATCCAATGTAGATGCAATGTAGATGCAATCCAATGTAGATGCAATGTAGATGCAATCCAATGTAGATGCAATGTAGATGCAATCCAATGTAGATGCAATGTAGATGCAATGTAGATGCAATGTAGATGCAATGTAGATGCAATCAGCAATGCAACACATTTCATGCCTCGGCGAGTTAAAAAGTGTAGCGCAGCCTGAAGAGTGAAGACCTAGTCAATATTGAACCCTTCAAGAATCCTTACTGATTCCCTACACACTTTAGAAACTTTGTGTGAACAGCCTTATTTTTACCGTATCCAGCTGACACGTTTCTCTTGTTACCTTTTAGTAGTACATATTGTTACAATACCATTGTGTTGATTGTTTTCTCGTGGAAACTGACAAGTACCCCCTCAGATGCAGATGGTGACAGTGACGAAGAGTACGACACTCTGTACGAAGCATTGAACAAACCTATACTGCCACCCATACCGGTAATTTCACATTTCACATGCTTTTTATCACCGTTAAGCTCAAGTTTCATGAAGTCGATTGTTTTGACAGTTTTTAAAATGTTATATTTCGGTATTTCCCGGTACGAGCTGAAGTAAGACTTCGTTTAAATATTTATATGGCTGTATCTGTCGGAAACTTAACTGTTGCGAGCCTGCTCTCAACTACCGGTAAAGTAATTCATAAACAAGCAGAAATCAAAATAATGGTATATATTGTAAAAGTAATTGGGTATTTGTACAGGTTATAAGATAATAAGATACCCCATAAAGCTCGTAAAAAGCAGTACGTCAGGAACAAAATACCAAAATATTATCACACCAAGACACAATATCTTTTTTAATAAAGTGATGATAGACCGTATGTTTTCTAAGGCTCGATTTGTAGCCTTCTAGATTGACAAGCTCAGTTATGTTAACCTGGGGGTTTCATGGGCGTGGAACCCAATGAAAGGTGAGATTTCCTATTACGTCCTCCTTACTGGATCAGGACTGAGGTATGTCTCGTGAAGACAGCCATAGTGTCTATAGATAGTAAACAAGGCAAGATGGAGTTCTCAACCCATACTTCAAGAGAACTTAAGAGAGAAAAGGCTGCCACGGCATACCGTCTTATCATGGTTAATCTTTGATGAACATAAACATAATAAACAGCATGACAAAAATCACGACCGCCGAAGTCCTAAGGTAAGTCAGAACTTTTCTCTCTAGAAAAATAGGAAAGAAAAAATGTACTATGCATACCAATGCAGGACATAATAAGCAGCTTCATGACACTAAAACACGACCTCCGATAACCAAAGGTCCACCGGTGCGTGATATAATTATACCTTACTAATACCTAATTATACCTTACTAATACCTAACAAGCAGACTCAATACAGGATAAAAACATATAGAACTATCAACAAACCCATCTGTCAACAGATGCCTCGGATCTGGATAACATGACCTAATTTGTTACTATTAGTGTATTATTATACACTATAGTAGGTCTCTCCGGGCAGTAAAACTTTAGTTAGGCTCTACACCAAAAGTAGGTCTCTCCGGGCAGTAAAACTTTAGTTAGGCTATCGAGTCTACACCAATAGTAGGTCTCTTCGGGCAGCAAAACTTTAGTTAGGCTCTACACCAATAGTAGGTCTCTCCGGGCAGCAAAACTTTAGTTAGGCTCTACACCAATAGTAGGTCTCTCCGGGCAACAAAACTTTAGTTAGGCTCTACACCAATAGTAGGTCTCTCCGGGCAGCAAAACTTTAGTTAGGCTACTCCAATAGTAGGTCTCTCCGGGCAGCAAAACTTTAGTTGGGCTCTACACCAATAGTAGGTCTCTCCGGGCAGCAAAACTTTAGTTAGGCTACACCAATAGTAGGTCTCTCCGGGCAGCAAAACTTTAGTTAGGCTCTACACCAATAGTAGGTCTCTCCGGGCAGCAAAACTTTAGTTAGGCTCTACACCAATAGAAGGTCTCTCGTTTCTCCGGGCAACAAAACTTTAGTTAGGCTCTACACCAATAGTAGGTCTCTCCGGGCAGCAAAACTTTAGTTAGGCTCTACACCAATAGTAGGTCTCTCCGGGCAGCAAAACTTTAGTTAGGCTCTACACCAATAGTAGGTCTCTCCGGGCAGCAAAACTTTAGTTAGGCTCTACACCAATAGTAGGTCTCTCCGGGCAGTAAAACTTTAGTTAGGCTATTGCTTGTGGTAGATACCACGCCTCTTCTTATCTCAAAATACCTTGGACATATATTAAGTGCACCGACCTCTAGTATTATATAAAACAGTGGTTTCATTGACTTTCATTTCAAAATCGTACAATCATTTTCCACTTAAATTATATGTTTTAATTAATTTCAAGTCTTCTGTTGTGGATAAAATTTGTATTTAAAGATTATACTCGTCAGGAGGTAATTGATAAAACCTGATCTTACAAAAAATCGGCATTTTAAACGATAGACGAAAATAAAAAAAGGCATTCTGAATTTGTACGGTGATCAGTCTAAGTCTCATACCTGAAATCAGAATATCATAATACCTACTTGGAATGTAACTCGCACGAGAAGAAAACAAATAGAATAGAAGTGTTGAGAGGGCACAACTGTTAAAGAAGTCAATACACGCATAACGTATATGATATGTGTTATTATTTCAGTAGATTAATTATATATACAATAAATACATTTAAATATACATTTCTTCTTTTGTTCTGACGAGTAAACGTTCTGTTGAGGAATTTGTATAGTGTCCATTCGTCACCAAAACTTTCGAAGAGATAGAGAATAAATATAGACTTGGATAATGGATTACGCAAGTCATAGACCAAAGTCGAAAGTATGGCGTATGAACAATGCCTTCTAAACGAAAAATATTTGTATGATATTGTATGAATCATAAAAATATATAAGAAATTAAAAGATTAATAACTAAGTGCGCCCGGCATGTTTAATAGAAAATAAAACTCTTCTTTTGATTGGAGCAGTCGATTTAATAAAGCTTATTTTTATCTTATAATTAAGATAATTAAGATAATTAAATCGTGATTAGATAAACGGAGACTGATTAGCTAGTGCACGGTGCTGCTTCAGAAGCCCAACTGAGCTGTTAAACCTATAATAATAAACTGCGATTAACCTCTTGCGATGTACGTGTGTCAGCTCCATGCTAATATAAATAGTAATGTGATATTACTTTTCAGAGGGTGGTATGTGAGGACGAGGACGAGGACGATATTAGACCAGCTAGATCCCTCACGTCATTCTCAGACTACACCCCTCAAGGAACCAGCAAGACCTCCCACCTTATCAACTCTAAAAGCTGCGATTATGATTCTGACGGAATGGTATTATCAACAGGGCTGTTATCAGAGATTGTCCAACACCCACTAGCCGGACAGAGAGGCTCACTAGCCGGACAGAGAGGGTCTCTGAAACGCTCTGCTTCGTCTGGGGACCGTCCTGGACGACAAAGCGCGTACGCTGGTCTCCATGGTACTCAACTCACGCCATCTTCTTTCAACAATGATCCGATCCTTGAAGCTCAACTGTTCTTCTTACAAAACAATATAGGTGGCTCAACCAGAGAGCTGCACGTGGAAGAGAGAGACGAGAGTGAAGATGAGCAGTTATCCCCGATATCAAGTCTGGCTCAGACTATATCAGAGAGGTTGTCAGCACAGCATGGAGTAGGAGGGAGGCCTGGGAACAGAACGGTTAAACCCTCCGATGTGGTCAAGATTGACAAGCAGATCTTCGGGTGAGTCTGACATTTTGATATGAGCAGCAGCGTATAGTACGTGTCACCTGACAACTGCAGTGACAACTTCATTAAGTTATTAGCCAACGAAAGGCATGTCAGGTTAAGTTAATCGCCCACGTTGCTAAATTTTAAGAGTGGACACGTTTATGATTCGGAAACGAAATTTATTGATATTATGGGCAAATATGGCATCGTTCAGAGCGGTATAGGAGGAAGGCAAATACTGTCACATGTTGTCTGTTTAGAATGGGGAGGGGATATATAAGATATTATACATTTATCACATGCCTTCTCATGCGATATCAAAACTTTCGCCCACGAGGCTTGCCGAGTTAGCGAAAGTTTCGATATTTCCCGAGGCTTGCCGAGGGTTATATCGACATTTTCAATCACGAGGCTTGCCGAGTTTTGAAAATGTTGATATCGCATGAGAAGGCATGTGATTAATGTTTTATCACACTTTATTTGGAGCCAAATTTGGCCGGGAAAGCAGAATTTGATCAAACGTTAGTTATAAATCTCACCAAAGCAAAACTAGACATGTCGAACTTATTTATGTTTATAATGTCCAAGCTATATATAGCTCTCGATAAGTTAGTATTTCAGATATTAAAGTTACAATACGTGAAATTAGAATCTCGCGTTTCACATTTATGACACAGTGAATGCTGTATGCCGCGCCCAATTTGCTTTTTTCTGGTACGTAGTGCATCGAATATTAATGTTTTTTCCGCCTATGGGTCTTGTACTTATGAGTCTAGAATATTCCGCCGCGAGCGCGTTTGATACGTAATTACATCCTGCAAATCAATTGATGTGAGGTGATTCTAATACTTTATTTCTATTAGATATTTTTAGAGTCATTAAAACTGTAGATGCAGTATAATGTATAGAACATCCGTTTAAGTGTTGATTATACATCACAGTCCTTATCGTATAATCTGTATCTGCGATAAGGTGAAAGAATTTCCTGGTTGTTAAATTTGAATAGGGTTGGCGCCATGATTGTCTATTTATCAGTCCACATTATACACTGCACACCCTAATTTACACCAACAATATTATCGTCCGTCTTGATTCTTGATTGTCTGTTATTTCAGAATGATTTAATCAATGCAACTTGTAATCGTTGACTTAGAATTTTATCAAGTATTCTGCTTAGTTCTTAGTCACTATACATCTTTACTTGCCATTATTTGCCATTATTTGGAGCCAAATTTGGCCTGGAAAGCAGAATTTGATCAAACGTTAGTTATAAATCTCACCAAAGCAAAACTAGACATGTCGAACTTATTTATGTTTATAATGTCCAAGCTATATATAGCTCTCGATAAGTTAGTATTTCAGATATTAAAGTTACAATACGTGAAATTAGAATCTCCCGTATCACATTTATGACACAGTGAATGCTGTATGCCGCGCCCAATTTGCTTTTTTCTGGTACGTAGTGCATCGAATATTAATGTTTTTTCCGCCTATGGGTCTTGTACTTATGAGTCTAGAATATTCCGCCGCGAGCGCGTTTGATACGTAATTACATCCTGCAAATCAATTGATGTGAGGTGATTCTAATACTTTATTTCTATTAGATATTTTTAGAGTCATTAAAACTGTAGATGCAGTATAATGTATAGAACATCCGTTTAAGTGTTGATTATACATCACAGTTCTTATCGTATAATCTGTATCTACGATGAGGTGAAAGAATTTCCTAGTTCTTGTATTTGAATAGAGCTGTGGTGTCATAATTAGTGTCTATTTATCAGTCCACATTATACACTACACTCCCTAATTTACATCAACAATATTATCGTCCGTCTTGATTCTTGATTGTCTGTTATTTCAGAATGATTTAATCAATGCAACTTGTAATCGTTGACTTAGAATTTTATCAAGTATGCTGCTTAGTTCTTAGTCAGTATTCATCTTTACTTGCCATTATTTGCCATTATCTGCTTCGAGCTAGAAATTATTTGAACTGGAAATTATCAGAACATTTGTAATATTCAAATGTATCTCTTCAACATTTTAGAACGCAGTACTCCACCAGCCTATAACCACCCTGGTCATGGCCAGGTAGTTCACCCGTACTGTTACCAATATTGAATTGGTCTAATGAATGGCAGCACATTAATCATCGGACCTGTTTGCCCCAGTGCCCAGACTAATTTATAACCAGATTAGCTGATTAAGTTACGTCATTCGTCCCTTGATATATTTATATAAATATTATATTTTATAGGATGTTTTTATTGCACTTATTTGCACTAACTAAAATTCAGTTGAAACTAGTCCTGGGATAGAATTTTCGCTCTTTATTGTACAGAATCTACATATAAGTCTCTTTATCAGTCTGTTTATAGATCAGCCACGAATTTCGCAAGCTAATCTAGGCGAAACCGGTTTGGAAAAGCCAAGTATAATTTCTGCACAATTTCTATATGGAATATGGCTCAAAGAAGGGATCAGAGGGGGTTAAAATTGAGGTCTGAAATGGCTGAAATCTGGCTTTGTTTTGTGTGTTTTCTTCGTTCGAATTAATCAAACATCGTCTAGTGTTTACTATTTTTTGTGAGGGTGACTGTAGTTTGTTCTGACACTTCCTTTTTAATTTCAAGTAAGCGATTAAGGAAATTAATTATCCTGATTGATTGTATCGCTGACAAGTACCAAAACTTTGTGAAACTTTCAAGTCTGCTTGTAAACTTTGATCTCGTTTTCAATAACCTTAAGTCACTTAAAGCTCGTACAAGCCAGGGAGTTTTTACTTTGTTTCATCATCCGAAGCCTAATTAGGCTTTGAACTATAAAGTGCAATAAAAAGGGAACAGCTTGAAAAAGTTTTACAACAAAAAATTTTATTTTGCTTGACGCATCTCAAACACAAGGAAATATTTTCAAAACCAGGTACAAATATAAATTTTTCCTAATACTGGAAAGTTTATCTGATCATTGCATTAACGGTCATAGACTACTTAAGGTTGTTGATTTAAATCTTTATTTAAATCAGTACCTCGCAGTAGTAGAACAGTTGTTGAGAGTGGGCTCCTTGTTCCTAGATGGGAATATCGGGCTCTCTCTGAGTAACTGATTGATATTTCATGCCCCCGGGTGAGAGCCAGTGCTCCCCATCGGGGCATGTAATATCAATTCTGCTTTCCTGCTAAATTTGGCTCGAAAGTGTGATAATATATTATATTTGACCAAAACCCATAATCATGGGTAGAGTGTACCGCTGCCAGTGTCTCTCTTTTCCAAACAAAAGGAAATGATATTAATTTGAGGAACAGTCCGCTAATGCAAATTGATACCGAGAATGAAATCGGTCGCTCGCTTTTTCAAATCAATAAGCTTTATTACAATTCGTAGGCCGTGATCGAATGGAAAAAGCGAGCGACCGATTTCATTCTCGGTATCAATTTGCATTAGCGGACTGTTCCTCAAATTAATATCATTTCCTTTTGTTTGGAAAAGAGAGACACTGGCAGCGGTACACTCTACCCATGATTATGGGTTTTGGTCAAATATCATCTCTTTTTGATTATAATGTCAGGATAATTTACACAGCTAGTCAAAACTTCATTAACAAGGAGGTAATTTCGACGATTTCGAAATTCTGCCTTTGAAAACGTTTCCTTGTGTTTAGTTAGGTATTTCTGTCGATAACCGACTGAATATGGCACTTTTTACTCATTCAAGTTGGCATTAAATTCATATATAATGCCATTTAATTTTAAATATTGTGGAAAGCAGAATATGTTCGAAATCACGAATGAGCAAATTTCTCACCTTTCGCACGTGCAAACTTTGAGCGGACGTCGCGTGCGCATACAATATTGAATCACCGTAAATTTTTGCATAGTGGTATTTAATATATAGTTTGATAAGCATGCAAAGTTTCAGAAGATTTAAAAAAGAACTTGGATCACAACGGGACTCCAAAGTTGATAAAAATCGTGAAAATCAAAATTTTTAGCGATTTTAGCTATTTTAAATGAATTTGGGCGTGTCCCCACGTGTGCAACTTTTCGATTTTTAACTTTAAAACTAGCCTATAACACAATTTACACCTTTAAGAAGCAAAATTGAGCTCCACAACCCAAGGGATGGCCCAACACCAGAGAATACTAATTCACAACTTTTGTGTTTTTATAAAATTATTCTTCAAAAAAGCACTAACTTCAATAGCAAATATCTTTATGAAGGAGCAAGGTAGGAAACTATTCCGGTAGATTTTCGGAATGCTTGAACAATTATCTAAGATGAAAATGTCCTCAGATTTTGAATAAAATTACTCCTTAATAGTGTAAAATCGATTTAAAAAGTTGTTACTTTGTCAAAAGTCAAGTTTTAAAAACACTTAACTTGATGACGTCATCAAGTGATGATGATGACGTTAAATTATTTTTCAATACAATGTAAACTAAAGCTTAAACAATTATCTTTAAAACCTGTGGTTCGAGATGACTGTATCGTTTATACTTTTGAATCTACGGACACTTAAATGTAGGCTACAATTGACTGCAAAAAGCGTCTATCACAATGCTGGCAAGCATTACCGTCGCCCTTATATTCACAATACTATTTACCCCCTATACTATTATATCCCATTTATTGTTTTCCAGGCATTAAGACTCATCGAAAGTAGTTCAGCAGGTATATTTAAGTTCAAAACATTCTAGTTCAATGTTAAAGATGACAGGAATAAGAAATAGTTATGTGGAGGTTTTTAAGAAATTTGCGCAAAATACGCGCCAGCATGTTATACGAAATTAGGTAAAAAACCCAAAATCGCCATATTCAGGTGCCTTAAAAACCATGTTAAAATTGAGTTAGAGATCTGAAACTTTGCAGGGCGTCTAGACCTTGTCCAAATCGACTGTAAACAAAATTTCATGTTTCAGCAGTATCGGCAAGTGGGTTTTCTGGAACCCCTGTTTTACAACAGATTGTCGTGAAGTATAGTATAGACGCTTTTTGCAGTCAATTGTAGCCTACATTTAAGTGTCCGTAGATTCAAAAGTATAAACGATACAGTCATCTCGAACCACAGGTTTTAAAGATAATCGTTTAAGCTTTAGTTTACATTGTATTAAAAAATAATTTAACGTCATCATCATCACTTGATGACGTCATCAAATTAAGTGTTTTTAAAACTTGATTTTTGACAAAGTAACAACTTTTCAAATCGATTTTACACCATTAAGGAGTAATTTTATTCAAAATCTGAGGACATTTTCATCTTAGATAATTGTTCAAGCATTCCGAAAATCTACCGGAAAAGTTTCCTACCTTGCTCCTTCATAAAGATATTTGCTATTGAAGTTAGTGCTTTTTTGAAGAATAATTTTATAAAAACACAAAAGTTGTAAATTAGTATTCTCTGGTGTTGGGCCATCCCTTGGGTTGTGGAGCTCAATTTTGCTTCTTAAAGGTTTAAATTGTGTTATAGGCTAATTTTAAAGTTAAAAATCGAAAAGTTGCACACGTGGGGACACGCCCAAATTGATAGAAAATTGCTAAAATCACTAAAAATTTTGATTTTCACGATTTTTATCAACTTTGGAGTCCCGTTGTGATCCAAGTTCTTTTTGAAATCTTCTGAAACTTTGCATGCTTATCAAACTATATATTAAATACCACTATGCAAAAATTTACGGTGATTCAATATTGTATGCGCACGCAACGTCCGCTCAAAGTTTGCACGTGCGAAAGGTGAGAATTTTGCTCATTCGTGATTTCGAATATATTCTGCTTTCCACGATATTTAAATGGCATTATATATGAATTTAATGCCAACTTGAATGAGTAAAAAGTGCCATATTCAGTCGGTAATCGACAGATATACCTACCTAAACACAAGGAAACGTTTTCAAAGTCAGAATTTCGAAATCGTTGAAATTATCTCCTTATTAAAATGAAGTTTCGACTGTGTAAATTATCCTGACATTATAATCAAAAAGAGATGATATTTGACCAAAACCCATAATCATGGGTAGAGTGAACCGCTGCCAGTGTCTCTCTTTTCCAAACAAAAGGAAATGATATTAATTTGAGGAACCGTCCGCAAATGCAAATTGATACCGAGAATGAAATCGGTCGCTCGCTTTTCCCATTCATTCACGGCTTACGAATTGTAATAAAGCTTATTAAATGGGAAAAGCGAGCGACCGATTTCATTCTCGGTATCAATTTGCATTTGCGGACGGTTCCTCAAATTAATATCATTTCCTTTTGTTTGGAAAAGAGAGACACTGGCAGCGGTTCACTCTACCCATGATTATGGGTTTTGGTCAAATACATATATACATATATATACATATATAGCTTCACGACAATCTGTTGTAAAACAGGGGTTCCAGAAAACCCACTTCCCGATACTCCTGAAACATGAAATTTTTTTTACAGGCGATATGGACAAGGTCTAGACGCTCTGCAAAGTTTCAGATCTCTAACTCAATTTTAACATGGTTTTTAAGGCACCTGAATATGGCGATTTTGGGTTTTTTACCTAATTTCGTATAACATGCTGGCGCGTCTTTGCGCAAATTTCTTAAAAACCTCCATATAACTATTTCTTATTCCTGTCATCTTCAACATTGAATTAGAATGTTTTGAACTTAAATGTACCTGCTGAACTACTTTCGATGAGTCTTAATGCCTGGAAAACAATAAAGGGGATATAATCGTATCTAGGGGGTAAATAGTGTTGTGAATATAAGGGCGACGGTAATGCTTGCCAGCATTGTGATAAGTTGGTGCGACCAAATCTTTCTCGATTAAATATCAAAACTGTACTATGAGAACCAACCAAATTGGAAATATAACTATATTGATTATCTGAATTTTCAGTGAACTACAAAAGAAGTTCAGCAAGCCAAAAGATAAAATGAGCTCCTTGCGATCGAAATACAAGAACCGAACGAAAGCAACTAACAAATGGGTTCCAGTTCAAGTCATACCTGATCAGGTAAATTTCATTTATCAATGATTTATTTTAATTTCATTTATTCAAATCTACGATCAGGAAGTCAAGCCGAAGGCATGGTATACGATTGTAGTTACTTACTGGCTTTTGATGACAAAGTAAATCAGCGATCAACCATCTGAGATCAAAAGACACTGAATGTAAAGCTAGCCAAATAAATGTAATTTTTGTGATTTAAACAACAAGGTGTTTACTGTTTGGGAACGGCATGTTTTTAATTGTCCAAAGAATCAAGATAGCTTGACAATTGACATCTTTAGTATTCTAGATGTTTCTTGATCAGTTATCCAAACAAATCCCAAAATTAAGAGTTAAAACAAAACGCCATTTTCCTTTAAGTCGACGATTACCTTGAAATAGAATTAATTTTTTTTATGGAATTATATATGAAAAAATGATTATAAACAAGGACTTTAATCGCTAAGGAGATGATGGCTAAGAAAAAATCAAACCGGTAGAGTTCAATTCTATGTTTGTGGTAATATGTAATTTTTGTCCGAATGTTCGTCTGTTAAAATTCCGAGTTTTTAGTGCACAGATAGCGTAAATAAACAGACAGTCACTCGCAGCTAATGTTTAATATTATCCTGTTTATGAATTTAACAGTAAACCATAGGAGCTCGCTAATTGTAACTGACTTAAAAATTGGTTTTAGATTATATTGATATTATCTGGTCGAGCTCAACTGCAGATCTGGCGAGTGATAAGGTATACTGGTTAAATAATATTATCATTAATAACGCGTGATAAGGTGTACTGGTTAAATAGTATTATCATTAATAACGCGTGATAAGGTTTACTGGCTAAATAATAATATCATTAATAATGCGTGATAAGGTTTACTGGCTAAATAATAATATCATTAATAATGCGTGATAAGGTTTACTGGCTAAATAGTATTATCATTAATAACGCGTGATAAGGTGTACTGGTTAAATAATATCATTAATAATGCGTGATAAGGTTTACTGGCTAAATAATAATATCATTAATAATGCGTGATAAGGTTTACTGGCTAAATAATAATATCATTAATAATGCGTGATAAGGTGTACTGGCTAAATAGTATTATCATTAATAACGCGTGATAAGGTGTACTGGTTAAATAATATCATTAATAATGCGTGATAAGGTGTACTGGTTAAATAATATCATTAATAATGCGTGATAAGGTTTACTGGTTAAATAATATCATTAATAATGCGTGATAAGGTTTACTGGCTAAATAATAATATCATTAATAATGCGTGATAAGGTTTACTGGCTAAATAATAATATCATTAATAATGCGTGATAAGGTTTACTGGCTAAATAATAATATCATTAATAATGCGTGATAAGGTGTACTGGCTAAATAGTATTATCATTAATAACGCGTGATAAGGTGTACTGGTTAAATAATATCATTAATAATGCGTGATAAGGTGTACTGGTTAAATAATATCATTAATAATGCGTGATAAGGTTTACTGGCTAAATAATAATATCATTAATAATGCGTGATAAGGTTTACTGGCTAAATAATAATATCATTAATAATGCGTGATAAGGTTTACTGGCTAAATAGTATTATCATTAATAACGCGTGATAAGGTGTACTGGTTAAATAATATCATTAATAATGCGTGATAAGGTTTACTGGCTAAATAGTATTATCATTAATAACGCGTGATAAGGTGTACTGGTTAAATAATATCATTAATAATGCGTGATAAGGTTCACTGGTTAAATAATATCATTAATAATGCGTGATAAGGTTCACTGGTTAAATAATATCATTAATAACACGTGATAAGGTTTACTGGCTAAATAGTATTATCATTAATAACGCGTGATAAGGTGTACTGGTTAAATAATATCATTAATAATGCGTGATAAGGTTTACTGGTTAAATAATATTATCATTAATAACGCGTGATAAGGTGTACTGGTTAAATAGTATTATCATTAATAACGCGTGATAAGGTTTACTGGCTAAATAATATCATTAATAATGCGTGATAAGGTTCACTGGTTAACATAGTCATAATATCATTAATAACGCGGAAACTGTGACTAGTACCATAAGGGACCGCAATAAATGGTAGTTTATCGATTGGCTCTTCGTTGTAAACTTGCAACCATCTTACTATATATAAAGCGAGACGATATATGTTTATCCGTGCCATTTTACTGACACCACGGCATCAACTTTAACACGACTTTCCGCTAAAACCGTAAAAGATATACAACTGAAACTTTTTTGACTAGGTCAAATGCTTTTATGCTTTTCAAATCAGCATGAAAAAATAAAAAATTGGCCAAGGAATAAGAATTTTAGTGGCCAAAATTTTGACCCTTAAGTGGTGTCAAAAACGCGAATTAAATCTAGGTAATGGTTATTTTAGTCTCTTGAGTCTTGACACCACTTTAGAGTAAGACGGGTTCCTGCTAGTTATAATAACGTTTAGGAACCGTTTAAATCATAGTGGTGCTCTATTGGAACAAGGGTTCATGAGTTTAGTCATGTTGTCCAATCAGTATCTTGAACAGTGGACACATGAAAGCTGAGCGTACGTATCGAGGTAAAGAATAAAGGCTAAATGAAGGCGTTGGTGCGATTAATGGCTGGACCATATAGGTCAAGAGCACACTCGTTTAGCTTTTATAGTGTAGCAACAAAGACCTGAAAGAATACATGAAATTTGGGGGAGAGTCCGCATGCGTATTTATGAGCCGCTCCCTAACGGTCTAGTGGACAGCTTTGTTATTGAACTACGATACTTACCAAGACGCATGCAGTATAAGATCAGACGTGTTAGCTAACCCCATCTGTGTGAAAGGTGTTTAAAGGTAACGTTGTTGAGCTAAGATGCGGCTCCAACGGGGAAGCACTCAGCAATAAGATCAAGAAATAATAATAAGGACCGTATCAGTAGTTTTATAACGTTTATACTTTAAGGGACAGTAAGATGCCTAAAGTCAAAGGACCGGCGAAGATGTTTGCGAATATGACGTCTCGCTCCTGTAAAACAGCTTATCACGATGCTGGCGATCATGAAATGATAGTTTTCACACGACTCTAAACATAAAACAAAGATGTTGTAATACGCGAACAGTGTATTAATTGCTAATCCAGTCTTTAATAAATCTGACAATGATTCAAAATATGAAACAATAAACATGTTTCAGAAACATGTCTCACATAATTATTTAAACAAATGCATGGGAAAAACTTACTTAAAATATTGTTAGATATCCTGTCAGACTTATCATAAGTAGCCAAGCTGTCTACCAACGACATATTATGAGCGTTTTGTTCCTTATCATGCATATTATGAACGGTATTCGGACTGAAGTGAAACTACGTAATTCATGACAAATAATTTTCAGGTTGATATAAGCTACGATGAGGTGAACCCAGTGGACGTTGAAGTCTTGATCCCTGATTTAACAGGTTGGTTCTCAATATCATGCTAAAAGTGGCACTCTTGCATCACTAGCACTTTTTTAACTTTCACAAATTACCGAATAATTGCTAATGCAATCATATTCAAACTTCTTAATCCATTAATTATCCATGTTTCCATTTTTTTAATTGCATTTAAATTTGATAATATATAAATGTGCAATCTCAGCAACCTTACTTACTAACTCTCTCTCCTTTCAGAACGGAGAACTCCGATAGCGAAGCTATTTAACGACACCTCCCCACCCCTAGCCAAGAGCCCCAGCCCTCCTATGAGGATGATGTCTCCTCATCCTAACGTGTTTATACCTATAGAACAGCTGGGTCCTCACCACAGAAAACCACTGTATCCGTCTCCCAAGATACTCAGAAAAGTTGCCATGTTCGAGGGTATGAATCAAGGTAAGTGCCCACTGTATAGCCATTATTAATACTACTATGTTAATGTAGTACTTTGCGACTATTGACAGTATGACTACTACGTCTAGTATTTACAAAATTATAATTCAACTATTTAGTACAGACAAATTTAGTACAGACTATTTAGTACAGACAAATCCGTCTGAAAAAATCGATCTGCTGACCATCCAAGCTTTCGGAGGATTTTTGACGTTTTTGAGTCCCATTAGGTGCCCTTTATGGCTGACCAACTTTTCCAAACTTTTCCACTTGTCTTAAGGCCACTTTTTGCCACTTTACCACTTTTTACCACCTTTCTTGTTTGTCGAATATCTTTAGTTGTGAACATCGTAAAAGATTGCGGATCAATCGAGTGTGTTCATATTATCAAGAAGAAAAACTTTTGTTCTAACAATTTTTACGTCAGATAATAAGTTAATTGGATAATTATTAATTAACTAATTTATAAATTTATAATGCTATCGACTTTCAATACCTGATCCTTATACATATTAATACGTTGCTCTCGACTACTATAGTAGTATAGTCTACGATTATGTAAGATTTTTCGAAACCATAATCACTGCTAGTTTACCATGTTTATATTATCTATATTATATATTGTGGTCGCTTGTGTTTTTACAACCTATGCAATCATCTGACATTGACGCCACGTTAGTTTTATCTTCACAGCAAAACACGTAGAGGTCTTGTTAATACCAGATTTATTAGTGGGGATGAGGCGCTTAGTGGGGATGAGGCGCTTAGTGGGGATGAGGCGCTTATGATTACTCAATTATTCAATTATAGAGGTCTTACAGTTACTGTACACTGTGACTGGGTATTACGTCAGAGCCCAGACCACGACCCCCCAAGATAGTCTGTAATCTTTTTACTAACTTTTACCATTTTATCACCTGGGATAGGGTGGTGAACTGAAAGTGGCGAACTGAAAACAGTAAACTTAAATCGTACCAACTACTTACCAGTTACCACATTACATGTGCTGATGTAACACGGATCACTACAGTAGCTGTAACAGGCACAAAGTTCCGTCAGTCTGCACTTATGACGTAGTTAACCACGTGACAAAGTACTTAACTAAACCACGTGACAAACTAACCTCCTATTACAACTCACTGGATAGCCGGATGATTATGCGAGTAATTTACCAATCAATGTACTGTATAAACCACAATTACACTGCTTGTTGCTATAGCAACACTTATAAGACTCTTGGTTTCCGGCTACCACTCCGACCGTTAACCGTTCTACTCTCTCTCTCTCTCTCTTTTACTACATTGCATGTAGTGAGAGTCTGTCCTGTTTTGTTGCACGATTTACAGGGTTGCTGTCTGTGCCTGGTTTTTTGTGGAGCCACTCGGACTTGAAACTTGGAACGACTTGAAACTTAGATCTTGGAACTTGGCACACCCAGAGTGGGTAAATCAGAGCTAAGGGCTGGTTCGGATGTGATTTAGATATGAAGTTTAAAATGAAGTTTAGCTGGGATAGAGACTACGTGCCCACCTACAAGTTACAGTACTACTACGCGCTAAATGGACAATCCCGTGAGTAACTGTGCTCTTATAGTGGTAGTAACTATGCTCTTATAGTGGTAGTAACTATGCTCTTATAGTGGTAGTAACTATGCTCTTATAGTAATTAGTAACTATGCTCTTATAGTGGTAGTAACTATGCTCTTATAGTGGTAGTAACTATGCTCTTATAGTAATTAGTAACTATGCTCTTATAGTGGTAGTAACTATGCTCTTATAGTGGTAGTAACTATGCTCTTATAGTGGTAGTAACTATGCTCTTATAGTAATTAGTAACTATGCTCTTATAGTGGTAGTAACTATGCTCTTATAGTAATTAGTAACTATGCTCTTATAGTGGTAGTAACTATGCTCTTATAGTAATTAGTAACTATGCTCTTATAGTGGTAGTAACTATGCTCTTATAGTGGTAGTAACTATGCTCTTATAGTAATTAGTAACTATGCTCTTATAGTGGTAGTAACTATGCTCTTATAGTAATTAGTAACTATGCTCTTATAGTAATTAGTAACTATGCTCTTATAGTGGTAGTAACTATGCTCTTATAGTGGTAGTAACTATGCTCTTATAGTAATTAGTAACTATGCTCTTATAGTAATTAGTAACTATGCTCTTATAGTAATTAGTAACTATGCTCTTATAGTGGTAGTAACTATGCTCTTATAGTGGTAGTAACTATGCTCTTATAGTAATTAGTAACTATGCTCTTATAGTGGTAGTAACTATGCTCTTATAGTGGTAGTAACTATGCTCTTATAGTAATTAGTAACTATGCTCTTATAGTGGTAGTAATTAGTATGTCGGTACCTGTCATTCTCGCAGTTAAAGAGAGCAAGAGAGAGAATATTGAAATTAAAGAATTCTCGGAAATCAAGCTGAGGGAATATTTGAGATAATATTGTTCGTTATGTTCTTTGTTAAGATGAGTTAGTGGAAGGATCGTGACGCATTAACAAAACGGTTCCAAGAATTAGCAGGGAAATATTTAACTCTAAAGTGGTGTCAAGAGACAGACACCGATATTTATGTATTTTGTCATTTTGACAAAAGCATTTAATAAGCAATTCTACCCAGCCAAAAAAAGTGCTCGAACAATTTTACAATTTTGCTACTTAAAGACAAAAATTTATTGTTTGCTAATTTGGTCACTGAGAACATGATCGGTAATCGTCCTAATTTCGGAAAAATTAAAAATAATGTTTGTTTTTTTTACAATGTGACGATCAATATAATTTATTTTTACCCATTGTAACTTTTATTTTATTTTTTGTTTTTAAACATTTATCATACATATACCGAGATTCATTTGTTGAATTGACCAATTTATCAAAAATTTCATTATGAAAATGCCGAATTGTTTTTTCAAACCTCGATTCGCGAATAGTTTTGAAATTTTTAGAAGAATTGCACAACTTGTTTATGATTATGTATATACTTTGGGAGTCCTGGCGCGTAGCTAGCAGGAGTTGTATTCTGTGGGCAGAAGGCTTCCCGCTTACCGTAGGAGGATAGAGTCCGTTGACCGTAACCGAGAGAGGGAGAGAGAATTCAAAATATTACTGATATTACTAAATACCATCATAAAAGTGACGCAAGTAACCGTCTGGTGAAACCGTTTAAGATTAAAGATGTGGGTTAATACCATCGTCATATTATGCGGATATAAATGAACCTGAAAACAGTATAAAAAAGCTTGACAAAGTAACTTATTGGAGAGCGAGCGGTTGTAAATTTAAATGCAAGGTAAGTAGTTTATGTTGTGTAATTAATTTAAAGTAATTACATCATAAATATAACGTTGTTATTCCTTTTGTTTTACAATTATAATAGAACGTATTCTTTAAAGTATAGGAGTGTCTACCAATGAGCAATTAGCAGAGATGATAGAAGTATTTTTATACCTTTTCACCGATGGTGCAGTCTCGTGAGGCCAGTGCTTTCAAACCCTCCTTATGTTGTAACCATCACGTGATGATTGTCTAATACACAATTATACATTTTAAGTTTCGTATTTTCGTTTTATTATATTTTACACAAGAGCTGATATAATACGGGAATAATCTAGAAGGTGCAGATTTTGTGACTGTTTACACGTCATTATGTAAGGACTTTTAAGTTTTAACCACAGTTGTACGCAATGCGTAATATATGAGGTTTCCAGCTTGAAGCCTTATTGGTGCGCAATCAAACAAAAGCAACAACATTTACAGACATTGGATATAGTAATCAGTTAACATGATGACAGGTATCATGTGATCGGAAATGAACATAAGGAATCTAATATGGACTTAGACTATCGGATCGTTGAATGAATGGTAGTTCAGCTCACTCAGTTTGATTGTTCTGCGAGTATAAGCCCGAACCTTTAGTAGCAAACTACACGGCCACCAACCGGCCCGATGACTGTACATACCGTGCAGTTGTTCTTCTTCATGGTTATTTTAACATTGTCGCTAAGTGAACCTGGAGGTTTTGAACTCCATATTATTATGTAGCTTAGATATACTTCATCAGTCATCACGTTACACATCTGCCAAATGTAACCAATTACAACAAACGAAATCATGTGGAACATCGCGTGTAACGAATAGGAGGTTACGATGCGCCTAAATTATTTATAAGGCGCTAATCACAAATATTTAAATAATTCATAACGGTATAAAATTCGTTAGCATAATTAAACGCAAATACAAAGGAATTAAATTATCATGGTAAAAATTACCACAATAAATGCAAATTAAATACAAAATCTAACAAGCATTTTGACATTAACTAATTTGGGGGTGTCCAACCCCAAATAACCCATTTTACCTCAAATCCCCATTTTGGGGTTGGGCTTTTTTTGGTTTTTTCTCTTGTTTTTGTAACTTTATGTTCAATTATTTAAGAACACAAAAATACATGATACAAATGAAACATATGATATTTGATAATGGGAATGATGGAGGATAATATATAACTTGATCTCAAATGAATGTAGGTGTAAATAATATCAATGCTAACGTTTTTTCCAATGAAAACCCAAAAATACCCAACTTTATCTCAAAATTGGTTATATAAGTTGCGTGACACCCCGAAAAAAGGTGCAGCAATAGCATGGGTATTATTGTAATCACGTTCATCATCATTAACCGTTTACTGTGATAATATAATTACTCGTCACTGATCGGTGAGCTTCCACTTCCAATACTTATACAGAATACAGCACCACAGTGAGGCAAGGAAGTATCCTGGTAAACGTTTATAATTGAGATGTCATTAAAATGTCGAATAACGCTTTAGTGGGATTTATAGTTACTATCTGTCTCACTTCGCAACAATTTGACGATTTTACCAGATAAATCATCACCACAACTCAGTCAATTGAGATACTGTTCTGAAAGAACAGTTTTCAACGTTTTGTAGGAACAGCTTTCACCGTTCTGTAGGTTCACACACGTTTTATTTCGGGTTGTATAAGAACCATCTCTCTACTATTTTTAAAATAGTGGAGAAATGTAGGGATGAAAAGCATGAGCTGCAGCCAGTAACCACATGCTCACATGGGAAAATAACATAAAATTTAATCTATTGAATTATATGGTAATAATTGTTTACTGTTTTCCGTGTAGATTATAATTACTAGATTATTACTATTCGTCCTTTAAAAGGAAAATTCTGCCAACTTGTACCGTACAGAGAAGAGGAACTCCAACAGTTGTTACACCGTCAAACAATAGCCTCCGATTAGATTGCAAGTCACCCTTTTTATGTAAACGGTCTACAAGGGTGGTCTACCAGTACAAAATGTAGTTACAAAATTGAAAATGAACAAAAAAGAAAAAATCGCTCACTAAAATTTGTGACACTTAAGTTTTTAGCGATCAGTTTAAAAGTAAGAAGGCGTGAGTGTCCATCGTAACATTCACAAAGTCTAACGGCGCCAGTAGGAACATCAGGGTGGGTCACGAGGTATCGCGGAGGGCTTCAAACATGAACAATCTGAGGGCACCCCCGTGAAGAGGAACGCAAGGTCCCGCTTGCAAGAGTGCAGTTAACTTCACGGGAGAGCAAGCAAGCATCATTCCCAAACATGTCAAACATTCCCAAACATGCCTATTAGCTATTTCCAACATGATTCTAGTGTTTTGGTTATTGTATGCCCTCGGCTGTCACCGACCAGTTCCCATGAGAAGTGATGGGAGACGAAAGAGCTAGCAATTGATTATTGAAACATTTAAATCTTAGGGCTTATCGGAAAAAAGTTTAACATTTCAAATGAGCACCACTTTCTTGTAGCAGGATTACTTTGAAAACGTTAAAAATGCAGGATTATTTATAACATCAGTGCTCTTCATTCTGAAGAAAATTAGTTTCCCCATTTGGTTAAAAGTTTAATCACTACTGCTAGCATGGTAGCATAGCAACCACCAACTATAGTCCAGTAAGCTAGTGCAGCTGCAATTCAAGTCATCATTCTATGGAACTGAGAAATATGGGATTTAATAGATTCTTCTGCTAGAAAGAATCGGTACACAAAGACATTGAATACATAATTAAATCTTTGCATTACTATTCAGAGATTTTATTTCCGCTAGATCCATCTCTGTTAAGTTGTTTCAGTTTGTTTTAAGGCTAGCTGCGTTCTGATGATTAAATCTTGTTAGTTCTTGATTAAACTATTATTACTGATGATTTCAACTGTGTTAGTCGTGGTCACAACACAGCTGTTCTTGTTTAATAACTTATTTAATACTATCTTTAGTAATGTAATATACAGGGTGTTCCAAATAAAGGCAACCAAGTGACAAGTGTTAATACCCCTTTTCTGGGACACACTGTTGACTGTAGCATGTAAGGGTGCGTCTCATTTGTCGAGGAAAAGCGCTGATACACAGCCGTGTGCTTTCTGAATTAAACTTGGGCATCGGTAATCGGTATTAGTGACTATATTTGTCTTAACAGAGGTAAATAGTAAACACTGCTATACTGTTGACTGTTGAGTATATTAGTGGAGAGGCCCCGGTTTTTCCTTCCTTTATACTTTCTTTATACCTTTATTATTGTTAATATTTTTCCATATTGTTATTTTTTATACCCAATGGTTCAGTGTGTTTTGGTCCGGGCCTTGCCTGCTGGCCCTGCCATGGCTCTCTAGCTTGGGCAGGTTTGATTTATACATATTATACAGACTTGTACAATGTACATATGTTATATACATATTATACATACTTATACATATGTTATATACATATTATACATACTTATACATATAGTTAGGGCAAGAATTGCTGAAATTTTTGCCCAAAAGTTTCAGCTGGACGGTTTTTTTTTGTGGTTCCTGGGACTATGGACAACACATTCCTGTAGACAAACCTTTGTTACGAATTTGTTCACAGAAAAATCAACTCTTGCCCTAACTAATATGTTATATACATATTATACATACTTACACATATGTTGTATATATATGTTGAAAGTTTTAATACTTTCAACACTACTATATAACAAATAATTTGAGAATGAGACATGTAAAGATTACACAATCGATAGCTTAATGTGAATTTCGTGTTTTACTGTTTCACTGAATGTCTCAAATATATATATATATACTGTTCAATATGTAACTCTTTAAACATATACTTAAATATTAGAGAAGTGGTTATTTATATATTATGTATAATATAGTATATATATACCAATGAATAAATAATGTTCTTAGTTATAGTATAAATACTTAGTAAATCAGGTATTTATAATTCTTGGATAATGTTTATAAAAACTAAATGTCTATACTACAGAGTACCTGTGTTTACCAGGATGCGACTAAACGAAGCACGATACTCAGTAGGCTATCCACTCCGATAATCGTAACCGATAATTATCTCCGATAATTCGTTAAAAAAAGTTATCTGTTTATCTAGATAAAACATATTTTTATCGGTATAAAAATTCACTAGATATTACCGAAAATGCTGCCTCAATACCGTAAAATTGTAAAGAAATATTAGTGTTTTTGCCTTCCCAAGTAATCCAAGAAACAGTCCCAAACGTCTTCTAGTATGATAGAAGAGGTAGTTTACTTAGATGTGAGCTTAAGAGGTTAATTTACATTTGTATACCTAATACCTATGGAACTGTTGAACTGCATGAACTGTTGAAATCCAGAGAAGGTTATTGACATTGTTCTCTTGAGGGTGCTGGCGTTTTACCTTATAATCATTCTGGAGACGGGAACGAGCATGTAACTGTTAACAAGAGTAAAAAATACCGGCAGGGCACTCAATTTAATTCTGTAAGTGTTCTGGGCGTGAAACATTGTTTTCAGGAGAAGGAATCTGTTGCTCCAAGTTACTACTGTTCTCAGGAGAAGGAAACCCTTGGTCTACTGTTTTGAAGAAAACTGGTGCACTACTGTTCTCATGAGAAGGAAACCGGTGGTCTACTGTTTTGAAGAGAACTATTGCGTTACTGTTCTCAGGAGAAGAAAACCGGTGGGGTCTACTGTTTTGAAGAGAAATAGTGCGTTACTGTTCTCAGGAGAAGGAAACCGTTGGTCTACTGTTTTGAAGAGAACTGGTAGTACACTACTGTTCTCAGGAGAAGGAAACCCTTAGTCTACTGTTTTGAAGAGAACTGGTACACTACTGTTCTTAGGAGAAGAAAACCGTTGGTCTACTGTTTTGAAGAAAACTGGTGCACTTCTGCTCCCCGGAGAAGAAAACTGATGCTCTAATATTTTCGAAAGAAAGGAAGTGGTACTTTAGCAAGATTACTGGTAAACAGTAATAAAAGTCGACAATTAGTTTTTGCGAAATTTGGAAAACATTTTGGCTTTGGCCTTCAGCAGAAAAATTATCGGTTTTATCGGTTTTA
Source organism: Bolinopsis microptera (assembly GCF_026151205.1). Taxonomy (NCBI): domain Eukaryota; kingdom Metazoa; phylum Ctenophora; class Tentaculata; order Lobata; family Bolinopsidae; genus Bolinopsis; species Bolinopsis microptera. The sequence goes on along the minus strand of NC_087082.1, from coordinate 17,707,468 downwards.
TCTAGATAAAACCTAAATCTTTATCTGTTTATCTAGATAAAAGATTTCATACCGATAATGGATAGACTAATACTCAGCAGTACTTTTAAGTTTTAGATATGTCCGATTAACAATTACCGTCCAGTATACTAGCAAATATCCGATCCCCGGTTATCACTGTTACCGTTATCATGCTGGTTATCACCATGACATTGTAGGTTCACACTATACCCATATCCCGGTATACCTGCATCTGATCCACACAATATTTGTTCCCGATGTTACATTTTAAAACGCCCGCCCTTTTTGTTGGGCACTACAGAGCTAATAGGGAGTTACGTGACCTTAAAATAACAACTCAATTACACTTACTCAGTTGAGGCCCTTAATTTAATTTATAGATTTACGAACGTCATCTTCAGTTTCCGTAGCTCAGGTATTATGTAATATGTCAGTCCTGAATTATTTTTAGCTACACTTTCGTTAGGTTCAAGGATTTTCCGTCGCTCTTTGTACGCAGCTTATTATTTATTTAGGTACACGTACGACATGCTCTGTAGTTCGACAAACCCTAAAGTTCGACTCTTAGTTATTGATATAAAGGCTCCTCTTCAAAGAACCACTGAAGTAACAACTAACAGTCTTGTTAGTTTTAATTGTCGTGTTAGTTCCGGCTGAAAGTTGACCCGAACCACGCCGCCCTAGACTCACTTTCACTTCCGCTTACCACTGGTAACACTGGGGACCTGCCCTTTTGTCTACGTATACACAATTTCTCAATCTCTTAAGGACTGTTGTGATTTCTTTTGTTTTCTTTTGTTTGGGACTAAACTTCTTTAGGAACTTTTTCAGTTGGCCAATCCACGCCTCAGTCAGATAGGCACTGATTTGATTTATTAAAGAACTTAGGACATTTTTTCCATTTAAAAATATTTCCTCGTGTTCAGAATTTGAAACCGAGTCCCAAAGTTTCAAGGCTCAGCAGCTGCAGGATCGACTGACCACCTCATTAACTGATTAGGTGCCCGGTAGTCAGCTGCATGCTAACTAGTCTGTAGCTCTATTAGAGCCGAACAAGTACCCAATCAGCACGACTCATATGAGGTATTCAAGCAAATGAGGTGGTTATTCATCACTGTTCCGGCTCAATGTTGACCCGAACCACGCCGCCCTACTAACTTTCACTTCCTCCTCCACAGTTAACATTGGAGGGTCCTGTCCTTTTGTCTAGTACGTTTACATAATTTCTCAGCCTATAACAACAGTATAAGGACTGTTGTTTTCTTTTGTTCTGGACTAAATGTTCTCTAAGTTGCAGTTACATTTGCTGTTGTATCAATAACCTCTGTTTATTAATTGTGCCTCTACTAGTTCAATTAAACTACAGTTACGCCCAATAAACTATAGTAAACTATACTTTTAGTAAACGGTAGTTGTAAGTGTGGAGTATTATATTAACTTCTCACTGCGTGGACGGCAGCTGTAGTTTACACTGGATGTGGTTTCATTATCATAATTTACCTTTGTAGTTATTGAACTTTGTATTTTATGCGTCTTTATGACTTTTGCATTAATTATGAGTTAACCCCCTTGCCAGTTTAATGTTTGATCTTGTTTGACGTCTGTTGCTCGTCACCTTTAATATGTTCCTTATAACTTTAATATGTTCCTTATAACACTTTTAATATGTTCCTTATAACTTAATACTGATCTTAACAAATCTTATAACTTTAAGAACCTGCCTATTATATATATATATAACAGGATTAATCCTTCAGATTGTGAGCTTACTCTTCAGAGATACCAGTTTATTGTGCGTGTTGTTCTATTCCTGTTCGTTTGTTATAACGCTTTCTTTGATGTAAAGAAAATCATAATTCAGTTTCGGATTATAAACATGATATTATAAACATGATATTATAAACATGATATTATAAACATGATATTATAAACATGATATTATAAACATGATATTATAAACATGATATTATAAACATGATATTATAAACATGATATTATAAACGTGATATTATAAACGTGATATTATAAACATGATATTATAAACATGATATTATAAACATGATATTATAAACATGATATTATAAACATGAGATTTAAGACGTTACTTGTTATTTAAACGCGTCTAGACAAGAGGAAGCGTGATATTACAGTATAAACTGTAAAACTAAACACTCGTAGTCATGACAACCGCAGGAGTTATAACTCTACCACCCATCTCATAACCTCTCATAATACCACACTCCTCTCTTACGTGTTTCTTAACACTGTACAGTAGTTATTACAGATGCCCACTCTGTGTATAACATGAATAATAATTACGTCAGGAGACCCCGGTAGTCTTTTTGCCATGAGATACAGTGTATAAAGTAACCAGCTAGATGCTCATTAACTCATACGTAAGCAGGCTAGATGCTCATCCTTCTACCTTTACCACGTTTACCGTGCTCTATCTTATTTTATAAAAGTAAACCATTTATTTTGTTAGCCTTTTCATTCGTCCGACTCATCTCTGTTTTAAATTTTGGAGTATCATTGTAAAATTGTTTTTCCAGCTATTTCAGCTTAATTCGTGATCTTCTATTGTTACCAGTTGAATTGGAAAGTCCCCCTGGCTCCTGGTACGACCCCTAATCAGCATAGATTAAGGGGCCGCAGACTCTGGGGGTCTCGGTCTGCGCAATCCTCCTTGTAATAAACAGAAGCTGGATTGTCTCGATAAGTTTACACACATTGTTATAATATACATTCTATTGTTACCAAAGCACCGAACCGTAGCCGTGTAGTGACCGTATGTTAACCTTATGGTGACCGTTAAGACCAGTGACTCCACCTTGTCGCCTAATGTAATTCTCAGATTGTTCAAGAACTTGTGGACATGGTGCAGCTGTCCCTAGACTTTCAATCACCTGATTTATTTCTCCATCCACCATCAAAATATTGTGCAATTTTATTCATATGATCTGAGCTTGTTCTTATCTGATTAAGGAGTAAGGACTGTTCCTTGCGCAATTTTAATCTTCTTTTTGCAATTCCAATCCTCTGGATGTTGAATAGCTCTACACCATTGTGATGATCAGTACTCATCATCCCTCTACCCTCTCCATAATGAGTGCTGTCATGCTAGGCTACTCACCAGCACATACCTTTCAAGCACAGTACCATCACCATATTATGTGATACTTATACCCTAAAGACCTGTCATATAAAATCATAATACACATATTTAAAGTGAGAAGTAGCGGTACTCACACTGGGGAGCTAGTGTGAGCTGATGTGAGATATCATGTTCCATGCCAGCATGTGTTCCTGATATTCTATCTCCACTCCACTTGGTCTCAGCTCCACACTTACTGGCTTACTCTTAGAGCGAGACGTTTTAAACTTCGTTACGTTTTATCATGAAGTTGGTTTAGTTTTATCTCTTAATTATACTTCTTGCGTTGTGTGCCGTTGGTTGGTTAGTCGGACAGAATTATAATGTTCTCTTGATTAAAGTTTCATTTCACGGACGACGACTCTAGCGTTTAATAATAACCTCGATTTAATTAAATATGCTCGATAATGCGGGACCAGGAGCGTTGTGATTGTTAATTTAAATTACCAGCGGAGGGTTCCGACGTATGGTAAATCAAGCTGCATTTTCCCTATATTAGCAGCGAGCAAACCGGATTAACATTATATACATTGTGACTATAGGAAGTCATACTCTCATTTGATTTTAGATGGTTAGGGGCTGTGGTGTTTCCCCGTAGATTGTTCTAGAAGATATTGATGTTCTATTTGACTCCGGCTTCTTATCGTAAGTAGCCGAATTCTAAAATTCTAAAGAATCGATAAATTCTTTTCCTTGTGATCACGGAATCTTGAATATATTGGCTTCCTATCGTAAGCTGAAAGATTCTAAGGAATCGTCAATCGATCGATTCTCTTTTCTGTAATCTCGGAATTATGAATAATATGTCGTCTATTTGATCACGTACGATTATTTCTATAAATAGTGGAGCTCACTTATATTATCTTACTGTTATATAATACGAACATTGACATGTCTACCGCGACCGTTACATAGTAAATATTAATCAATTCAATGTGCCACCCTTAATGCATAATTCATAAAATTGAGTACTAAGTGATCGATACCCATAAATATTAAATCTTATAAGTTAGAGTTATTTTTGCGCCTAGCAATTAACTGCGACATTTGAAACTGTTGACATGCATAACTTACAATTTACCATGACACATACTAAGACTGGCATGTGCAATCTACGATTTATAGTTTTGCCGAAAAACTCTCACTAGAGTTATGACCAAAGAGCTGCCCGCCAAGACTCGCATTCCGTAACCCTGGTATCATTTCAGTTGACAGCAGAAGAAGACCCATCTCTCCGGGACCTGAGTCAAAGTACCTAGGGAGTGTAGAGAATCTAGCTGATCCAGGAGGAGAAAGGTAATAAATTAGACTGGTTAATTAGAATCTCTATAGGGGGGCCGGCTACCTGGTCTGTTAGCTTTGTTTGTATATATAACACACACTTCGTTCCATATACTGGCTTACACAGCGTCCTCCCTGTCCTGCTGTCCAATGTCCATTCTCTTTGGCTTTAACCATTACTCATTAACATACGTTCTTCATTTCTGTTCGACTGAGTTGTTGCTAAATCTCTTAATTCCGGCAGTTCTGTAACTACTAGAATTGTTTTGTTATTTCTACAGGAACATGCCCGAATATATTTACAATCATACTCATAAACGTCCACTTTCCAGCCACTAAACACTAACTACTTGATGTGCGGGAACTTGAAACAATATATTTCAGCCATGACTGCGAGTGTGCAACTCACCCTGGCAAACTAACAAAACAGAGCAGAAGTTGGGTTTCAACAGATTCTGGCCTGTATGATGGAACTCTCAAACCAGGTTTACAAGTTCATCGGAAATTAAAATGATCTCAAAGAAACTGTCGATAATTTAATTTAAGGCAAATGTCGGCGGCTGTTTGAAGGGTGCTGGTACTCCATATCGTGATTAGACTGGGAAGTTTTGACAGGATTAACGATCTTAACGTCAGAGGGTGGGAGGGGTGGTTTAAAAACCATTTTTCTAGTTTTAACATATGTGATAGAACTGCTAGAGACAAGTAGAGGGAAAACCGCGTGTAACTTAATACCATCTACATTCTACAGTGAGTGCAAGAAAAACCCCAGAAATGTTCCAGCCAACGTGGAAGAAGACCTCCCCCGACCCAGTGGAAGACCGTCCACGCTCCACCTCCCCCTACTGTCAGTCCTTCAGTGAGGCCGCATTCGGAGTCAATGGAAACTACGTGGACAACCACGTGCCCGACAGTGTCAGGTAATTGGCCCACAAATATCTTTATAAATTGAAGTCTCAAAATACATCTGAATTCTGAGAATCTTCCGAACCCGAATGTCAAACTCGCGTGTTCACCATGACAGTTTCCAAATATTGTCCCCAACACCGTCTAGTCCTGTAAATTCTCTGATCCCCACCTCTCAATCTCCAGACACCCAAGCAGAGCGAGGAACCTAAGCAGTGACAGTAACAGAGAGAATAAGATGGTTCAGAGCAGCATTGGTTCCCAGACTAATACCCACGTGGACAGACTTGCTAGATCCGGATCAGCTGCCAGCCTTGCTGTCGGTCAGTATGCTTTTCAAATTAAAACTAGGCCTTCATGTTATGGAACCAGGGTTTAGGCTGGATTTTACCCGCATAAAACGTTTCCATCACGATACATAATACTCCATAAATGTAATAGATTTTTACTGTTGTAATTAATTAGTTAAAAACTAAAATGTAAGCGGTCAGTTTATAGATACTGTCAGTCAAATTTGTGTCCAATCTGAGCTATTAGAGAAGGGAAAGTAATGCTCTTGGATAGCAAAGACCGATTAGTGAACTTCATGTTTTGTCTATTTAATGACAATCTCTGGTTGCAGACCTATATTTATAATCATTTAAAACCTGTCTGGTTATGTCTACTATTTTCGCTCAATTTGACAACTCTGTCAGTCATTTGTACGAATGGTGTTGCTAATCCGTATCGTAGAGATCTTTATACTTATAATGACTAGTGAGTAGTGAACCAAGCGGGTAAACCAATGTAGCAATTATCAGTTTCCGCATAAAATTCATCATTGTATAGTTTCTTTGACAATCACTGTATTTTCACAACGCAACAGTTCACCATTTCTTCATGGATGGGATACGGCCTTATCGTTGTGTATGTACAATGTACAGTTCACTAAGCTTTCAAGTCAGTATTTATACGACTTATCTACAAAGTTGGGAAAGTTGTGTGTATTATGTGGTCGTAATCTCTTACATTATTGAGTTTTGTGCAGCCTGGAGATTTCAGCTCATGTTAGTAATATAACATGTTCACAGAGATCTACTACTAGTGTATAAGGTATCTGTGTTAGCCCCGTTTAGCACACATAAGACTAGGGCTGTGCTACCGGCTCTCTAGCTCATGTTTAAACTCATTCGTCTCTAGAGATTACTACTAGTTATTTGTTCTCAGCGGAATGTTCCCTTTGTCCCTGGTATAGCTTCATTCCACTAATAGAGAGTGTGACAGTGTTTTGGCGTCTGTGTTTTAGTAAGTTTTAAACTTCAATTTCAGTTAAATTACTAGACAGAATGTTGAATTTCACCCCATTTTCAGTGATGGCAAGTACATTTCCTAACGGAGGCGATCCTAACTTCGACTTGGCCGGAACCGCCGCAAAGATCAGCCAAGTTTGCAAATCGCTGAGCAACAGTCAAAGCGACGTCACATCTTGCGTACGTTGACGTTTATTCCCATATTCGGGATTTTTTGAGCATGTTTAATTGCTATCCCGCTATCTAAGTTTCTCTTGGGAAGCTCCAAAACTTCCCAGTAATTGAGGATGATCAAGTTGTGCCCATACGACGGACCTTGCTCGTGAATCCTTATATCAACTTGGTGCCACACTGATCCATATTTTTGCCCGGTTCCCCGTTTTCTAGGATAGCTGATTGCATTCTTCGCATAATAGAGCTGCATGCACGGTAAACACACATATTTCTGTAACGTCTTACTTTTTGTAGGGGGTAAATCTAACACGAAGCCGATCTGTCAACTCTGGCATTGACGTGATCCACAACTCGGAAGCGAAGCGGTCGTCTCGTCCCATCTACTTTAACCGGAGCAACACCTCCACTGGTATAAGGCTTAGGACAACTCCCGAAAACAGTGAGTCAAGTTAGCCCTATTTCGTCAGATCGATAATTAATTCTATTGAGCTATTAGCTGGCTGTCAACTTTATCATCACCACAGTACATTACTCAGCGAGCTATATCGCGAATCTACGGCTCATTTTTGACAAACTACCCAGACTTCTGCCCTTCATCATAGTCTGAGATGTTGCTCTATTGGTCACTAACCGCTGGATTAATATCCATGCTGAGGACGCACGCGCATATCATTATTGTCCACCCAATCAGTTAATTTGCGTGCATTCTTACAGCTGTCGAACTGAATGTTCAAAGCTCTATTTTGTTGGCACAATTCGATACTGTGAATTTGCTATTATTGGTTCAGTTCCTGAGTAAGACAGCACGGCGCGTTTTCTATTGATTTAATTTATTTTGAGACATCTGTCCCTCTTTTCTCGACCTTATTTTCAAGTTTGTTGTGGCTCTATAGAAGATATATTCATCTCGTAATTGCAGACTTAATTGCAAACGTGCATTGCCTAATGAACCTAATCAATTTACATTAGTTTTCCACTTTGTTTAAATTCATCAAAATAAGAATTAAATTTTCCAATTATAATTTTAAACATGCTATATCATCATTTCACCATTTTAATTTAAACGTGAATATAGAATGAGGGGGTGATGTAATTGCTCATGGTAAGACTCGCAGTTTAATTCTTTTTTCTTCTTTTTTTCCGCGAGAACAGTTTTTAAGTTCAAATTATTTCCTAATCTCTCTGTATAAATTCGATAGCGTTAGCATTATCTTAAAAATGATGAATAGAAATCTACATAATTGATAGTTATTATTATTTTTGTTTTCGGTATTAGTACATTCATGGACGCGGTGGAGGACACTACGGTGGAGGACACTTCAGTGGAACTGGAAGACACTGCGGCGGTCGACAGTACAGTAGACGAGGCTACAGTCGAGGACAGTACAGCTGATGACACCCCAGCAGAGAATGGCCAGGCAGAGGATGCTGCGGTGAAAGAAACTGAAGCGGAGGACGGTACGACGGAACCCTGCATTGAACTCTAAAGAACGTCGCATGCGTCTTATTTATTCGGCGGCATTTTTACTCGATTCTCATTTATGGCATACTTTCAGGGTACAGCACATTTAAAAAACTATGATAGACTTTTGATTTGATTATCTGTTTGACTGGGTATTCAATGAAATATACCTTCGAAGCCATCTGACTATAAGGCCTGATCATCTTCCGGGCATTCTCTTTATAATTATTGTCAATCCTGTATTTAATATAATTAAAATCTTGAAATTATGTACCAAATTACTTCAACAATTAACTATTATTATTAACCATTCCAGGAGTTGGTCAACCAATGAAGGCCAAAAAAGCGACCGCGACTTACAGAGAAGTGTTAAAACTGCAGGAGAAGCTGAAAGACGCGCAAGTTATCTCTTACCAAGACTTGGTCAGGTGCCCCAGAAACAAGTTGCCGGCTCATGTAGACAAGTTGCAACTTCAGGTCAGTTACAGACCCTCTATTTGTAGATTGGAAACGTAATGACTGTTAGGTCTCGTTCATTACAAATTGGTGTTCCACTAAAATGGCGAACTTTTTAGACGATAATAACAATTTTATATGGTTGTTTTGTTATATTTTATCTATACAAACCATTGCATCGATTGAACACCATATGATTCCACGGCAATCAATATAAGGACTAAACTAGTTTTTAATCAAACTGTACAGCGAGGCATTGTGACCTAATTTGTAAAGAGCATTCGAGATAATGCTCCCGTACCGAAATAGCCGATTGAGCTCTTGTTAACTGTTCATTACAAATTATCAAATTATCTATATATCGGCACTTAAGTTATTCGTCTAGTCTGCACTGGGAATGTTTAGGCCTTAAATATCTCATTATTTGCAGAATTTTGGTAAATCTATCTGTAAGAACAAGTTCACAATTTATAAACACTTCAATTTTGATGTGATCCTTCGAAATAAATTGTTACTGACAATCATTGCGCTTTCAGAAATACCTGAGTGACACAGAATTCGTGGACGTGCTTAAAATGCCTAAGGAGGAATTCAACAAGCTAGCACCTTGGAAACAAGCTACATTGAAGAAAAATGTTTCACTTTACTAGGACCTATAAAGAAACCGTTGATCTCTGACGCTGATGTATCACCATCGACTGGGGCAGAGGGTACCTCTGTTAAACTTATTAGTTAAGTCCACAACCTCCTCGTTACGTATAGTAACAGTAATGCGTATATCTGAACTTTATACGTTGCGTTGAGTTTTGAAGTTTTAGTATAAATATAGTTATACGCTCTAACATTTAAGTTTAACTTTAAGTTTGTTATAATTTCGTTAATTTATGGAATATCGTTAAGTGCTCATGACAAGCTTTCAACTTTATATATTAAGAAAATGTATTTTGTGATGTTGTAAATAGTAACTTTACTTTGGAAACTTATAGTATTGATTTATGATTTATTGAACGGAAAGAATAAAAGAGTGTTTTAAGTATCAAAGGTCAAATTCAATAATGCATCATCGGTAATATAATTATGTCTCTAAAAAAATTTAAAATCACATCAGTTTGGGTGTCGTTTAATCCATCAATTACTGCTTTGAGGGACTATCAAAGAAAGCTTTCTTACTGACACTAAACTTTTTGGTGGGGCTAGGAACTTTCGAGAATCCGGGTATATCTATGTCATCAGAGTCTGAGTCTGAATCAAGATCAGGTGGTGCAAAGAAGGCTTTTTTGATGGCAGGAGGCAATGGCTTGTAAGGGCTTGGAGATTTGCCTTTCGATGGAGAAGCAAAGAAAGATTTCTTGCCCGCCATGGACATCTTTTTGGCGAAGTTTGTTGGCATAGGAACCTCATCATCGCTGCTGTCTAAGTTAATGTCTCCAAACTTCTTGGGGCTGATAGGTGGGGGAGGGCTGGCAGCAAGTACTGCTGCTACAGCTTTTTGCACAGCGGGGCTTTGTTGTGCGTATGCTTGTGCTATTTTTATTGGTGATGGTACCTTTGCTTTTACGGGAGAATGACCAGGAGCACTGGCGAGCATTTTCCTCAATTTCTTGTTTCTCTTTGCCTTACTTTTGTAAGCTGCCATCCAAGCTTTTTCGCCCTGTTCGTCCCAAATCCTTTCATCGGGCTGGCTCATGAAGTCTTCGGTATCATAAGAACTGACGGAGGCTTTTGACGATCTCCTTTCAAAGTTAAGTTTCCTTGATGCAACGATGTGGTCTTTGATCATCTTAGCATGTTTGCGTCCAGTCTGGAAATTCTTTTTTGCGTGTTCGGCCTCAGCTTCCAGCCTCATCGCCTTTAAAACTGGATCTTCCGAATAGTCGTAGTCCTCGGGATTCATTCTACCCATCTCCTTCCTGAAATCCTTTTCTATTTTTGTAAGATCGCCCTCTTCCTCCCAGCCATAAGGCTTCTCGTAGACGTACCAGCCAGGTTTTGGAGATTGAAGTCCCTCTTCTGCCATATTTTCAGATCTGAAATAATGGCTTCTGACACACCAAGTATAGGAAAGGAATATGATGATTTCTAATTAATTTGAAAGTTCCAATAAATCAATTGGTATCGGTTGATATATTGATAAACAGTAAACACTGTTAGCTTTCGTCCAAAATCTGATAAGTCTTGTTGTTCAACTGCAAAACAATTATGATTCAATTTTCAAAACTCACTTGTTATTTTAGTGTCTTGTTGCAAGAAATTGCAGAAATTAAAGAAAAGCGAAAGTAAAATCACGGAATGGAATAACTATCGTACTACACATGTATCTGCTAGTTAAACCTGCATCCGACCCTCTGCAAAGTTATTGTGCAATCCACTGGCATAATATATCACACACGTGACAATGCGCGCGATTGTAGAGTCGTCGGTTCACTATTAACTATATATACTACTGTTGGCCTTACCTGGGGATCCCAGGATATTATGTTCATAAACATAATAGCCTGTCATTCGGCGGAATGACAGGCGTAGTGCGTAGAGTACAAATGCTTCTCTAGGGAGTTATGGGCAAACACCTGTTTTGGTCACGTGACAGGCTATGGACTAGTAAAACACGAATTTTATTGTTTTATTTAGAATTAGGGTTATGAATAGCTTCGGGGTTATGATTGGAATTAGATTTAGGGTTTATGTAAAACCGTTTTGTTTGGCTGCAAAGCCATTTCAACCATAAAAACCAAAATCTTAACGGGTGATACTCGTAAAATATTTGTTTCAATTTCAAATACAAAATATAAGACCGTCGGCGCGCGTCTTGGCAGTTGGCACTTGGTAGGTTATAAACCTATAACCACAGTTACGTGATTTGGTTGACGATGTCAACCCATCGAGATCGTTGCTCTGCGAAGCAGAGCAACGATCGACGTTGCTTCGACGTTGCTTCGACGTTGCTTCGACGTTGCTTCGACGTTGCTTCGACGTTGCTTCGACGTTGCTTCGACGTTGCTTCGACGTTGCTTCGACGTTGCTTCGATGCGAAGCAAGAATGCTAGTTCGCGCGGCGCGTCGAAGCGGCGAAGTCCTCCAATTACGTGATTTTTGGGCGAGCGAATTAGTAAGAGCCCATTGCATTTCCCGTCGTGTTGAACATTCGCAGTATTACCTGCTTTACTGGGCGGCGCTCAGCCTGTCATTCTGCCGAATCTCTATTTATGAGCATAATAGCTTGGGTCCCCAGCCCCAGGTAACATTTGCAACCTGCTCGTTTAAAAGTTCTTCTACCCTTACATATATTATAATTGATAATGCTTAACTCAGTGGCGAAACGACTGCCCTCGATACACTCGCTATGATGTATGCAGGGCGGGCGGCATTTTCAATTTTCACGAATTTAATTTTGGGTTTGTTTTTTATAAATATAACGTTCGATTTGTTTACCTGGCACGCCAGTCCCATAACAATGCAATGCAATTACAATGAACAATGCACGGCGATCTTTTCGAGCTTTTCTAGCTCTTCGCATATTGATATATGATATAACTGACTTAAAAGATACTTGGACTCCAAACAATTTTAAGTAACAGTAATTCAATCTAATTGCAGTGGCACATAATTTAAACTATTGCCAATTGCTTTCATTATTGTACTAGTATAGACTGAAAATCTCTCAGATCGAGTTTGGGCGTTTTTAACCACTTGTAGTTGTAATTCTTAAATATTAAATATCCTAATTTATAACTTTTTAATCAGAGTGAATTAATAATTTATATTTGATAATTTATTTATTTGATAGTTTAGTCTGATATTGATATTGATATTGATTATATATATTGATATTGTTATTATTGAATGAAGCTAACTCCAGACATAAATAATACTACTTCTGGATGATAATTAATCACTTTACACTCAAATACAACTGTCACGTGACTTTTTCAACCCGTTCTCTAAGCACTAAGTCTAGCTGGTCCTGAACGACTATTCGAAACTTTAACCCTATAATCTGATCCCAACCCTAAACCTAACCCAATCCTTAACAAAACCATATGCTGAAACCCTAACTCTAACGAGAAATTAGACTAACTTCCTTATACGGTCATATCACGTGATCGAGACAATTTTTCGCCAATATCTCGTCAGGGGAGCATTTTAACCCTATGCTATGGGGGGTGATTCGGAATCAGCGCCCAAAAATACATCAATTGTAGTTGGTTTCAACTGTCGGGGGGCCCTTTTAGAACAATCTCGAAGATCGACTGTAGAGTGATTTAGCACGCTCGACTACTTCTATTAACAAAGGGACTTGGAGTATAAACGACAAATTTTGCATAATTGTCTATCCAACCAAGAATTCAGGAGGCAAGGGTGGGTGCGTAAACTTTATGGTCTGCACTCTCCTATCCTGCATCACCCTGGATTCTTTTCGACGTATTTTTGAGGAGCGAGCAACAATTACAAAATAGGCTAGCATTGTCATACGTTGTTTGACCCGCCGCGCACGAAGTGCGCGGCTCCCCCTGTATCGTCAGGACGATAAAGGGGGACTATAGTTCACTATAGTGAAACGACCGTGGGGGTCGCAACGTGATACAAGGCTAGCACTTATGTATCACGTCGTGACCCCCAGGCCCATTGTCGTTTCATTAACTTTAAGTTCACTACACACTAGTAGTAGTATTGTGGCGAAAGCCACGATACAGCCGTGCACTCGTGCGCGGTAGGTCTACATCGTGTGACAAGTGACTAGATCAGACGGCTGACGGGAAAAAAATATTTCGGATTGCTATAGTGTATAGTAATAGAGTGGGAAAACTGCATAGTAGGGGTGGCGAAAAAGGAAACCTGAATTCAGAATTGTGAATTTTAAGAATGAAGAAGACATTAAAAAATTAGCGGGGGCGCAGCACATAAATTTTAAATACATTTTGTGTTTTGATTTGTGGGATTCAGGAGTGTCCTTTAAATTTAATTGTTTAATGTTCATGTCACATGCATTCTGGGCCGCGCCGCGCACGAAACATATAAAATTAAAACGCAGCTCGCGTTGCCAAGGCTACAAAATAAATGATACAGTTATTTTTAAAATAAAACACACGGTTTAAAAATCGTAATTTTTAATTAATTTGCCTATGCTGTATGTGTACATACAGATAAAATAACTATAAATTATATCAACATTGAACAGTAACACTGTTACAAAATAGGCTAGCACTTATGTATCACACTTATGTATTACACAAATTAGTTAGTAAAACCCCGATTTACTGCGGAGTGTGGGAAATAAAATGGTAAATCGGAGTTTGCGGTAAATCTAACATCATAAATTATTGGACAGAGTGAAAATAATAAACACAAGTTTTCTCCCCACCCTTATACGTTACCTTCTATAGATTGGATAGGGCCTGTGTTAGTGCTAAGTTTAGAATAAGAGTTAAAATGTTGTAAGCGAGCGTTAACTAAACAGCCAAATATCAATAATTTAAATTTAACCACAGCCGAAACCTCAGTTATCTAGTGTCAAGTGTGGATGAGAACATATGGCTTTTTGTCTCGCAACATACGTTAAAGATTAAATCGAAGGGCTTAATTTAATATAGATTACCGAAAACTATATTTTATACAGCATTAGGGGTCGTTCACAATTCACATATTAGTATTACGTAATCAGCCGAGGGGGGAGGGGGGTTTCCAAATGATTACGCTAGTGTAATTTTGACATAATAGCTATGTGTAAAACTGATTACGGAGGGGGGGGGGGGGGGGTAAAAACTGTTCAAAAATTGATTACGTAATATGTGAACGACCCCTTATGAAGTAAGAACATGATACAAACTGTAACCAATTACAAAAATGCGATAAGTTAATTCTAATTACTTAAAGTTTACTAGGTCCCAAAATTTAAATCTAATCAGTTTTACTATGTATTAACATAATGAGTAAGTAAAAATCGGCAAAAAACGGTAACCATGCAGTACCGATGCGAGCGTGCTAAATCACTTTACACTCGACCTTCGAGATTTTTCTTTTAAAAATCGATGTATTTTCGGACGCTGATTCCTAATCACCCCCATGACATAAGTAATACTAATCTATAGGGTTAAAATGATCCCCTACCGAGATATTGGCGAAAAACTGTTTCGATCACGTGATATGACCGTATAAGGAAGTTGGTCTAATTTCTCGTTGGGTTTAGGGTTTCGGCATATGCTTTCGTCAGGGATTGGGGTAGGGTTAGGGATGGGATCAGATTAGAGGGTTAGGGTTTCGAATAGTCGTTCAGGACCAGGCTGGCCCGGCCAGCTAGAGAACGGGTTGAAAAAGTCAAGTGACAGTCGAGTGTAGAGTGATTAATCATCATCCGTACGGATGCATACATTTAAAACCGAAGTCTTTTTAAATTAGCGTAATTCGCTGCTTTAACTTTTCTAAACCTTATAATAATTTACTTCAGTTTGACACTAATGAAATGCCAGGAGTTGCTGAGACATCCCCTTAAATTCCAGATATTCTTCACTTTTTCCGGCTGTCTGTTGTAGTTGGAGTCCACAGCACAACACGTCACCTTCACCTCGTCTCCAGGTTTTGATCCCTCCGGTAACTCAATATCACCCTAAAATAGTCCTGGACGTTAGTACCTGCATGCATCACGTAGTTTAGATTTACGAAACTATTTTTTCCAGATCCATGACTCAAAGTGCCGAAGGCACAAAAGAGTCAATGACAAGGCCAGGGTTAGCGAACGAGGTTTTTTTTGTATATGGTAGCTTTGCGACGTCGTGCGAGCGTGCCTGCGAGCGAACGTACGTGCCATATTAGTTATAACTTTGCGGAGTTTGTCACTCCGCAAAGTTATTTTGCGCAATATTCTGAAATCTGAATTAAATTGGTATCGGCGCGCGACGCTGAACCGATCAAGATAATCGTTAATCTCACCATGTACGTATCCAACTAGCTAGGCACTAATTGATAGCATATTATTTCGAGTTAGTATTATAGTATTACAATTTTGCACAGATCCGTGTCATATCAGGTTGCATAAACAATAAACATATGGTTCAGGTTAGTGTTACATAGAAATGTATTTTGAAATTTAATATGGAATTAACTGGGCGGCGCTCGGCCTATCACTCCGCCATATCTGCATGTTGCTTCACGTTGCACACCTCTCGTTGCACACCAGCCGGCGCGATCAAAAGGGGTTGCAGCGTGTGTCAATCTGCATGCTTATAAAGTATAAACAGTAAAGCCTGGGGTCCCCACTCACAGTGGGCTGTGAGTGGGGGTCATGCTAGCATAGGGTATTTTAGACCATCACACATGCCCCTAACTTTGTTTTTAAGGTAATTTGGGTACAAAAATACGATTCCAATCATTTACAGGGCCGAAAATGTCCCAGAAAAAAATTTTTGGGCCGATTTTGAGCAATCTTGTCGTCCAAAAATAGGAGGCTGATCCCAGAAAAAGTTGTTTTTTTAGAGGTTTAATCAATTTTAAAGCTCTTTTATGAACTGTAAACGAAGGACAGCTATCTTAGGAACTCAAATCTTTTTGAATTATGAAAAAATATAGATCAGAACAAAAGTTGTGCCCATTTGTATGACCAAAATTTTCTGAAACGCCAAAATTGTTCCTGTTATTTTCAAAAATTTCGTTTAAAATCACGATTTTTTTGGATTTTTATTAATTTTAACTATAATAATTGTGATATTTTGATTTTTCATCCATATGCATCTGGTCTAGGATGCAAAAAATGCCACAAACATGGAGAATAACTAAAATATGTCAATTTAATAGCAAAATTGAGCTCATAAATTATCTAAAAATGCAGCAAATTTTACCCAATTTTTGAGTTTCTTAATTTTGTAAACAGAATTCCCCCAAAAGTTCCCAAAGTGATTCTTATTGCATCTGATAGGGAATTGTCTAAGCTTTCTGATGATACCATGCATTATACCGAACTATTGCAAACCAACAACGATTTCTGTCGTTAAATACCCCAAAAATTGCCTAAAATACACGCCATAAAAAAGGCGCGGTCAAAAATCAGGTGAAAATGTTAAAGTCACACAGTTTTTTTTAGATGGCTGAGTATTCTTAAGTACTATACTGTATTTCAATTATTAAAAACTGCCTTGATCAGGCATTTTAGCCCAAAATAATAAATATTAGGCAATTTTTGGCTAAAAAAGGCAAAATTTCTTGACAGTGAAAAATGCTATTTTTTCACGCGACGCCATTTTGGCATCTTGCGAAGTTTTTAATTACGGTTTTTTGCATGAAATCGGGCTAGCGTTTTACAATAAGGAAAGCTTATTTTCAAAGTAATTTAAGAAAGTCGATTTTAGGCCTATGCTAGCATGGTAGCCCACTGTGCCACTCCCCAGGTTTGAGTGTGTATGGAATATGATAAAATACGCCATCACAGACCGGGAAATTGAGCGGGCCATCCACAAAAGAAAAGTGGCCGCATTTCTTGTTTACTTCACGACACTAACATGTGGAAAATTATATTTCATTCCAATCAGCAATTATCGGACGCGCGCGCGGTAATTGTTAGGAAGATTTCATTATTTGGTTCTTTATTGGTCGCGACGCCATACATAACCGTCGAATAAACTCTGGACAACTTTTGGGACTAGATCATTAGGGCTTCTTAGACCGAGATTCCGTAATAAGGCTAGGAATTTCGGCAATCAGAATAACATACGAACCTCCCAGAGCGACCAAGACCAACACCGGTTAAGAGGACTGTCGTCTTGTACCAGCTCAGCAGTCTGCCACGTAACACCGTCGTCTAATGTAACGTCCACCCTTATCACCTGTAAATGTAGAGCATAAAGATAACACATTTCATATTTGTTAGATATTTTAACAAGAGTGCAATATGTAAATGATTCAAAGATAATTCACATTAATTATCAGCAGCAATGCAATGGGGAGATTTACCTTAGCGCCCGCACCACTGAACGCATAACCCTTCAAATGTATCTTGTTATCAATAATCTCCACAGTTCCTCCATCAAGCGGATCACACACCTGAAAGTGTAAAACTGATAACACTTGGTTTCTCATTACAGCTCCTTTATGCGACTGTTCTACTTTGATGGTATGAGGCTATAACAGTACAGGCACGTAGACAGGGGGGGGGGGGGGGGGGCTAGGGGGGCTGTGTTTATGACTGCAGTCAGTCAAAGATTTGAACTGTGGATTAGTAAATATCTGTCATAACATCCAAGCAAACATTCTAGAAGACTTCTATAAATAGTCAATAGTGTCCCCTAGACCGTAGGAAATGTAAAAATCTTAAGACGATGAGGCCTGAGTAAGTCGTAAATTCTGATTGGAGAATGCAGATTGCTGTTGTGAAGTTACCAAATTTACGTGAGTACTTGATTCTTTTCAATCCCAGTTTATTGCGCTGTCCTACAAATTTCTTTAATGCCAAATGTCGTCTAAAACACCCTGTTTCGCAAAAATTTTCCGGGGGGCTGCGCCCCCCTAGCCCCCGCCAAGGGGCTCCGCCCCTGGACCCCGATGGGGGCTGCGCCCCCAGACCCCTGCCACAGCTTCCTCGCTGCGCAGCTGGATTGGACACGTCGGATCGCTTCGCTCGCCGACAGTCCCCCTCAAAGAAAAATCCTGGCTACGTCCCTGTAACAGTACAATGTAGCTGCTTAACAACAACCACCACCACCCGGATTTTAACAGTGGGAACTTTTTCAGCTCCTTGGCTCCCACTGACACCACTCAGCTCAAATGATCCTTTCATAAATTTAGGTCAGCACGGCAAGCTAAGGACATGAGCATATCTTTAAAATTCATCTGGCCATCTCATAAAAGAAGCTCCATCCACGATAGGTTTCTTGACTGCAATCTATTATTCTAACGCCCTGAAAATTAGCATTTAGGTTGACTAAGCCTTAGATCCTAGTCCTTAATGCAAGACTTTCATTAAAGATGTAAGTTAACGCATGAATAAGTCCCATAATTGAACGAGCTCCTTTGCCGTCAAAAAGAAACTTTTAGACTCTGTAGTCTGTACGTCCCTCACCACTATGATTATTGAGATTGCCCTCGAATTGCGCCCAAAAACTCTCCCGGCTTATCTCTTTAATAACATCACTGTGGGAATCCTATTCGTTAGTTGAGAGCTGCAGGTCGTATCCCTTATTTCTGATTAAAGACATAATCTTTAGACCCACCCGTAAATATTGACTTTCTTTCGCTCACTAGTAATTTTGAAAAGGCTGTGCCAAATAATCATAATGAGTGTCACCGTGATTGTATTAATTGTAGTATTGCAATTAAATCAAAAGAATGCAAATATAATATCTGACCTTACACTTGCACTCCTTCAGAAACAAGCTCAATGTTTTTATTGGTTTTCCTGAAAGTCATCTCAATTTCTCTATGCGGTAAGTTATATTTTGTAACTGTAATTTCCACCCACAAACTTTATTTGCACTTTCAACTTCTAAAACTTTCGGACCGGTTGAGAAGAACGATTTCTTTAACGTAAAAACCTAATCACTTTTGACATTCCAAAAGTCACTCAAATTGTTCAATGGTTTGCCTAAAATAACTGATCTTACTACCATTGGTCCTCTATAACATTTTCAATAAATCTTATCCTCGAAATCGCAGCTAAGAGAGAAAGACTGGATGGTGAGATAGTCCCAGTCAGTGCTGAGACCTCCCACACATTCCAAGATAACGAGGAGAAATACGGTGCTTACTGCTCTATAGACCTGAACCTGGAGACTTATTCCCGGACAAAGCGTGGTGCTGACGGTGCTGTCTGGTTAAAGTTGACTCTAGACCAGGTGTACTGTGTTGAACAAGTGATATGGATTGGACGCACTGATAATCCTTACCCCACCTGGACCTGCTCTATGACTGACTGCAGTACCTGTGAGGGTGGCACCTTCTGCGGAAAGTACACTACCACAGTGTACACTGAGGGAGAAATTACCCACAACACTCTTTCCGGCTGTAAAAACGGAGACAGGGTTAAGATAAAGCGTAATGTCGCAGGATTGTTTTCTGTGTACGAGATTGTGATTACCGGCAGAAAAGGTAAACATTGCTTTGTTCATACAATAAACTTTTACTTTTACTTTCCTTCTAGTTATAAATTTCACATTTAAAACACCTTTAATAATTCAAGGGTGTAATCAATTTGAACTTCAAATCGATAAAAAATCAAATTTCCATAACGCCACTTAAAAGACGTAATATTACAGATGGAATAACTAACTCTTGCTCCCTTGATCACTTCAGCACCTGTTGATTGCGCAACACTCGACTCAACATGGGAGAGTGTAGTGACGAGACCACAACTACCAGTCGGCCCCGGAGTGGAGGTAACCCTGAACTGTGATGCAGGTCACACCAACCAGGGAGGTGATGGAGCAACTTGTCAGAACGGAGTTATTGTTCCTACAAACGGACCTCCTGATTGTCGTGGTGAGGCCTAGTCTAGGCCGCCTAGATATCAATATATTGTGCTATTCACTGCGTATTCAGATATATAATGGTCTAAGTGTTACCACTAGGAATCATAAACTCAACCTAAAACAACATAACAATTTCAGTTAGTTGCCAGACCATTGAATCATCACCCTGCCCGAACATAGGTAACGTGTATTTCAGACTAGTTTTTATTTATTCAACTGCAACATTATTAAATGTAAGAACTGTTTTCCTAGCTATATAGGGTATGGTTGGAGCAATTCTTACATTTAATAAACCTACATTTTATAAAGTACTATTAATTCCCAAAAAAGTACTAACAAACTGATATTTACTTGATATATCCACAATTCCCAGTGTATAGTTTTGACGTTGCAGCTCAGAGTCATGCCATTTTATGATCATAATTTATAAGGTTGTATAGATTCAGATTATGAGATTCAGGGTTCAGCAACATTTTAGAGTGCCCAGTGTGATAAGGTGTGATAAGGTGTGACAAGGCGTGATAAGGTTGGTTAAAACTTAAATCATATCACATGTAAGGTAAGTGTTCATCGAGAATCGGAAAAAAGATACGCTCTTTGAGTGAATAGCAGTCCAAGGTGGAGGTATCTTAGTAAGTTTGGGTAATATATGACTGGAACTAGAATCAATTCTAATTAACCACAAAAATGTGATTTAAACTGAACAATTTGATTTTATAATTTACCAACTAAATTGAACGCGGCATTTCTGATGAAACAAGCTGAAAACTAATATGAGAATTATACATTATTTCAGGTGGGTTGATTAGAAAAGAAACGAAACATTTTGAAGAGCACTCGCATTACAATTGATACAGCCAAACTGAGATTGTTAATTATGATCGTTTTAAATTTAATTTTTCATTTGTATTTTTGTATTTTTGTATTTTTGTATTTTTGTATTTTTGTATTTTTGTATTTTTGTATTTTTGTATTTTGTATTTATTTTTCATATTGAATTTCTAGCGGCAGCGCATAATTATTTCGTCTCATCGATAATGATTTGATTTGCTAACTGAATCTGATTGTCTTGAGAAAAGCGTAGCTTAACCTATATTTACCCCTGGGCCTTTTAAAAATAAATTTAAGAAATTTCATAGTGTAAAACATTTGGAGATGATGGTTGGAATTTTATCTCTGGAACATTTACGTATTGTCTTCGTGATCTATTTGTTTTCATTGAATGAATAGTGAATACTATTTTCACTATATTTTACATATTTTACATATTTAACCTACCATGCTGGTGATTGGCTGATTCTGTATGGAAACTGCATACTTGTCGTCAAAGTCTACATTGTGCCAGTCTATACTTGGGTTGAATCCTGAAGAGGAAGAGGTTATACTTTTTAATGAAGATGGCACTTATTGGATCGTAAAACTAATCATAAGAAACTAATGCATATCACAGAATTTACCTGCGATTAAGTTGCCTGCAAAATTATATTCAATAGTTTTCTCTTCCAATCTCTTTCAAAGTGGTTTGAATAAAGATTCCTTTAAAAGTTTAAAACAATCCTAGCCTGACAACCCGGTCCAGAGTTTTGGAGAAACAATTATGGGGGGTGTGACATGTCCGCCTATGTCCTGTCCTTTTTGGATTCTATGAGACAACGGGCGTGCTTTTTGGGACATTAGCGGACATTGACGGACATTAACGGACAAACATTATGAGAATTTTTCGCCCCCCCCCCCCCCCCTCTTTAATGACAGTCATCGTAAAGACTAGGAAAAGATGACTTCACTTTGCAAAGCAACTGTACAAATGCAACAAACTGAACGTTTTTTGGGGTCAATAATGGTCATGTATTGGAGAGCCGCTCTTACATCTGCAATCTGCACCGCAAAAGATAATATTATGTACAGTTATCTCATGTTTACCTTAAACAGTAAGATGTACCTACGATGTTATATCACAATCATCCAGATTAGCCCTAAGGTTAACCGATTGTTACGTCTGCTGTTTTAGCACCTAAATCTCGTTTTCCAAACAAGGCCACACTCTTCATTGCTGAGAGCTATTAAGGTGCTGTATTACAGGTAATGAGGTAAACAAGGCCACACTCTTCATTGATGGGAGCTATTAAGGTGCTGTATTACAGGTAATGAGGTAAACAAGGCCACACTCTTCATTGATGGGAGCTATTAAGGTGCTGTATTACAGGTAATGAGGTTGGATCACTATCAAGCTATCAGTAGTGCTCATTGCTCGTGCAATAATACACCATATCAATACTAGATGTACCATATCTGGCGAGCCAGGTGCTGGTATACCAACAAAACTATTGTCGCGATATAATTGAGGAGTAAATGGTCTGATCGATCTAGTATTATTACATGTATCTAGTATTATTACATGTATTATATGTTAACAATAAGGTTATTTTTGTGCTATCCACCCTTGTTTTTGGCAGCTAATATGCTATTTTCACTTCGAATGTTCATGTTGTCCCCTTGAAATTATATTACAAGGTGCAGTGATAATATTTAATTAACCAGTATTTTCTGATTGTGACACCTTCATAGTCCGTAACTATTAACTTAATCATTTATCTACATAAATAGTTAATAACTCACAGTAAAAGGTAATTTAACTAACTAGTTTCATTCATATTTTTATAGTGAACACATTTTGTTCATTATAATGCTCACTCCCTCGTTACCTTAGCTTTACTTTATTCAGCATCATTTGTCTCAATTTAAAAAACTGCTTTTAAATTCAGATGTTCTTGAATAATCCTTTGAAGGTTCTGAAGATTTCGTTGTCGTGAACGAGCTCTAAAATTTTAATGTACAGTATTTAAAGCCATTTTGCTTTGATCCCATGTTATGTTGTTTAAAATATTTAATTACCTAGAACCAACTTGCAACCTTGCCTTGACAATCATTTCCCTTTAATAAGATATTGATCATTAAATTAGAGTGAACAAAATTCCAATTGACCTAACATTGAGGAATAAATAGACCCCCCCTGGCCCTCCCAATTAAATAATATATCATCCCAAATAAAATGTCTAAAGACTTAAAGACTACCCATATAAATATTTAGTCCACAGTTCAGGAATATTAGGCCCACAAAATCTTCAAATTACCGAAATTTTAACAAGTCAACAGCCATCACAACCCGACAAAGTATTTTCCTTGTTCCAGTAGTCTAGTCGATAACATTCAATGTTGAGAAAAGACTTAACATCTGCCATAGAAACTATTAAATAATTTGAGCACTTTCGGAATCAAGCTTATTCGGGGGCTGGAAAGAAAAATATTATGGTTATGTTATATTGTTTCTAGATTTTAAACTAATGTGAGTCTTCCAGTGGCATATCATAATTGTTTTAACATTGGTCCAGTTTCACCTGTGACTGCACTGTGACTGCACTAGATAAGGTAAAAATGCTAATCACATAATATCATCAGTAATCGACGGGATAATTTTATCATTTATCGGTTGCCAAAATTACAAGCAGGTGTTCATATGCTAGTACAAATCAGTGAAAACTGAAAATATTCCAGTAGATTTTCTGGTCCCCCATTCAAAGGTATTGTAATATGCTAGCTTTTAGTCCCCACCAGTTTTAAATACTAACCGTAGGTAGCACTTAAATCTAGTGACGATCATTCAGAACAATTTTCTCGCCGATGGTGTGCTGGTGCAGCTGAACTTTGCTTGTTTAAGCTATCTAATAATCTTATTGTATTGCCGTGTAATTCTAATTCTAATTCTAGCTAAGGTAGCTTTCAGAGATTGGTAGTTTCTGGAATGTTCCGAAGAAACGAACTGTATAGTGTATAGTATTTACACATGCAAAGGTGTAATTGAGCGTTAATCAATCATCACTGGCTATAGCTATATAGTCTTGTTAGTTTTGTTGACTAATAATAGTCTTGTTAGTTTTGTTGACTAATAATAGTCTTGTTAGTTTTGTTGACTAATAATAGTCTTGTTAGTTTTGTTGACTAATAATAGTCTTGTTAGTTTTTTTGACTAATAATAGTCTTGTTAGTTTTGTTGACTAATAATAGTCTTGTTAGTTTTGTTGACTAATAATAGTCTTGTTAGTTTTGTTGATTAATAATAGTCTTGTTAGTTTTGTTGACTAATAATACTATAATAGTCTTGTTAGTTTTGTTAACAAGACTATTAGGAGGAAGGAGGACGAAGAAGTAGAAAGATATTGTGTGGGTAAGAAACAGCTGGATTTTGGCCATTTCAAACCCTCCTTCCCCGCTCCGTAAATTTACACAAAGCTAGTACATGTAGAAAGTAGACTCGCGTTATCTTTTCCAAGATTTGGTAATATAATGGTATGAAAGTTATCTTACGTTTTGAATAAGTGAATCGCAACCTAAGTCCCTTTGTTAACGGGAGATGAATTAAAGCACGGGCAGATATTTTTATTATATAATTATGAGCATGTATGTAGCATGTATGTACAATGATGTTATGACCGGCCGACCTCCGACCGGCCGACCTCCGACCGGCGTTCACCTACCGCCGACCGACCTCCGACCAACCTCCGACCAACCTCCGACCAACCTCCGACCGACCTCCGACCGGCGTTCACCTACCGCCGACCGGCGCCCGACCGACCTCCGACCGACCTCCGACCGACCAGCCTTGTCTGATCTATGACCGTTATGTGTTGTGGCAGATTTCTAGCAGGGACAGAAAGTTTTTGAGGAAATGTGCGGTGGCTAATCTTTTGGTGTCTCGTTTTTTGCGGAAAATTGCGAATTTCCTTTCAAATTACGACATTTCAATCCGTCACGTCATGATTTTAAGTGTCAAGTAAGACAGTATGATTTCACTTGACCAGTATTTTTCCAAAAACCTGACTCTTGACCAGATGTTAAAAACGTTGACCAGATGTTTCATTATGCGTTGTACTACACTTTGCATAATATATCAAAGCGTTCTAGATCACCATTCAACATTGATATTCGTTAATAACACACTATTTGTGTACCTAGTTTTACAAAGTTACGCGCACAGAGATTCACTTACTCTAGTTTGACACGTACCCTAGTTCGATAACTAAAGTTCGGCAGAAATCACCCCTGTCGAGCTGTCACGCAGATAGTGATATGATATACTTTCTCTTCTCTCAGACATTAAGTCATGGCCTCTAAATGTCGCACTTTCAAAATACAGAGTATTCGCTTGTTCCGTTTAATTGTTCAAACATATCTTGTATGTTTTCTGCAAAGGAGAGGAAAGCAAGTCTTGTTTTTTTTGTGCTAGGTATGAAACATTTCTCCAAACTTTTGCTTTGGTACATTTTCTGCTCGCATTAATGTTTGTGGAATGTGCAGTGCCTACTGTACTGTGCTAAAAACTGCTGACAATAATATCAAAAACAACCTCGCTTTAATACACACACCTTCAATCTGCTTGGTTTCAAAATAAAAACTGCCTTCTCAAGACTAAAGGACGAACCTTAAGAATTGAAAATATGTCTGAGCTTCGTTTTATTGTCAAAACATACTAATTCTATGTCCATTTTGAGTGCTGAGTATGAAGGATTCCCCTGACATGATCTTCTACTCTCATGAAAGTTCTGTGTATTGCCTAGCTTTGGCTATCGAAGACTTGGTTACCAAAATTGTTCTATTGATTATCAAATAATCTTAAAACAGGTTAAAATCAGATATTTTCGAAAACAGTATATATCATATTTTTGGGCACATAAAAGCCTCTTAACATGACTTTCGACCGACAACGACTCAAGTCCGAGTCGCCCAATCAAAAGCCTCCAGTCAAGGGCAGTCAGCTTTACTATCATTAATTATTAATTAATAGACCTATACCAGTCTAATCATTATCTATATTCTTATATTAATATAATATATATTATATAGTTGTGCTCGTTCATAGTTGTTAGCAACAACTGCTAAAACTTATTCCTAATTTCGCAATAAATATACTTAACTAGAGCAATAGAACACGTGCTTGGAATATTCCTGTACTAATGTGCCTGGTAGTAACGGTAATTACAGGCCCGCCCTAGACTTTTCATCCAGTTGTGTACAAGGGCCGTTAAGGGGTCGTACAAGGGCCGTTAAGGGCCGTTAAGGGGTCGTTCACATATTACGTAATCATTTTTTGGAACATTTTTATCCCCCCCCCCCTCCGTAATCAGTTTTACACATCGCTATTGTGTCAAAATTACACTAGAGCACTAGCGTAATCATTTGGAACCCCCCCCCCCCCTCAGCTGATTACGTTATAATATGTGAACGATCCCTAATTAACTTGTTCCATCATTTCCTTATTTCTCGGTGTTCATGTTGCATGTTGTGAGTTTCATATCTTGCTTCTTTTAATTTACCATTAGCAATCTAGATATCATAGAACATAGGGATAGTAGAATGTTTTATTGATCTACCTTATATTATGTATCTAGTTGTTGCCAAGCCCCCAGTTGAGTCCCAGTACATAACACCACCCTCCCAGCCAGGATGGTGAACTACACAGCCGACTTCCAGCACCTAACCCCCACCTCCCGTCACCTGATCTTCACCTACAACCTCCTCCTCCTCCTCCTCGGTATCCCCGGTAACACCCTTCTCCTCTACGCCTCCAATGCTCACAAAGCACTCAACGTGGAGTTAGTAACCAGACTGATAATAGAGCACATAGCGGTGTGTGATGTGCTCATCCTTCTCACTACATTCCTACCCACTCTCACCACAATACTCCATCACCGGTGGGTGCTTGGTCCTGAGATCTGTTACTTTGTCTCCTTCACCTCCAGTATCTTCTTCTTCTACGAGATATTACTGACTGTGTTGCTTACAGCACGGAGATTAGGGCTGGTAAGTGAGGTAGCTAGAAGGAACGGTAGGATGAGTTACAGAGTAACAATGTTGGTGTTAGCGGGACTGTTTGTGTTGGCAGCAGCTCCCTCTGTGTGCTACATGGCGCTGGGGTGCGGGGTGTTCTTCGCACCTCACACTCTCCTGTGCACCTCAAGCAACTACCGAGACTACCCCCTTCCCTCTCTAATAGTAGTAGGAGTGTATCTGGTAGCTCCTGTAACTCTGCTTATACTGCTGAACCTGGGTATACTCCTTATCCTGTGCAGAGCCAGCGCGTCATCAGCTGGGAAGGGTTTCTCCAGAACAATCGTCTCTCTGATGGTCGTCTCCTGGCTCTTCACCCTCTCCTACATCCCGATCTTTGTGAAGCTGGCACTGGTGATATCAGGGTATCCTGTATCCTACACATTTCAGATAACACAGCAGTACCTGTTGTCTGCTAATGTGTTCCTTAACCCTGTTATCTACCTGGTTTTTAACAAGAGGTTTCAGAGGTTCGCGAGGGATTTGGTAGGGAGACCTGTTTCTTATATCTCAAGGACTGTCAGTCAGTCTAATCAGTAACTTGGGTTCAACAACAAGGAGTACAATATTATATAGAGTTGAACAGAATGATTAATCCGGGTGAACTATAATATTAAGTGAACGAACTGAAGAGATGAGCAAAATTATTTGACGGAATTTTGGAGGGTCTCTAGAAAATAGAACTAACTTTAAGCGCAACGGGAATGAACCGAGCAAATCAGAAAAGACTAGCGGACTAGCTGCAGTTTTTAAATGATTGAGCAGCATCTCATGGTGGAGATAAACTGGGCGGAGTGAAATGTAAGTTACTAATATAATCTAGAGAAAAGGAAGTCTTGATATTCGAACCATTCAAATAAATCAAGAAATTAAATTAAAAAACTGAAACGAACGTGCGGAAATAGAGATGTTACTATTATATGCCCAATTATCATCTTCTGGAGAAATTGCAGCGGTAAGCTGGCTTCAAACACAAATAAGTCTGAAACTCCCAGTCCAGCCGACCGCAACAACGTGTGGAAATTGGAATGAGATTAAAAAGTTTTGAACTTTGCAGTCCCAAAGAACGGAATATTTACAGAAATATAGCATAAATTTGCTAACCACCGGATATTTTATAACATTTACGTGTCAAAAACTTGCCTCCTTGGCAATGTTTCAATGCTATTCTTTAGAATTTTAATATTTATCACGTTTTGAGTGGGATTGCCGTTCCAAAACTCCTTGAATTCACTCAAAAATGTTCAATGGCCCACTTTGAAAGTTTAAATATTCCATTAATTCTGCAAGTCAACGCTACTAACTTTCTAAACATCCGAAAATCGCTTAAAGTGTTGTTCAGTTTATAAATGATTTAAAACAATATGATGATTTAAAACAACGAACATCACATAATTAAAAGCACTAAAGATGTGGATTCTGGTGGAGAGATGAGGTATATTATTATTACTTACGTGACAGCTATAAATCAATCAACTCCAGAATCACTATCACGTGTCAAGAATAACAATATGACTCACCTCCCCACCAGACTCCACACCTTTACTACACACCTTTACCAACACTACACCTTACTACACTTTTACTACACCTTTACTGCACCTTTACTACACCTTTACTACACCTTTACTACACCTTAACCAACACTACACCTTACTACACCTTTACCAATACTACACCTTTACTACACATTCACTACACCTTTACCAACACTACACCTTTACTACACCTTTACTACACCCTTACTACACCTTTACTACAACCCTTACTACACCTTTACTACACCTTACTACACCTTTACTACACCTTTACTAACACCTTAACAATCACTAACACTTCATCTACTCCTTTACCAATACTACACCTTTAACTACAACATTCACTACACTTTACATAACACAACCTTTTACTACAACTTTTACTTAACCTGTACTACTACCTATTATAACTAACCAATACTATTAACCTTTATACTACACTTTCCAATACTAACATGTTACTACAACTTACTAAACTTATAACACTTTATACAACAATTAACACGAAAATACAACCTATTACGAATTTACCAAATAGACTACACCTTTAACTCAACAATGCACTCAACCTTACCAAACACACAGCTGCAGTTTTTACAATTGTAACACACCTGTATACAACTGTCTATCAATGTAATACTTACTACACCTTAACCAACACTACACCTTACTACACCTTTACCAATACTACACCTTTACTACACCTTTACTACACCCTTACTACACCTTTACTACACCTTTACTACACCTTTACTACACCTTAACCAACACTACACCTTACTACACCTTAACCAATGCTACACCTTTACTACACCTTTACTACACCTTTACCAACACTACACCTTTACTACACCTTTACTACACCTTTACCAATACTACACCAATGCTACACCTTTACTACACCTTTACTACACCTTTACCAACACTACACCTTTACTACACCTTTACTACACCTTTACCAATACTACACCTTTACTACACCTTTACTACACCTTTACCAATACTACACCTTTACTACACCTTTACTACACCTTTACTACACCTTGACTACACCTTTACCAACACTACACCTTTACTACACCTTTACTACACCTTTACTACACCTTTACCAACACTACACCTTACTACAAACACCTTTACCAACACTACAACCTTACTAAACTACACATTTACTACACCTTTACCAACACTACACCTTTACTACACCTTTACTACACCTTTACTACACCTTTACTACACCTTTACTACACCTTTACTACACCCTTACTACACCTTACTACACTTTACTACACCTTTACTACACCTTAACCAACACTACACCTTACTACACCTTTACCAATACTACACATTTACTACACCTTTACCAACACTACACCTTTACTACACCTTTACTACACCTTTACTACACCTTTACTACACCTTTACTACACCTTTACTACACCTTTACTACACCTTTACTACACCTTTACTACACCTTTACCTTTACTACACCTTTACCAACACTACACCTTTACTACACCTTTACCAACACTACACCTTTACTACACCTTTACTACACCTTTACCAACACTACACCTTTACTACACCTTTACTACACCTTTACCAACACTACACCTTTACTACACCTTTACTACACCTTTACTACACCTTTACTACACCTTTACCAACACTACACTCATTACCCACCCTTGTAGTCTCTCCTCTGCCAGTGACTAAAACTCTCCACCTCACTCAGAGTAATACTGCCTACCCACTTCACGTTACGAGCTCCCACCACTCCCGGGGCTACCAGTCTGACTGGGTAACCGTGGTCTCGTGGCAGCTCCTCTCCTGTAAAACCAATTAATTAGTTAATTAAAATATGATTAGTAATTATACTAAATAGACACGTTGTATCTTCCTGGGTTACATAACTGTGTTGGTAAAATATGAATATGGATTAGTCTACCTTCACACTATACCCACTACTTCGTATACATGGGTATTAAGTGTACATTAACAGGTTCTCACCGTTCATTTTTAGAGCAAGTATAACATCTTGTCTGGGATCCATGGCCTTTTCTATCAGGATTGAAGCACCGTAGCTAGTTCCATCTGGTCCGTAATCTAAACCTGGGTGTGATTTAATTTGAAAGTACTGAAAACAGGGGTGTTACACTGTATAACAGTAAGATTACATCATTAGTCTTTAGTCTAAAGATAGGGTAGTTCTTGTTATACCGTATTGTATTCGAGTATTGTATGTGTGTCTACTAGTTGAAACTGGATGTTAGTTCTAAGCTTTCTATTTGTGGTTCTGGCGAGAATTTCAGTCTGTAGATATGTTTTTAGTTCTATTTCTTTAGAAAATGCTAAAGAAACACTCGTCAACAGGACGGAAGAAATCTTGGATATCCAAAAGAAAATGTTGGATGCATCGAGGATCAATTTGAACCAACTAAGATCAAAGGGAGATGAAATGGCGAAGATGATTGAGGGAGCCAATAACGATAGAACCAACAATTCCTTTATCAGAATCGCGATGAAGAAGCAAATACTTTGGATGATACATCAAAATGATCACATCAAAAACATATCAGGGGATCAGGACAGGGATATGTATCTGAGATATGCTGAGAAATGGCAGAACTTCAGAGATAAGATAACAGATGAGCAAGGTACCTGGATCAACTATGATAAGAGTTGGGATCTGTATCTTCATTTCAAAGAAACAGAGCTCAAAGATTATATCCGTGATACGGATAAAGGGCCAAAATCAGATAAATTATCAATGATACTTGGAATCTCCGTTCCGATATGTTTCATCCTCGTAACGTCTCTAACTCTTTACTTTATCATGAGATCAAGATATCGCGTAGTAAGACGATCTTTCTTCCAGATGAACGGCTGTGACTGATGCAACACTCTATCAGTGCAAATCAACAACATAATACGAGAAGAAGCTCTTTTTAGCTCTACAAACATTAGAGTATTATTAGAGTATTAGAGTATTAACTCTCATGTAGAAATTATCATGTGTTCAAGAGACAGTTCTTAATTTTCCTTGATTTACGTATGAAAAGAACTGATGAAATTCCAAAAGATTGTTTTGTGTACCTATTATTTATACATGATTGTAGCAATTTATATTAATTTACATTACATTTGAGGGAGCAATAATGAAATATTGCGGTTTCTCTAGATATCAATAACGATTCTAATTTCAATTTAATAACTGCATTATAACTGGGCACGCAAGGCAAATCAACATTAGCACTGACCAATTTAAATCTTACATTCCCGATATTTCCCGTCCCAATTTAGATGAGAAATATTTTATTTGTGAATACTCAAGCAGTAGGTTGATTACATTTGAATTTGAAAAATGCCTGTTTTATTTCCGACTTAGTGCTTGGTACCTGTACATCTTAAATTACAAATCAACCGAAAAATATAATAATTACTATCAGTGTTCATAATACAAAACAGTGTACACCCCACGTAACACAGTTACCTGCAATCAGATGAAGTAATGCTGAAGTAGATTACATAACAACGTGAGTGAGTAACACATCACCATAACAACGTGAGTAATCACTAACAATACTGCCCACACAACGTGTCATGTATTGAGAAGTATAAATACACCAGGGTTAGTACATCAGGGTGCAGTGTTGTCGGAGTAACCAGGTAGACACCATGTGATCCCAAACTGAACTGTGAGATGAGTAAAAAGGATAGCATGTTGGAATACGTTACATTGCACTTTCTCTGTTTGTTTGCTGGTTACAGTGTTAGTATTACGAAATGCTTATAAACTTCTTGTTTATAATTATGGTAATTGCAGCTGAGACAATTATCGGTCGATCGGCAGTAATAACCTTTGATGATGCAAAAGATGTATTAAAGATAAATTCAAAAGAGATGATTTTGGCACAAGACAATTTAATCTACCTTACAAAAGAAAAAGACATGAACAGTGGAATCTACACATCAAGGACTAAGATAGGGGCTACAAAGATATATCTGGATAATGGATATCTCATAGGTGGAACCCAGATAAGGCAGCTAAGAAGGGCAGGAGAGATTATGTTGGATCACCAAGGATATATGAAAGAACAGTGCCAACATATAGAAAATCTTTCACAAAATCATAGTAGCAATATTTCAACTTGCTATCAGAAGGTTTTGGCTGAACTTCCCTCTGATTTATCGAAATGGAGCCAAGATATGTGGTCTACATACGTTACATATTGGGATTATTATCAGAGCTGCTGTATCTCGCAACTCGAGCAAATGAATGATAAAAATGGAACAGATGACAGTGAAACAGAGGATAGTGACGATGAAAATGATTCAAACGATGAGGACGACGAAGATAGCTCAGAAGATGATTCGACAGATAATATATTTGATAAATCATTAGTTATCATACTGGGAATCTCCGTTCCCGTATTTCTCATCCTCATAGCCTCTCTCGCCCTCTACCTCATCATGAGATCAAGATACCGCATAGTCAGACGATCTTTTCGGCTCAAAAGTCTTTCTGCTAAAAGAGAAACAGAACCTACTGGAGTTGAAGGGATAGCGAGCGGAAGTCAGAAGACAGGACCATTAACCAACACAGTTGATTACACCCATGACCAAGAAGAGGATCCTCTCTACGACGAAATGTGCCTCAAAGAACCTCCCAAACAAGATCAGAGCAATGTGTACAACACTCTAGCTCACGAAGATCAGCCTGCAGAGGAGGAGGAGGGAGAGTACGACACGTTCTGCCTGGCTGAAGAAGTAGCACCAGAAGAGGGGAGGGAGATTGAGGGAGAGTACGACACATTCTGTCTGACTGAAGAAGGTGGTAGTGCTGTGGATGAGAAGGGAGAATTAGAAGTAGGACAGTCTAGTCTATCATTAATGAACGAGACTGGAATATTAATAGCAGACAAGAAACCACTAGAAACACAATACACTTGTAATCTAGCACTGAACCACACCTTGAAACTGCAACCTGACCAAGAATTGATGAGGACTTCTATAGAGGAGATCCTCGTGGAAGAGTACAGCACGATTGATAAAGTAAAGCTAGAGTCAAGTGAAGCAGCAGCTAATGGTGACTATGCGGAGGGAAGCTACGCAGTCTTAAACAGGAACAGTAAATCCACAGAGAAAGATATAGAAACAGGAGTACTTAACACGCTTATGATAACACGACCGCCTAAAGAGAGACCGATCAGCAAAAGATACAGTTGCAATCTGGACTTGAATCAGACCCTGACGAACCAACCTACTTTGAACATGATAACGAGAGTTTTGCTAGAAACAGACACCGGACTAGACTGTGATACAACAGACGGTGACGCTTTAATTGAGGAGGAGGGTGCTGGAGACCAGACGAATTGAGCAGAAGTTATGTCAGAGTTTAACAGAAGGTAAGTAGGGATAATTTGAATCAGTAACAATCATCAACATTGTTTGAGTGGAGACTAGAGTGTAAAATTTGTTTGGAACTTCAGTAGATAAGTTCATAAATCAGTTGAAATTTAAGTTTGAAATTTGATCACATAGTAATGAACCGTTCATGTTTCAGGCGAATATCAAAATCGGATCTGCGAGTTGATTACTATACAGAAGAAAGCAAACAGCACTCATTTGAATCCCAATAAACCTACAACAATTTGGAAATTGAAGTTTTGCTATGCATAATTAAAAAGGGACGATGTAAATCATATATTTTTTTGATTTGATTGAGATAGGAACAGATATTTGATAGAGAATGTCAATCATTAAAGACAGTATCGTGTGCTTACTTTTTATAAATCTGATGCCATACTTCGTATTATAGTATTATTTCGCTTGTGTGATAAATAATTAAATGGATTGAATTTTGGATGTTTTTAAATGATTTTTACAGTTTTGCCTAACTTTGTTCCTATCATTTCTTCTATAAAAGTATCACAAATAACAAGGAAATTACGAACACTACCTAAATTGTTAAAAATTCTTTAAAATAGGTATTCAAAAATTTACTCCGTGCATTCTATTGACAGGCTCAATCAATATAACAATTGACTATTCAGCTTTTTTCAGCTTAGAACTTTACAAATTATCAAGTGTCATTGACATACGAGATTCTTACTAAAAATTCAATATATATCACACTCTTTGGCCAAGTTTTGATACCGTATTCTGAATATCCCGATTTCCAATTTCCATACAATTCACTTTACACCCAGTTTATACCCTCTCGCTGTTATTAAACAATAGTAAACGCAGTGACATCCAGAAACAGAAGAATACCACACTACAATCTAAAGCTGCTAATGTCAGCAGTCAGGGTGTCATCGTACCGTCACGTAGTTTACTACAGAATCACAGAGTTAGTAGTAAATGAGTAGGATACCAGTAAACCACTATAATGATGTCACTTCATGTGTATAACTCTGTTGAACTAAGCAGGGTACAGCAAGTCAAACTGTATAATGAGCTGAGTGACCAACATTACAACATAACTCTCAGTCGGGGCAGAGGAAGCAGTTCGAGCTACTCCGTATACGTTTCGTAAATATGTGTAATTGTAACCGAATGTTTGTTGTGGCCTTGCTTTTAGTGGTGCTGGTGAGTTTTGCTTCTTCTTTAGACAATGGTAAAGGTGCTCTCATCGACAGGACAGAAGAGATATTAGGCATCCAAAATAAGATAATTGCTTGGGCAGCTTTGATAGACGAGCAAAATAGCACCTTGCGCATTTTAATAAATAAAAGGGAGGAAATGAGGGCAAAAATACAGACAATAAAAAATTCCGACAAAAGAAATTTGGTCGCTGTGATGAAAAAGCACGTAGACTGGATGATCTATCAACATCGTACAGTTGAAAATGTTCTTTATCTCAATATCAGCCAGAACTACCTCAATGACAGTGACTTCAAAGATTGTAAAGATGATACACCGAATTTTCCATGGACCGATTATGAGAAATGTTGGAACTTCTATCTTCAGTTCACAGCAAACGTGCTGAAACTGAATGAGATCATCTGTGATGGAGATGCAAGCAACATGGCAGAAGAAAGGGATCACAACGCATCATCTTCAGTTTCGACAGACAAATTACCAATAATAATGGCAACCTCAGTGACCACATTGACCATCTTCATATTATTGTCTCTCGCTCTTTACTTTATCCTGAGATCAAGGTATCACATAAACATAGTCAAACGGTCCTCTCGTCATCAAAGTGTTCCACCTAAATCAGCGGCACCCAGTGCAGAACCTACTGGAGTAGGAGATGCGTCGTCTGGGAGCCGTAACAAAGGCAAAAGACCCCCAACGAAGAAAGTTAACTTTAAAAATGTAGTGTCTGTTGAAAATGCAAAGCAAAATGCCAAAGAAGATGAAGAGTGTCCTCTCTACGAAGAACTAGACATTAAAGAACCTCCTAAAACTGGCGGAAAAAATGGAAGTGATTTACAGTGCAATACTCTGTCCAACAAAGATCAGGCAACAGATGAGGAAGGAAACTGTTGTGTCCTTCACAAACCATGTAGCAGTAAAGTGAGTTACACTTATACAACAGTCATACCCGTGGACAGAAATACTGTCGTACCAGCGGATGAAACTAACTGTGAGTATGACACAATTAGTAAAGCCAAGCAAAGAGGCGCATTAGGATCAGTTGATAAGGAAGAAGATGGAAGGTACTCGACATTTGCAACAACCAGACTGGACCTAACCAGACAATCAAAAGAAAGACCCGGACTGGAAAGACAATACAGTTGCAATGTAGATCTGAACCAAACCTTGATACAGCGACTAGACAAAAAATCATCAACTTCTCCTCTCAGAAAATATGAAGTCTGGATTTCTGAAGATAACGAGGAGGGAGAACCTCTCTACGATGAAATCTATCCCAAAACCCCTCTCAAAATCTTAGAACATCAGAGGAACCTACACAAAATACAAGCTGACAAAGATCAAGATCTAAAGAAAGAAGATACAAATTATTCGAAAGTAGATACTGACTTAAAAGGGGAGGAAGAGAGGCCGCTAGAAACACAATACAGCTGTCATCTAGCTATAGTGAAATTACAACCTAAGCAGGGATCAACAAAGACCTCTGTTGCAGACAAAGATGACAACACATTTGAGGAAAAGTGCAACACATCTGAGGAAAAGTGCAGCACATTTGAGGAAAAGTGCAGCACATCTGAGGAAAAGTGCAGCACATCTGAGGAAAATTGCAGCACATCTGAGGAAAAGTACAGCACATTTGAGGAAAAGTGCAGCACATCTGAGGAAAAGTGCAGCACATCTGAGGAAAAGTGCAGCACATCTGAGGAAAAGTGCAGCACATCTAGTCAAGATAAACTTGATTTAAGCGAGGAAGCAGTTACTGAGGAGTCAGACAAGAACAGGATTGTACCTAAAGATACCGACCTGGATAAAACAGGGGAAATGAATCTGATAACGAGTGACACGCCACCCAAAGAAGGATCTTCAATATACAGCAGTAATCTGGACTTGAATCAGACCCTGACGAACCAACCTACTCGGAACATGACTTCTATCGAGGAGATCCTCGTGGAAGAGTACAGCACGATTGATAAAGTAAAGCTAGAGTCAAGTGAAGCAGCAGCTAATGATGACTGTGCGGAGGGAAGCTACACTGTCTTAAACAGGAACAGCAAATCCACAGAGAAAGATCTAAAAAAAGGAGTATTAAACACGCTTATGATAAAACGACCGCCTAAAGAGAGACCGATCAGCAAAAGATACAGTTGCAATCTGGACTTGAATCAGACCCTGACGAACCAACCTACTCGGAACATGATGACGACAGTTTTGCTAGAAACAGACTCTGGACTAGACTATGATACAACAGACAGTAACAGTGACGCTTTAGGTGAAGGAGAGGGTGCTGAAGATCAATACCAAATAGAGGGAGAATTGAGAAGCTAGGGGGAGGCTACAACTTCACTTGGAGAGTTGGAGGTAAGTAAGGACAATACAAATGAAGAATTGCGAATTGCAGAGCTGTGAAATATGTTTCAAACTTAGGTTTTTATATCAGAGTGAGATCTGTGTAAATAATCGTCGACCTAATGGATATAATGATTTAATCACAAAATAATGAATGTCAAAATCATGTTTCAGGCAAAAATCAGCATGTAATCTCTGTGTGTATCTATTACGATAAAGAAGTGAGCAAACAGCACTCCTTTGCATTCTCAACAACTTACGAAAAGTTGAATGTTGAAATATGTTTCTGTAACAAGGGACAATGTAGAGAAATTTTTGTTGGATCACATTTATCGATTTGTGTCAGGGCAGAAATAAAAACTTGCAGTATGAAGAAAAAATTAGATTGTTGATTATAATACGGGAACGATTTATCTCCGCTCGTGTAACGAATATCCATAGAGTATTTAATTGTTTTAGAGATGATTCTATGATTGCCATTATTATTTCAAAGAAATTATTTCATTCTCATTTTTTGTTCTCAAATTGTCTTATACCTTTGTCCTATTTTGAGTGCAGTTATCAAAAGCAGTGTGTCTCGGATCACTGCGCTTCTCAGTTCTGTGAACAAAGAACATACAAATAATATAAACCTTACTCAGTAGTTAAATACTGAACCACAGACTGACAGTCTGAACAATTTACATTTTCTACACGAGGTATTTTCTAATAGTAGTAATAAGCCACTATTCACTAACATGCTGGGGAATTCATATTGCGCAAGAGACTCCCTCATATGTAGCACTATCTACTGAGCTTCTAGTTAAGATGTGTAACTAATTATATCGAACTTACCTTGAGAATTTAGTAACAAGTAACATATTAACTCGCAAGATCGAAATTTAACGATAAGTACAGCATGTTCAATACTTTTATAAATGAAATACTAGGTAAAGGTTCAGCAGTAACGTACCTTTACACATTTACACGTCTTTATTTTACGGAAGCAGTTGTACCTTCAACGTTAACTGAGGAACGATAATTTTTATCCGGGCTTTGATTTCGTTTCGTATGAGTAGTACACTTTTGTGGTTTTTTGCTTTAGTAATAGTGACTGAGAGCTATGAACGAGAAGATAATGGTAGTGGTCAGCTCGATATCGCAAGGAACACTTTGAGGTTGAGAGCAAATGAGATGATTGGAGATCAGAAGAACATTGTAACGAAAGTTGAAACACTCTTATCAGATAACGTAATGGCGAATCAGCTTGAAAAGGAATTAGACAAAATAAAGAATCTGCAACAACTGGACGTAACGTCAAATGACAGAAGTATCAGAGCCATGATAGGTGTTCAGGTAGACTGGATGATAAGACAAAGGGAGGTTGTTCAGGCATTCCTTGAGCTAACAGATGAGTGTAAGTCTAATGACTTTGAGAATATAGATTTCATTCCATCGCCAAATGAGAACCCTTGGAACGTGTATGAAAAAAGATGGAAAATCTATCAGAACCTTCGCAAAGAGATAAAACATCGTTTAAACTATAAATGTGTTAAAGAACAATATCCGGATAGCAAACATGTCGAGAATTTACAAGGAATGGATAGAACAGAAAACGATACAGTACAGATGGCTCCCACAGAGATGGAAATCGTAGATTCACTGCAAGTGATAAATAATGCTAGTCGTCAAGATCTTAAAGATGAAAGAAGGTCCAAAAAATTGAAGATCGTAATAGGAATATCGGTATCTGCATTAATTGCTGCTGTTATAGTGTTTATAATCGTTAAGATTAAAGCGCAGAAACGCTGCACTGTCAAAGAGACGTTTCCTTGCACTGAAAATCCGAAAAATAGTAGGGAAAATCCAGTAACCATAGACGAATCCATGAAAAAGTCAGAGAACCGAAACCATTACATCACGAGCATGTCAATCAGCGTAGCTGACAAGAAAATAGACGTACATTGTCCGAGTAAAGAAAAAGCTGCTGAAACATATTCTGACGATGAAACCAAGTCCGATATGTATGAATATGATGACATAGCTAGTTTGAAGAATCCTTCAAAGCACCAAAACAGCACATCTGACGAAAAGTACAGCACATCTGAGGAAAAGTGCAGCACATCTGAGGAAAAGTGCAGCACATCTGAGGAAAAGTGCAGCACATCTGAGGAAAAGTACAGCACATCTGAGGAAAAGTGCAGCACATCTGAGGAAAAGTGCAGCACATCTGAGGAAAAGTACAGCACATCTGAGGAAAAGTGCAGCACATCTGAGGAAAAGTGCAGCACATCTGAGGAAAAGTGCAGCACATCTGAGGAAAAGTGCAGCACATCTGAGGAAAAGTGCAGCACATCTGAGGAAAAGTGCAGCACATCTGAGGAAAAGTGTAGCACATCTGAGGAAAAGTGCAGCACATCTGAAGGAAAGTGCAGCACATTTGAGGAAAAGTACAGCACATCTGAGGAAAAGTGCAGCACATCTAGTCAAGATAAACTTGATTTAAGCGAGGAAGCAGTTACTGAGGAGTCAGACAAGAAAAAGATTGTACCTAAAGATACTGACCTGGATAGAAGAGGGGAAATTAATCTGATAAAGAGTGACACGCCACCCAAAGAAGGATCTTCAATATACAGCAGTAATCTGGACTTGAATCAGACCCTGACGAACCAACCTACTCGGAACATGACTTCTATCCATAACAGCACGATTGATAAAGTAAAGCTAGAGTCAAGTGAAGCAGCAGCTAATGGTGACTATGCGGAGGGAAGCTACACTGTCTTAAACAGGAGCAGCAAATCCACGGAGAAAGATCTAGAAAAAGGAGCACTAAACACGCTTATGATAAAAAGACCACCTAAAGAGAGACCGATCAGCAAAAGATACAGTTGCAATCTGGACTTGAATCAGACCCTGATGAACCAACCTACTCGGAACATGATGACGACAGTATTGTTAGAAACAGACTCTGGGCTAGACTGTGATACAACAGACGGTAACCGTGACGATTTAGGTGAAGGAGAGGGTGCTGAAGATCAATACCAAATCGAGGGAGAATTGAGAAGCTAGGGGAGGCTAAAACTTCACTTGGAGGTAAGTAAAGACAATACAAATGAGGAATTGCGAATTGCAGAGCTGTGAACTACGTTTCAAACTTAGGTTTTTATATCAGAGTGAGATCTGTGTAATTAATCGTCGACCTAATGGATATAATGATTTAATCACAAATAATGAATGTCAAAACTATGTTTCAGGCCAAAATCAGCATGTAATCTCTGTGTGTATCTATTACCATAAAGAAGTGAGCAAACAGCACTCCTTTGCATTCTCAACAACTTACGAAAAGTTGAACGTTGAAATATGTTTCTGTAACAAGGGACAATGTAAAGAATTTTTTGTTGGATCACATTTATCGATTTGCGTCAGGGCAGATATAAAAACTTGCAGTATGAAGAAAAAATTAGATTGTTGATTATAATATGGAAACGATTTATCTCCGCTCGTGTAACGAATATCCATAGAGCATTTAATTGTTTTAGAGATGATTCTATGTAATGATTGCCATTATTATTTCAAAGAAATTATTTCATTCTCATTTTTTGTTCTCAAATCTTCTTATACCTTTGTCCTATCTTTAGTGCAGTTATCAAAAGCAGTGTGTCTCGGATCACTGCGCTCCTTAGTTCTGTGAACAAAGAACAAATAATATGAACCTGACTCAGTAGTTAAATACTGAACCACAGACTCACAGTCTGAACACTTTATATTTTCTACACAATGTGCTATTACTACTTAATAGTAGCAATAAGCCACTAACATGCTGAGGGGGAATTCATATTGCGCAAGAGGATCCCTCATATGTAGCACTATCTACTGAGCTTCTAATTAAGATGGGTAAGTTATTATATCGAACTTACGTTGAGAATTTAGTAACAAGTAACATATTAACTCGCAAGATCGAAATTTAACGATAAGTACAGCATGTTCAATACTTTTATAAATGAAATACTAGGTAAAGGTTCAGTAGTAACGAATCTTTACACATTTGCACGTCTTTCTTTTATGGAAGCAGTTGTACCTTCAACATAAATTGAGGAGCGCTAATTTTTATCCGAGCTTTGATTTCGTTTCGTATGAGTAGAACACTTTTGTGGTTTTTTGCTTTAGTAATAGTGACTGAGAGCTATGAACGAAAAGATAATGTTAGTAGTCAGCTCGATATTAAAAGGAACACTTTGAGGTTGAGAGCAAATGAGATGATTGAAGATCAGAAGAACACCGTAAAGAAAGTTGAAACACTCTTATCAGATAACGTAATGGAAAATCAGCTTGAAAAGGAATTAGACAAAATAAAGAATCTGCACCAACCGAACATAACGTCAAATGACAGAAGTATCAGAGCCATGATAGGTGTTCAGGTAGACTGGATGATAATACAACGGGAGGTTGTTCAGGCATTCCTTGAGCTAACAGATGAAAAGTGCAAGTCTAATGACTTTGAGAATACAGATTTCATTTCATCGCCAAATGAGAACCCTTGGAACGTGTATGAAAAAAGATGGAAAATCTATCAGAACCTTCGCAAAGAGATAAAACATCGTTTAAACCATAACTGTGTTAAAGAACAATATCCGGATAGCAAACATGTCGAGAATTTACAAGGAATGGAT
Organism: Bolinopsis microptera; assembly: GCF_026151205.1. NCBI lineage: Eukaryota > Metazoa > Ctenophora > Tentaculata > Lobata > Bolinopsidae > Bolinopsis > Bolinopsis microptera. The sequence continues at coordinate 17,665,278 of NC_087082.1, read as the reverse complement.
AGAACAGAAAACGATACAGTACATATGGCTCCGACAGAGATGGGAAGCGTAAATGCACTGCAAGTGATAAATAATGCTAGTCGTCAAGATCTTAAAGATGAAAGAAGGTCCAAAAAATTGAAGATCGTAATAGGAATATCGGTATCTGTATTAATTGCTGCTGTTATAGTGTTTATAATCGTTAAGATTAAAACACAGAAACGCTTCACTGTCAAAGAGACGTTGCCTTGCACTGAAGATCCGAAAAACAGTAAGAGCGATCCAATAACCATTGACGATTCCATGAAAAAGTCAGAGAACCGAAACGATTACATCACAAGCATGTCAATCAGCGTAGCTGACAAGAAAATAGACGTACATTGTCCAAGTAAAGAAAAAGCTGCTGAGTCATATTCTGACGATGAAACCGAGTCTGATATGTATGAATATGATGACATAGCTAGTATGAAGAATCCTTCAAAGCACCAAAACAGCACATCTGAGGAAAAGTGCAGCACATCTGAGGAAAAGTGCAGCACATCTGAGGAAAAGTGCAGCACATTTGAGGAAAAGTGCAGCACATCTGAGGAAAAGTGCAGCACATCGGAGGAAAAGTGCAGCACATCTAGTCCAGATCATAAACTTTATTTAAGCGAGGAGGCAGTTACTGAGGATTCAGACAAGAAAAAGATTGTAACTAAAGATACCGACCTGGATGAAAGAGGGGAAATTAATCTGATAAAGAGTGACACGCCACCCAAAGAAGGATCTTCAATATACAGCAGCAATCTGGACTTGAATCAGACCCTGACGAAACAATCTACTCGGAACATGATGACAACAGTATTGTTAGGGCTAGACTGGGATACAACAGACGGTAACGGTGACGCTTTAGGTGAAGGAGAGGGTGCTGAAGATCAATACCAAATAGAGGAAGAATTGAGAAGCTAGGGGGAGCTAAAACTTAACTTGGAGGTAAGTTAGGACAATACAAATGAGGAATCGCGAATTGCCCAGCTGTGAAATATGTTTTAAACTTAGGTTTTTATATCAGAGTGAGATCTGTGTAATTAATCGTCGGCCTAATGGATATGATTTAATCACAAAATAATGAAATATTATAATCATGTTTCAGGTGAAATCTAATCTGTGAGTGTGTATCTATTACACTAAAAAAGTGAGCAAACAGCACTCCATTGCATTCTCAACAACTTACGTAAAGTTGAACGTTGAAATATGTTTCTGTAACAAGGGACAATGTAGAGAATTTTTTGTTAGATCACTTTTATTGATTTGAGTTAGGGCAGGAAATATGAATTATTACGTATGAATTAGCATTTTAATTGTTTATTAATGTGTCGTGTGGGAATGTTTTATCTGAACTTTCAAAATGAAACTCTGCTCGTGCAACGAATATCTATTGTCTTCCACTATTTTAGAGGTGATTGTATAATTGTGAATCACAATTTGTGAATCACAATTTGTGATTGCCATTTTATTTCAAAGAAATTATTTCATTCTCATCTTTTGTTCTCAAAAAAAAAGTCTTCTTATACCTTTGTCCTATTTTGAGTGCAGTTATCAAAAGCAGTGTGTCTCGGATCACTGCGCTTCTCAGATCTGTGAACAAAGAACAAATAATATGAACCTGACTCAGTAGTCAAATACTGAACCACAGACTCACAGTCTGAACACTTTATATTTTCTATACAAGGTATTTAATAATCTTACTATCTTACTATATATAAAGCGAGACGATAAATATGGAGGGTTCCGTACCCCTTTACTGACACAACGGCATCAACTTTAACGCGACTTTCCGCAAAAACCGTAAAAGATATACAACTGAAACGTTTTTGACTGGGCCAAATGCTTTAATAATAATAATATATCGAACTTACGTTGAGGAGTTGGTAACAAGTAACATATTAACTCGCAGGATCGAAATTTGACGATGAGTTGATAAGTACAACATGTTCAATACTTTTATAAATGAAATACTAGGGAAAGGTTCAGTAGTAAAGTACCTTTACACATTTACACGTCTTTCTTTTACGGAAGCAGTTCTACCTTCAAGGTTAATTGAGGCCGAGGCGCGCTAATTTTTATCCGGGCTTTGATTTTGTTTCGTATGAGTTGTCCATTTTTGTGGTTTTTAGTTTTAGTAATAGTGACTGAGAGCTATGAACGAAAAGATAATGGTGGATCAAAAGATGGTGGTAGTGGTCAGCTCGTTATTGCTACCGACAGAAAGAACACTTTGAGGTTGAGAGCAAATGAGATGATTGAAGATCAGAAGAACATCGTAAAGAAAGTTGAAACACTCTTATCAGATAACGTAATGGCGGATCAGCTTGAAAAGGAATTAAACAAAATAATAAATCTGCAACAACTGGACGTAACGTCAAATGACAGAAGTATCAGAGCCATGATAGGTGTTCAGGTAGACTGGATGATAATACAAAGGGAGTTTGTTCAGGCATTCCTTCAGCTAACAGATGAAAAGTGCAAGTCTAATTATGACTTTGGGAATCGTGCGATCATTGCATTGCAAAGAAATGAGAAGAACGCGTGGGACGTGTACAATGAAGATTGGAACATTTATCAGAACCTCCGTAAAGAGATAAATCACCGACTCGAATGTATTGGAAATAATACGACAGATAGGATCGCAACAGCAGAAAATACGACAGAAAAGAGCACTACAGCATGGAATGCGACAGAAAAGAGCACAACAGCAGAAAATGCGACAGAAAAGAGCACAACAGCAGAGAATACGACAGAAAAGAGCACAACAGCAGAGAATACGACAGAAAAGAGCACAACAGCAGAGAATACGACAGAAAAGAGCACAACAGCAGAGAATACGACAGAAAAGAGCACTACAGCAGAGAATACGACAGAAAAGAGCACAACAGCAGAGAATACGACAGAAAAGAGCACAACAGCAGAAAATGCGACAGAAAAGAACACAACAGCAGAAAATGCGACAGAAAAGAGCACAACAGCAGAGAATACGACAGGTAAAGATACGAAAGGGGCAGTTTCGTCAGACATGGCTTTATCAAATAATATGGTAAATCCATTAATTGCTAATGCTAGTCACCAGGATGATAAAAGACCCAAAAAATGGAAGATCGTAATAGGAATATCGGTATCTGCATTAGTCGCTGCTGTTATAGTGCTTATAATCGTAAAGAATAAAGTACAAAAACGCTGCACAGTCAAAGAGACGTTTCCTTGCACTGAAGATGACAAGAAAATTAGTGTACATTTTCAGAGTAAAGAAAAAGCTGCTGAGTCATATTCTGACGCAGAAACTGACGATATGTATGATGATATAGCTAGTATAAAGAATCCTTCAAAGCACCAAAACAATCAGTACAATAAATACAAACCAGCTAACCATGACACAATTCTAGAAAAAGCAAGCAGTTGCAAGGGATCGGAGCCATCTGCACCTCCAAAGACTGATCTTGAAGCAGATGGTACGTACGACACAATCTGTGTTGTTGAGACTAGGATCAGTGAACCACCATGCCCAGAGGATGCTAACTTTTCAGACGTCATCACTCTTCAGAACACTCTTCAGAACACTAAACCAAGCAATCTGATTGATGATGAAGATAGTGACAGCCATTATGATGATCTGACAGAGCTCAAAGGAATGATTAATTCTCATGCAGCACAAAGTAACATTGTCGTACACAAAGTGAAACAATGTGGAGCTGGAAATGATGATGGAATGTTGAGGAATCCTGAACCGGCTACACAAAGATCTTTGGGAGATCTTTCCACTTATAGTTGTACACTACAGTTGAACCAGACTTCGATCCAGCAACCTTCTCATAATCTGAAGTTTCTCGTAGGGCAATCCAGTACTGAAATTAGTGGGGAGTACAGTACAATCGAGCAAAGCCAGGGTGCAGCCATAATTGACATGGAGAACGAGGAAAATAATTATTCGCTGCTGCACGGAAACAAAATGTCAAGTGAAAAAGAAGATCTGCGTAAAAGAAACATAAGGGAGGCATCGAAAAAGCGGAACAGTTGCATTTTAGAGCTCAACCAGAACAAGCAATCAGTTCAAAACCTGACAAACCCCCCATACAATAAAAGTATCAGTTTAACTGCACAAGGAGAAGATGCTCCACGGTACCACACCACAATGAATACCTGCTCCAACCTGCAAAGATATAGTACCCATCTAGAGCTGGAGACCCTATCAAAACGTATCACCAAACCTCTGGAGCTAAGTGTTAGTGAGGATGTTGAAGATCCGTACCAAGTGCCAGACGAGCTCGCTGTGATTGGAGACTCTGAGGAGACAGAGACACTGAGGAGTGAAGATAAGATCTACGAAGTTCCAGATGAACTGAGGTGGGAGATCAATTAAGTTTTATAAATTTAGTAGAATTATCACTTTAATGCGGCGATGTCAGATCTGGATGATCCATTCAGGATTGTCAATGTTCTAAAGCCTAAACAACAACTTTAACTCTGTAACATTTCAGGGATACTGCTGATGAGGAGTACAATATGATAAACCACATCAACTCCAGTTCAGATAAAACACCATCTGAAGAAGACTGCTACTCTGTATTGAACAGAAGTGGAGGTCCTGACAACACTCCAGAGGAGGAAAGCAGTGAGGAGGAAAGCAGTGAGGAGGATCCGTACGAAATACCAGATGAGTTGACGGTGATAAGAGGAACAGCACTGGTAGATAAGGAACTTGAAGCAGGGGAGGATGGGGGTATTTGCTTCAAGATGAACTTGGGACTGAGGTAGGACTTGTATAATATCGCGGTTATAAATTTAGCATGTTTTTACTAGGGGACTGTTAATGTTTACAACTTCACTACAATTAAACATGTTGGTCTTTGGACATAAGTATGAAGCTTATAAGAGTCATGAACAGAAAGAATAATTTCCATAATTTCGATAATAATTCCAGGAACCCATCTGACACGGAGTGATAGATCTTAGAAGAAGATGCGGATGATAAGGACGGTTTATATCAGATTTAATTTCGGAAAGAAAGAAGCCTTTACAAACTAACATTTATCTTTGTGATTTGCTACCTATACTACTGATTTTGATATGTAATGGTTTATTCCTGTAATGGTTTATTCCTGTAACAAGTTTTAGCTTTATAAATAAACACACATTTGACGGCTAAAAACGATATGTTCGAGTTTATATAGTAATAGTGAACGTTTGAGCGTTATTTTTGATAATTTCGTATATTAATGCTAATATATCTATTATACTAATAATTAATCTAATTAATCATACAGATTAAAGTAGACATATTGATCAGTTTTAGAGCCTGCTAATTATTTTATTTCTTCGATATTTTTTACGTCAAATCGTGCAAGAAATTTTGTAATAATCATTAATTAGAGAGACTGCTTGACTTTTTTGTTTTTGATTTTTTTTTAAATGACTAATTCTTAGTTATCTGAGATTTGGATTATTAATGAGTGTCACAAGTATCGTACATCATATTATTGTTATCTATTGTTTGTTAAAATAATTCTTGAAAATTAATAAGCTTGTAACTTGTTGTGACATTCTAAAAAACCGATGATGAAAGTTTTATCCTCTTAAAACCTTCTATAATCAATTTTGATTACTTTGGGTTGTACAGGAAAAACGATTTGCAAAAAATCACATCTTTAATTCTGGCCAAGTGGAACTGTGCCCGGCACAGTGTGCCGTAGAAGGTGGATCTTAAAAATTATAATCTAACATTTAAAACTTGGACCATGTCGTACAATGTTAAATCAGCCAATAAGCAAATATATTATATCAAACTGAAGGCTAGTGAATTTATGGAAACATATAGCTGATACGAAAGGTTGTATTAGAATTGCAGATTGCTTCACCTTTCAGTTTCACGAGACTTACAATATCTTTTTATATACAAATCACATTTTATATAATATCTATAACAACTTTTGTTTTTGACAACAAGTAACGTGTTTGAAGTTAGAAGGGTGTATTGATGATTCACTCGGCCACTCAGCATCAGAACAAAGTTATGTTACGAAATAATCCGTTGAGTAGATAACATGAAACCCTGATCCCGACTGATTGTACTTTCTCTGTACCTTCCCTTGATCTTCAGTAGTATAGGTACACGTGTTCTTTTCTTTGTACATTTTATTGTGGAGTTGCCATATTAGTAGCGTTCTGTTTTATTTGCGATTTCAAACCATCACAGTGATAGGTATTATTGGGATGATCGCTTCTGGTGATAGGCAACATACTTGATAGAAAGACAATCCGTCCTAACGCATCTATTAAAAGAACAGGCATCTATTAAGCAGTTTCGGGTTCGTCTTATCGATGAAAAAGGGGATAGTATCCTCTTACCAGCGGATGAAGAGACTGCTCTCCAACCCTGGAGACATCCCCCCGGAGGAAGCACCCGTCCGGAAGAAACCAGAGATCCTCCATCTGGGACTACAGCCTCGCGAGTCTGCACCGTCTACTTCAGAGGAACCACCCGGACTTGATCCGTTCTATGACGAGATTAACATGTCAGTTGATGAAGGTAGCAAGATTGACGAGGAGAGCCAGGGAGAAGGTGATGAAGAGACCCAGAGAGAAGATGACGAGGAGTTTGAGTACAGTTATGCTAGGCTGGATAGACGTTTCAGCACTGGTAGTGGTCACAAGAAGAAACAACCCCCTGTCACCCCTCGCCCTCGGATAGAGTTAGAACCCATGTATGATACTGTTGATAGAAAGAACAGCTCGTCAGGAAACCATGAAGAAGAAGAGGAAGAGACTTATTCTCTCCTGCATAAAATCCCCATACCTCAAAATAAAGAAGAAGAAGAAGAGAGATTTAGTCAAGGCCACTATGATGACATAACAGAGTTCCAAGGAAGAATGTTCTTAGTGACAGCTGAGGAGCCCATAAAAAGGCGACAAAGTAACAACAAACCAATCAACCTACCTTCTTCATCCGAACAGAACCTATCTCAAGGTGACAAGAGAAAGAGTGTTCACTTGGAGCTCCTATCCAAAATGCAGACTCACTTAAATGCGGGTGCACTTAAAGCAGCGCTTAACAAACGCTTCTCTGTACAAATTGAGTCTAATGGACCTGATGAGGATGTTCCAATATATAAATTAGCTAACAACCAACCCCAGAAGAAGGAACTAGAGATGACTTACAGCACTCAACTCCAACCCCATAAGAAAGAACTAGAGATGACATACAGCACTCAACTCCAACCTCAGAAGAAAAAACTAGAGAAAACGTACAGCACTCAATTGCAACCCCAGAAGAACCAACTCCAGAAAACGTACAGCAACCACTTGCAGCTACACTCTCTGGCGTCTCTGAACCTCATTTCTAGTGTTGCTGAAGAGGGTAACAAGGATACAGAGGATTGGGATGACGATGTGGAGGGTCTGTACGATACTCCAGATGAATACTCTATACAAAGAGGAGACAATTGGAGGGGCAGATAAAAAGATTTACAGCTAATCGATTCCTTATAATATAAGGTAGGTAGAAATTGAGTTTTGTCTTGTAAGTTTGGTATTTTTGTTCTATATTTATAATTTGGACGGACTTAATTTTTACTGAGAGGGCTTTATTCACTCTGCCGAGTAAAAATCCAATAACATTTAAGATATATTTTAGTTCAATCATGAAGAATCTATGTATGTTATTTCAGGTGAAAAATAAGACATGAAGTATATCAGAGGAACTCTTAGGAAGTTAAGAAACTGCTTGTTCGGCAGAAGGCATTTCACATGATTTAAAATGAAACAGAAAATGCCACTTTTTATAATTTGGTTTTAAGTGGACACTTAACTGGTTGTTGTTATTTTTGTGAATGTCGTTATAATTATGGAATCCTATGATTTGAGAAAGTCTTAGACGTTTTTTTACTTTAAAACTGTTGTTACACATCAAAAGTGGCGTATGAAGATCGTAAATTTAATTAACAGCAGTTAATATTTAACAGAAATATAAATTAATCTATATCTATATCACAAAACTGAAAAGTGTAAATACTATGAAGTCAAATTGAAACTAAACATTTTAAAAGCTAGTTAAAAGCTAATTAAAGCTAATTAAAAGCTAATTAAATGTACGAACCGTCAGCCCAGACGTGTTTGACAGCAGGGTACTTCTCCTCATCCCAGCCGAGGTGGTTGAGAAGGTCACACAGTTTGGGACCTGACCAGGTAGCGTTAGATATGGCAGCTCCTCCCCAGTTCATACCTCGTACTGGCTTGTGCTGTGAGATATTGGAATGTTGGTACTGGCTTGTGCTGTGAGACATTGGAATGTTGGTATTTCTGGAATTTTAAAGTTTGAGTATGAGATTATTTTCGTCTAGTTTAATTAAGAGTGGGCAAGACCATTAAAAATAGTAATTGTTTCTTGTTAAGGATACATTTTTGGATTTTAGGTGTGTAAATCTTAGGATATATATTTGAATTTGAAGATTCTTGTTTCAATACATTTCAATTACAAACAACTTCTCAAAGTGTTTTAAGAGTCTAAAAGGCAGTGGAGTAAATGGGTATTGGGTATGCCCCTGAAAAATTTGTAAACATTTCAGAAAATAATTATATTAACTGCAAATATTCGGCGAGATAATGCTACACATCTTTCTCCGCTGTGTAAAACAAAGCACCTATCACATCTATGTGCTCGAACGTCACAGTGACTTAATTAAGTCTATAATACGTTTTAAGTCTATGATACTTTTTCTTTGAAAGTATCCGAGACTTACCAATCTAACTTAACTCATATTCCTGATCTAATCTCGTGTTTTTACATTCCTGTTCCACTAGGGCCTGTCGTGATATCATGGATCGCTTAGGTTCCACCAGGATCTGGTAGTCCTCATAATTCTGCGGCCTCTATGTGTCTTCATCTCGCACAACTCCGAAAAACCGTTGTGAGTTTGGCATGTGAAAATTTGCAGCCCTCCAGACATCGATCGGGTTAACGAGTTGTCGTACGTCACCTCAAGATCGGGTGACAGGGGGCTGAACAGGCCAGAACCCAATTGATTGGGTCTGAGGTCACGTGATTATGAGCCTGAGGTCACGTGACTATGACGTCACCAGAGCTCGTTCTCCGTTTCCCGCTCTTTGGACCAGGTGAGCTTGCATGCTTGTGAAAGTGGGTGTAAGTACAGCTGTACTGTAGTTACATCCAATTACCCCTAATAGAATGAAGATTTATTTTCTGACAGAAAGCTAGAAATTTACCAAAATATCGACTTTGTTCAAAATTTATTTTGATGATCACTCCTAACCTAAAATTGCACGAGAAATCGATTAAACTTGGTTTCAGAACTCAACAATGCTTCCTTATGCCTTAAGGGGGGGGGGGGGTTCACCCTGATTTTTTGTGAAACTTAGTTTCGAGATAGCAGTCAGTTAACCAACAAACTAGGACCGGTGACCGAACTTTTGAGGGGGTCCCGGACCCCAACCGCCAAACGGTGCCCGCGGGGCAGCCACGCCCATATTTGGTCCAAATCAGGCCCAATTTAGCCAAATACCCTTAACATGCCCAAAACCCAAATTTTAGGTGCTCTTTTTGTAGCTAGTGGTCCCCTGAACTCGTATATGAATTTTCATCAAGATTGGACAAAAAATGACTGAGTTATGAGCCAAAAACCATATGACCATATTTGGGCATACGCACCAAATTTGATCGATTTTGGCCCATAAATTGGTCAAATATCAATATTTTTGAATGAAACCAACTTTATATGGAAGGTAAGCCTATACTACACATTCTCTATGATTATCAGCTCAATATCTACCTAACTGTGGATTCTGTGTTCAAATAGTTGCAAAAAATGAACAAAATCGCCCATATATCAGTTCGCGATATTTGCAAAACTGACTTCGCTCAAAACAATAGAACTCAATAGGGTTTCAATATTTTTTCATGAAATTTTCAGAATCGACGTAGAATCGCCTCATGACCTTAAGTTTTGTATTAGAATTTTAAGTTAGGCCTTTAACAAAATTTGGCGGCCAAATTCTGAAAAATGCCCGATATTCTTCAACGGTTGAAAAATTCCGAATCGTATGGTTAAGTAAGAATTTTCATTGTGTCTTATCGAAAGTGAATGAGAGAAACACTTGTGACAATTTTATTTACTGGTCCTCTTATTTGTAAAGCTATCCTGAAGCTCTGCGCTCTTTTCCTTCTCTCATCCTGCCAGCTCTTCTACACAGCAGTTATTGTGAGAATTACGACGTGGCTGCGTTTGTTGTCCAGCAAGTAAGTTTAAAGTTATGGTTGTTAAATATCCTTGAACTTCTATGTCCTATGATCTTGCCAAAGGCGTAGATATAGCGCGCATACGCCTACCGTATGGGTCACGAAATCCTCTCCGAACCTCCACGTGGTGTGGCCTGGTTGGCACTAACGGGTGGTGTGCTCTCTTGTTGAGTACTAAGGTTGGGACTTGCCAACTCAAAGTTCCCATGGGAACCAGGAAGTCAACAATAACAGCTACCAAGCACCAGGAAATTTCTCTTTCAGATATCAGGTTACAAGATAGTACACACACAAATGACGATACGTTAGACACAGATACCTAGCTCTAAGAGCTATTAAATCACCAGGAAATTCTCTTTCAGCTTTCAGGTCCCATCGAAGTCACCCACCACAGAGCTAGGGATTCCAATTCGCTCATCCTGACTACAAGGACACACTGATAATGAGTAGTCTTGGCACTTCCTCCCTCCAGTAACCACTTTTCAGGTCTTTTCAGTTAAGACAGCTAATGCGTAAGGGCTGACACACGCTAGACACAGGCTCGTGATAAGACAAAATTAGGGATTTCAACTCTGACTACGAGAACACACTGATAACGAGAATTCCTGGAACTTCTTCCTCCAGTAACCACTTTTCAGGGGACCGGGTTAGCTTTGCCACACTCTTTATTGAAGTGTGACTGGACGCTCTACAATCATCTAGTAGCAGCAGAGTTTGACTGACATCCTTACTGGTTCTATTCAAGTATTCAGTTTCTACAGCGGAAGTTCTCAACACTCGAATCAGTTCATCTCGGACATCCTGCAAAGATGCTTTATCACAGCCTGCCCCATTACACGGGGAACCCTTAGATCTACAGTACCCTGGTGGACAGCTTAGCTCTTTAAGCATAGTGGACCTCTTTATTTCTGAGACGCAAAGCTAACCGGACCAGGAATAAACATCAATGCAATGCTTAGGGGATGCAAATAGGACATACAACGTTTAACGATTTACTCGAACTTTTGATTCATTTTTAAGCTCGACGTTACATGGTATCAATTCAGGACAGATATTCCTTCTTCAGGTTCATTGAGGAAATCGTACCCGCTATTTGCGTTATACATGGCAAGTTTCTGGACTAATGATAACTTAGGATCTCAATCAATCATAAATTCCTCTCAGATTCGCAGGCTGCATTTAAAGCCCTTAACAGCACCAATTTTAACTCCAGGTTCGTTCTGAACATCTCAGACCAACTCAACTCGCTAGGTTTTCGCATCGAGTAGAACTTTGTTCCAGGACATGAAGGAGTATACGGTAAAGAACTATAATCAACACCCAAATAAAAGATTACCTCTTCAATCTCCATATCAAGAAGTATAAACAGGTGGCACTCAGTGATAAAGGAAAAACCCCACTAACATTTTTCCTCAACAAAAACAGGTACAAGAAAATTAACATCACAGGCACTCACATCAGATGGCTAACATGGCTACTATCAGGACACAGCCCACTAGCATACTTCCAGACGGTAGCAAACAACTCCAATTTCGAAACACAAGACTGTGAACACTGCCCAGGGGAAGCAGAAACATCACAACACTTCCTATGTGAATGCATCCAGCTGATGACAACTAGAATGAGGATATTTGGTAAACCCATCCTAACAATTGAGGAACTCATCAATAGTAAACTCGACCACATTATCAAATTCGTGGAACAGTCAACAAGGTTTGACAGAGACGATCTATTTGGATAAGCATCTAGGACATACACCAAGGTTCATAAACAATCATACACTAGACCCACACAGGACTATCCCAGATAGTGACACATATTCAGGTGTGGACCATGCTCGGAAGTCCCTCGCCTGCCCGCCAAAGAAGAACATATGAAGTGGGTTTGCTCTGAGCAAGGTAGTAACAGCTTCGAGACTCCAGAGGTCTGTTGCGTTGATATCTATTTTTCTATGTTTTTGTATATACTTAGGGAGTCCTGGAGTGTGGCTAGCAGGAGTCACACTCTGTGGGCACGGCGAGAAGGCCTCCCTCTTCACTAGGAGGCCAGAAACCGTTGACCAAAACAGAGAGAGAGAGAGAGACGCCTACCGTATGATCAGCTGATTGTCGAGACCTCAAAAAGAAATAACAGTCAACCAAATCTGACTGAGAAAAACTCGACTACATAGAGCAACTGCAAGGGTAGTGTCTAATTGGTGCGCGTTGGTAGTAATAAAGTTTTGACACATGTCCCTAAAGCGATTTCATTTAATGAAGTTTTAATCGAAAGCAAGTCGACCACAAAGAATTACTTAACTCAGGCATGAAGCAATTCGTAACTCAAACTGAGAAATATGCCCGCACGTGCCACGTTTGTATACTGACCTTTTATCACGTGGTGACCCCCACGGTCGCTTCACTATAGTGGGGAAGCCGCGCACTTCGTGCGCGGCGGGTCATACAACGTATGACAATACTGACCAGTCCACCACAAATGAACACAGCTCTTCTACACAGCAGTTATTGGGAGAATTACGACGTGGCTGCGTTTGTTGTCCAGCAAGTAAAGCGATTTCATTTAATGAAGTTTTAATCGAAAGCAAGTCGACCACAAAGAATTACTTAACTCAGGCATGAAGCAATTCGTAACTCAAACTGAGAAATATGCCCGCACGTGCCACGTTTGTATACTGACCAGTCCACCACAAATGAACACATAAAAGGTGATCTGAAATTGAAACTAGTTTGATTTGCAATCTCTCGGTTCAACAGAAATGGCGGTCTCGTGATATAAGTTGTTCCGTGCAAAGCACAATTGAACTGCTTCCCGAATCCAACTATAATGAAGTATTTAAACTTGGTCCGTAGTCTTCGTGGAATTTGGATAGATCTTTATAATTCAATTCGTGGTGGTCCCGTGACCTGTCAAAATGGGTTAGACGGGTTCCTGCTAGTAGACTTGAACCTGTCGACCATACGATTCGTTGATTTTTTGTAAAAATTGAACTTACATTTTATAAAATGCCGATATTCTTCAAATGTTGAAAAATTCCGAATCTTATGGTTAAGTAAGAATTTAGAATTTTCATTGTGTCTTATCGAAAGTGAATGAGAGAAACACTTGTGACAATTTTATTTACTGGTCCTCTTATTTGTAAAGCTATCCTCAATACATTCAATGACAAAGTGTGATAACCGTTAAAACAGGGGTCGAATTCACAAAAATAACGTAAACCGTTGATTTAAAGCAATCGCCGCTCCTGTCTCTTGATTGCTGATGATGATCAGGAACGCATGACGTATAAATATCATCACGACGATTATTGGTCACTCGAAATCGACCCGTTAAGAATGCAATGTAAGTGCGATGGTTTTTTTGTGCATTTGTTACCTGTTACTAATTAATCCACAGGATCAAAATGTTTATTGTATCGATAAAAATGGAATTTAAGGCATAAGGAAGCATTGTTGAGTTCTGAAACCAAGTTTAATCGATTTCTCGTGCAATTTTTGGTCAGGAGTGTTCATCAAAATAAATTTTGAACTAAGTCGATATTTTGGTAAATTTCTAGCTTTCTGTCAGAAAATAAATCTTCATTCTATTAGGGGTAATTGGATGTAACTACAGTACAGCTGTACTTACACCAACTTTCACAAGCATGCAAGCTGACCTGGTCCAAAGAGCGGGAAACGGAGAACGAGCTCTGGTGACGTCATAGTCACGTGACCTCAGGCTCATAATCACGTGACCTCAGACCCAATCAATTGGGTTCTGGCCTGTTCAGCCCCCTGTCACCCGATCTTGAGGTGACGTACGACAACTCGTTAACCCAATCGATGTCTGGAAATTTTCACATGCCAAACTCACAACGGTTTTTCGGAGTTGTGCGAGATGACGACACATAGAGGCTGCAGAATTATGAGGACTACCAGATCCTGGTGGAACCTAAGCGATCCATGATATCACGACAGGCCCTACTGTTCCACATACCAAGTCTGTAAAGGAGAACAATAACCGATTAAAACAGTAAAACCTTATCACTGACCACAATATCTCTTCTAATTCTTAATATTCATAATCTGTACTGTACTGAATACCCATTGTTACAGGAAATACCAGTTTATCAAGAAATAAAACCGCAACCACAGCATTGTAAAAGATACTGCAGATTTGATTAGCCTACTTTTGTAAAATCACACCACAAAGAAGTATAATATCAGATCACCTGCAACATGTCAGCTCGCCTGTTGCCAGCACACTGGATAGCAGCTGTAACTGTGTGTTGCTCCATCTCCTGTAAGTCTGATAAGGTCAGGTTTACTGGCTCCTCAAATCCGACTCCTTCTATCTGAGGAGGGCATGTCAGTGCTCCTGATAGCTGATAGCTGTTACAATTATATACGGCTGTTAGCGTAAAATCTGCTGACAGAGAGTGATCATAATTTAAAACGTCTAGATCCCCAAGATTTCAACATCACTAGAACAATTGTTACGTCAGGATCGAATAGGACTAACTAGCATAATTCAACGAAACATTCTCAAACTTTTTTAACTCGAAACTTGAGGCATGTAAGAATTTAACAGATGAATAATTATAGTTATATCATGACTACTCGCATTATCTATGTTTCTAGTACTACTTGTAGTCACTTGTAGTCATATTTTATGACATTTAGCGTGTCCCCTGCGTATTTAAATTTATATATCTGTATTATGGATAACTCAGGAATAGCTTTAATGTTACCTGAAGTTCGTAATCCTCTGGTTCAATTTCCGGTACTGGATGGTGGTTCCTCACGTAGAACAGATCACTGAAAAGTGATCAGAGTTTTAATTATAAATATTAATTAAATAGTCTCACTTAACAGTTCACTTTAATTAATTTCAACTAACAGAGTTAATCAGAGTTTAACTGTCCCCACACTCACTTGGGAGTGATAAAGTTATCAGCTAGTATATTTAAAGGAGGTTCCGCATTGTACGGTCGAGCATTGTTTATGTTGAAGGCTGGGTGTCGTACTGGGTCGTTGGCATACGGGTCTTCACTATCCTCTTTAACTATGTCAGCTTTGGATAGGTTACCTATTCTGTACTCCGCAAGCAATTTGTACACCTGATTACAATATATTATACAGTGAGCAAAGCAAATAGTGATCATTATTTAAAGTAAGGTAAGTTTAGGATTAAGTTTTTCGAACCACTGGCTTGCCTAAGAGAGTAAAAGATGATTCATGATATTTATAAAATAAAGCAGGTAAAATGAATCAAACCTACATATGGTTTCTTGTGCACAGCGTAAAGAGCCCAGAAAGGTTCAATAGGACCTCCCGCACCGATCAGTAGTTTCTCCCCACCAGGATGCTGACTTATAAAGTCCGTCACATCATAAACCCCTGAAATACAACGTTTGCAAGATTTCTTCAATATTGCTTCCATAGATTTGCCATTATTACTACCTTGCAAATTTTCTAGATAAGGTCTGCTGTAATATTATTTACTACTGGATTAGAATAAGGTTATATAAATCACCTTCTTTATATGAAATCCAAACTCTAGACGGGATCGAATCTTTGTTTTCATGATCACTTCCATCACGCAGCATTACATCTTGAGCTGTGTATGTAGGTAAACCCTCAATGTAGTTGCCAGCATTATCCTCTTCAGAATTACCTACAATATTTTCAAATGTCAGTAAACTACTTAAATAATTATTCAAAAAGTAGATATAATATTATGAAGGAATGTACAGAAAACCAAACATAAAACAAAGTTCTTGAATTATCAATCATCATGAAAACTCACTGCAGTTCATCACATACTTGATATAATGGCTACTCCTACAGCTGCAGCGAGGATATTTATCTTTCTTGATCCACCACCTGCCTCTTTTGAGTTGTTGCCACTTTTATAGGTCTCATTTCTTACGCAGTACTGGCCCCTGGTGCTAAATCGATGAGATGCTAAGTATCTAGGCAAGGCCCGTGTAGTGCAGGCTAAACAGAGACGAACGGATACACTTGCCATGTAACATCCACCTAAAATATTAACATATCATAAAAGTATTCATGTTTAATGCAAATCAAAAGAGTATATGATATACTCTACATTAAATAAATTCCCTCTGTAACATTCTCAATAAATGCAGTAGATTTGTAGTGTTGTAATTAGTTTTAATTAAACTATATTTTGTTTTTATCTATTGACTGTAAGGAAATTAGGGCAACATTTGTAATAATCGGCACTGCATCTGCCAATAAAATCATAGCATAAGTCAGAGGGAAGTTCTATCCTGGGACACCGACATTTTTTGGATTGGCACCTGAGAGAGATCTAACTATTCTCTAACTAAATTATTCGAGATTCTCCTCGAATAATTTTCAAGACTTGATGTCAATTTATTATCGGAGAAAATGACGATTTATGAAGGAGTAACCTCACATTCTACCTATTACTCATTTCTAAAGATGTCCACTAAGCTACATGATGTTGCTCTACCACTTTGACTTATGTCCATTAAGCGCTTTTAACTACCGTTCACCAAACCTTGACTGCGGCTTTGTTAACAAGGTTTGGCCGGTAGAGGGTCCGCAGTATATATACTATATATAGTAGTCCCATTACCTTAGTATTGATAGCTGTACAACTACTACATTCTTTCATTTTGTTGCAAGTTCTAGAGCATTTTGACATTCTCTGTTTGACAACCACTACTAGTATGCATATAATAAGGGGTTTGAATAATTTTATAATTACTATAATAAACAAATATAATAAGGGGTCGTTCACATTTAGTAATCACCTATTGGACAATTTGTAATCCCTTTTTGTAAATAAAATTATATACGAATTTCGTTATTTTATCCGTTATTTTAACCGCAACCATTTTATTTGTATTTTAGTAAAGCGATCACATGTCAACATTTTTGTTTATTTAAAATGAACCCACGTTATTTAAGTGGCAAGGTAGTATATCATAAAGATGCTCCCTTTTTTGAGTTGCTTCAGAACATCGTTTGGCTATTTATGTTGTAGCGCGTTGTAGGTTTACAACCTACCAGGACGCGCACCGAGTTGGACTCGTCAACGGTCCTAATATATGGAACAGATATTTTACGTATATCACCTGTTAAGTAGCGCGATGCGTTACTGTGCTGCGCCGCGCACTCAATAAGGCTTCTCGCTAGATCGGCAAAATGCGCTAATGTACCGCGCCAAGCTGCGATGAATTGACATTGTCAATTAACTATTTATGAAACGTTTTTTCGTTGTAGTTTATAATTTCTGCTTTGACTTATTTTTGTATAATCAAGACTTGAGGAACTTAAGGAATACCCATGAAAAGTTACCGGCTGGTGGTGGTACTAGAGTTGGTTTAATTTAAACAGACGGCTGGACCTCGCGCGCGACAACAAGCAATATGATTTGCACGCGTGGCGTATTCCAATGTTCAGGCAGCTACCACGTGACACAATTCAGCCAACCAGAGTACAGGAATCCGCAAAGTTAAAGTTGCAAACTTTTGATCGGCCCGAAAGGGGACTTTTCTGGAGATTTTGATATAACTCAACAATTACGTTGTCTTGAATTTTCCTCCTGGAGAGGTAACGTTACTTTTAAAAGAGGAACATGTTACAAAAAACCGGAAGTCTCCAACTCTTTTACTTTCAAAGTTAAGCCCCATCCGGTCAGGGTTCCTGGGTGCAGCTGGCTGACGCCGAATAGGGTGTTTATTTTGGCCGTTCTAACTTAAGACTTTTAAGAATTAAAGCAGCCGTATTGATCTTCCAAACCTACAACTTTCAAGGGCTAGAATTCGCTGTATTTTGCCGTTAAAACACAACTTGAACTGTTTAACTTCATGATTGGGCCGTAGTTCAAAAGCAAATTGGCAAGAAGTGGTGCTCACGGTCTCACTTAACGTCACTTATCGCTCAGTTAAGAGCGACCATGGTCTTAAGCGACAGACAGCCTGCAGGCATATGATCCGAATACGAAATATCCTTGTGTTCGGCATTTAATAGCCCTAATTGGTTGCTTTGTACCCAGGAAAAGTTACCGGCTGGTGGTGGTACTAGAGTTGGTTTAATTTAAACAGACGGCTTGACCTCGCGCGCGACAACAAGCAATGATTTGCACGCGTGGCGTATTCCAATGTTCAGGCAGCTACCACGTGACACAATTCAGCCAACCAGAGTACAGGAATCCGCAAAGTTAAAGTTGCAAACTTTTGATCGGCCCGAAAGGGGACTTTTCTGGAGATTTTGATATAACTCAACAATTACGTTGTCTTGAATTTTCCTCCTGGAGAGGTAACGTTACTTTTAAAAGAGGAACATGTTACAAAAAACCGGAAGTCTCCAACTCTTTTACTTTCAAAGTTAAGCCCCATCCGGTCAGGGTTCCTGGGTGCAGCTGGCTGACGCCGAATAGGGTGTTTTTGGCCGTTCTAACTTAAGACTTTTAAGAATTAAAGCAGCCGTATTGATCTTCCAAACCTACAACTTTCAAGGGCTAGAATTCGCTGTATTTTGCCGTTAAAACACAACTTGAACTGTTTAACTTCATGATTGGGCCGTAGTTCAAAAGCAAATTGGCAAGAAGTGGTGCTCACGGTCTCACTTAACGTCACTTATCGCTCAGTTAAGAGCGACCATGGTCTTAAGCGACAGACAGCCTGCAGGCATATGATCCGAATACGAAATATCCTTGTGTTCGGCATTTAATAGCCCTAATTGGTTACTTCGTACCCATGAAAAGTTACCGGCTGGTGGTGGTACTAGAGTTGGTTTAATTTAAACAGACGGCTTGACCTCGCGCGCGACAACAAGCAATGATTTGCACGCGTGGCGTATTCCAATGTTCAGGCAGCTACCACGTGACACAATTCAGCCAACCAGAGTACAGGAATCCGCAAAGTTAAAGTTGCAAACTTTTGATCGGCCCGAAAGGGGACTTTTCTGGAGATTTTGATATAACTCAACAATTACGTTGTCTTGAATTTTCCTCCTGGAGAGGTAACGTTACTTTTAAAAGAGGAACATGTTACAAAAAACCGGAAGTCTCCAACTCTTTTACTTTCAAAGTTAAGCCCCATCCGGTCAGGGTTCCTGGGTGCAGCTGGCTGACGCCGAATAGGGTGTTTTTGGCCGTTCTAACTTAAGACTTTTAAGAATTAAAGCAGCCGTATTGATCTTCCAAACCTACAACTTTCAAGGGCTAGAATTCGCTGTATTTTGCCGTTAAAACACAACTTGAACTGTTTAACTTCATGATTGGGCCGTAGTTCAAAAGCAAATTGGCAAGAAGTGGTGCTCACGGTCTCACTTAACGTCACTTATCGCTCAGTTAAGAGCGACCATGGTCTTAAGCGACAGACAGCCTGCAGGCATATGATCCGAATACGAAATATCCTTGTGTTCGGCATTTAATAGCCCTAATTGGTTACTTCGTACCCATGAAAAGTTACCGGCTGGTGGTGGTACTAGAGTTGGTTTAATTTAAACAGACGGCTTGACCTCGCGCGCGACAACAAGCAATGATTTGCACGCGTGGCGTATTCCAATGTTCAGGCAGCTACCACGTGACACAATTCAGCCAACCAGAGTACAGGAATCCGCAAAGTTAAAGTTGCAAACTTTTGATCGGCCCGAAAGGGGACTTTTCTGGAGATTTTGATATAACTCAACAATTACGTTGTCTTGAATTTTCCTCCTGGAGAGGTAACGTTACTTTTAAAAGAGGAACATGTTACAAAAAACCGGAAGTCTCCAACTCTTTTACTTTCAAAGTTAAGCCCCATCCGGTCAGGGTTCCTGGGTGCAGCTGGCTGACGCCGAATAGGGTGTTTTTGGCCGTTCTAACTTAAGACTTTTAAGAATTAAAGCAGCCGTATTGATCTTCCAAACCTACAACTTTCAAGGGCTAGAATTCGCTGTATTTTGCCGTTAAAACACAACTTGAACTGTTTAACTTCATGATTGGGCCGTAGTTCAAAAGCAAATTGGCAAGAAGTGGTGCTCACGGTCTCACTTAACGTCACTTATCGCTCAGTTAAGAGCGACCATGGTCTTAAGCGACAGACAGCCTGCAGGCATATGATCCGAATACGAAATATCCTTGAGTTCGGCATTTAATAGCCCTAATTGGTTACTTTGTACCCATGAAAAGTTACCGGCTGGTGGTGGTACTAGAGTTGGTTTAATTTAAACAGACGGCTTGACCTCGCGCGCGACAACAAGCAATATGATTTGCACGCGTGGCGTATTCCAATGTTCAGGCAGCTACCACGTGACACAATTCAGCCAACCAGAGTACAGGAATCCGCAAAGTTAAAGTTGCAAACTTTTGATCGGCCCGAAAGGGGACTTTTCTGGAGATTTTGATATAACTCAACAATTACGTTGTCTTGAATTTTCCTCCTGGAGAGGTAACGTTACTTTTAAAAGAGGAACATGTTACAAAAAACTGGAAGTCTCCAACTCTTTTACTTTCAAAGTTAAGCCCCATCCGGTCAGGGTTCCTGGGTAAATTTGTTTAAAGAAATCGCTGTTGCTTTATTAATCATACTTGTACGTACTAGGCTGTCTTGGACGGATATTGCATTTACTATTTAGCACTAGATTAAGATTAGGTCTGCTCATTCCAAATATACCTGTGTACTGTAAACATATTGACCATTGTTAATGGTCTAGCCCGGCGTGCGATACTTCCTAGCACTTGCCATCGGGCCAACATTTCGAGAAGAAAGCGGCGCGCGTTGTATCACGTGGTGACCCCCACTGTCGCTTCACTACAGGGGGAGCCGCGCACTTCGTGCGCGGCGGGTCATACAACGTATGACAAGGCGCGCGCTACTTCGAAGAAATTTAGACGAGTAACATCCTTCAATAAACACAGCACAATGCTTTGTAGTTCATAGTTTTATATTATTATATTAGCCTACCAAGACGCGCGCCGAGTTGGACTCGCCGACAGTCTTTGAAACAAATATAGCCATGTGTATACGCATACTGCGTGACGCGGACGCACTTGTTGCGCGCTACTGCAAGCGAGATCAGGGCTCTGGTTAGAGCAAAGTCACGAGTATCACCCGTTAACACAATGTTATAATTTTATTTTCTTTGTATTAGTTTCATATTTCACTTATTAGTGCAAAATTAAAATGCACGGCTTTTGAAATTTAAAAGTATTTGTATATGAAAGCCGCGCCGGCTTTCATAGCTAAATCAGACCGCGAATAATAGCTAATAATAGACTCGCAGTGCAGTGTCAAGTGTGTAATACCGTGAAATTTACTTCTTATCACAGGATTTTTTAAAGCTGAGTATGTAAAATCGTAGACTGTTGCATTTAATTTTTAGAAACATTGAGGATTCGAACCAGAAATAATACAATCATTAAATTGACGTTTGTTAAAAAATAAAAATCTTAAACAGTACAAATAAATACCAGTCGATTTCAAATAATTTAGGAACTGTCCGCGTTGGAACTTCTCTACGAAGCTCCATGACAACGTCATCTCTGACGCCATCGTGCCACAATGTGGCGTCGCTACATGGTCAGTTCCATGATCGCATTGACGATATCGTTTGCATTGTTTTTCAATGCTTTCACCGCCTTCGCTCGGGAAACAGTCGCCTGAAGAGAAGTTCCATTAACATCAGATAAAAATGGCAATTTAGGAAATATATACCGTCGATGGAGAATGGTTCTCGTCATTCATGGTAAATTTTTCGTTTAAATGGAGAGTTTATGACAAAAAATCAGCGTTCATATAGCTGCACTTTCTATGTTCTACCAGTAGTCAGTACCGGTCTGTTTTATGATGTGGAAACAAAATCAGGATGATTAACTAGTATAATCAATAATAGCCAAATTAAGTCGCGCTATTAAGGTTAGCGAGAGTAAACTGAAGGGTAGAAATCACTCACTTGAGCCATGACAAGTTCGATATCCTTAGCCTCGACTCCAGATTCGTCAACTTCATCCTCATCGCTGTCTTCGTCCACTGTGGCCACGTCCTTAGCTTCAGCTGTGATTGAGGCCTCTGGCTGAGGCTTGAACTGCTCGGCTGCCTGCATCTGGGCCTGTGAGATGGTCAAGATCAGAGGATTCATCAACAAAAGGGGGTAATAGCACCAAATTGGTGTGCGAATTTTAATTTTAACCTCCTTCAAGTAAATAAAATACAATTAAACCAAGGTAGAGTATTAATACCTGAGCACTGAGATCTTCGATTTTAGCTTCTCCAAAGACGATATAAGTTTCGGCTCCCTGACTCTTGTACACATCTGGTTTCTGATCACGAACAGGATGTTCTTTGATTTCTTGATGGTAACCCGGGCAACTCCTGGCACTAGTTTCAGTCCCAATTTGGAGATAGCTTTCCTTGCCTTCTTCTCTGACCTGCAATTTTATTCATTAGTAAATTGAGAAAATGAGACGACTCTGAAGTGACTTTGGTGCCTAGTTGTAAGAAAGCTACAAAATAGCCAAAATAATCATCCAATGTGTGGGTTAAACAGCCTTGTTCGTTGAAATGTATCGCAAAGTTTATGTTATCTGTAAAATACCTGGTCTGTTTAGCCTTGCTCATCTGCTCATCAGTCATGGCTCCTGGGGCAGGGCCAGTATCAGCTCCTTCCAGCTGTGGCATCTCATCATCACTGTCACTCTCCTCTGAAATAAGATACTGATATCAGGAAGGGTTGGGAGCAGAAGCAACACTTCGGTGCGGTGGATGTGGGAATCCATTATTTGCTATTTACCGCGTATTTTCAGATAAATTTGGCTGTGAAATCAACGTTCGACATTTTGAAAGTTAGTTCACCAGCAATTACTTAATAGATGTGTTGCAACCATAATTTGGAAATGTTGGGACCTTGATCGTACTTGGACACTCTGGGATAGTAATTTTCGACTGTTTGGGACTGAACCTTGAAACTATGAATAACACACCGGATAATAGCTCAACTGCTCAGTGCTCATCAATTTTCACCTTTGGAGAGAATTACCGCGCCATTGCCACATAAATGCCGATTGTTGCTACACATTTGTCGTACAATCTACCTTTTAGGGCGCATGCAGAATCGCATCATTTGCTAAATTTTTCCGCACCTAAATGTTGCGTCTGGTTTGACAATTTAGGGGAAAAATAACCCGAACTACTCGGAAAAGACTTCCGAAAAGTAAGAAAGTAATAAATATAACATGGCTTCAAAACTCTTTTTCATCTCAGTAAAAATGAGCTCATCATGAGCCAATCAAACAACATTTCCACAAATCACTCATAATATGAACTTATCATCATCAGCAGCCTTTCAAAAGGAAGACCATTACAATTAGCAGCAATTTTAAATCTTTGATACATTTTCGTTGATGAGTGAAATGAGAGTTGCGTGAGTAACACATACAGCGCATGCTATAAATATCAATTAACATGTACATGCATAACATATAATACAGCAAGCTACACGTATACGAGAAAGTTGTATAATATAACGGTTTTATCTCAGAACTCAGCTGGTCGATACTTGGGATATTTAGTTCAAGCTAAAAAACGGTTTCGTTTACAGTACATGGCTGACTAGTTGACCCGCGCCTTAATTTTAAAGTTCTTTGTGATTGGATGAAATCAGGTTGTTTATTGTGGTAGCTGGTTACTGATTGGACGATACGGTCACTGTACTTAAATCCTAAGGGTCAACTATTATTTCATGTACTGCAGTGTCATGCGATCTCTCTTTCAAGACGCTTCAAATCAAACGGAATGCAGATTTTGTTGTTGAACGCACACACTAATATAATTTTCAGGTTTTAAGAGAAAATAAGGTCGATATGAATCTCGACTTACGTGGAACAACAATTGGCTTTTTAGGAGAAGCCTTGGGAAGAGACGGAATTTCGTGAATGGGTTCAGTGACGGGTATGGCAGCCTCGATGACTGGTTCTGGTTCTGCAACAACAGCAGGTTCTTCAGCAACAGGGGCTGATTCTTCAGCGACAGGGGCTGATTCTTCAACAACAGGTTCTTCAACAGGGGCTGATTCTTCAACAGCAGGTTCTTCAACAGGGGCTGATTCTTCAACAACAGGTTCTTCAACAGGGGCTGATTCTTCAACAGCAGGTTCTTCAACAGGGGCTGATTCTTCAACAGCAGGTTCTTCAACAGGGGCTGATTCTTCAACAGCAGGTTCTTCAGCTGCCTCTGGTACAGAAACATCAACTTGCTCAAGTGAAACTTCCTCAGCGGCAGGTGCATCGACTGCCTCTGGCTCAGCAGCAACAGGCTCTGGGACTGCAGCTGGGGCAGTCTCTTCTTTCACTGGTTCTTCAACAGCAACCTTTTCTTCAGCAACAACTGGTTCAGGGACTTCAGCAGCTGGAGAAGCGATTTCAACTGGTGCGGCCTCATCGGCTGGTGAGGGTGAGTCTGAGGTGGGGAGTGAAGGGCTATCTGAACTCTCTGATTCTGTGACTGATCGTGAAATAAACAAGATTAGTTCGTGAAATGTGACAGGTGGAACGTGACAATTATATTGACACAATATAAAATATTGGTGGTTTGATGAAAGGGGTGAAGGATAAAATGATGAAGGACGATTATATTCAGGGCGTCCAGGCTCGAGTGAGTGATAAGAATTGTATTCAATGCTAGATTAGCCGGTAAAGTGGTCCACTAGTCCAGTTATACTGTGCTCTCAAGTGATGCTCTGATGTGGCTGAGTTGATTATAAATTAACACAGTTACACGGTACGAACGGTTTTACAGCAAAGCGATTGTGTTTAAAATAATAAGCTCTAGCTCTACTATAGCACCTAGCTAATTTATAGATCATCATTTTGCTTCAACTATTTAAGAAGCAATTTTAGCTAGCGAGTATTTTGAATGTTTGAAATAATTACCTGGTGCTTCAACGACTACTGTCTCCTCTTTAGTTTCTGAAAGAATTGGTTGATAATTGATTGGGGAAAAATAAATAATGTGACACGATGCTTACCCAGAGACATCTAGAAATCAGGACATATAATCACGGTTAAATATCGTGGATTCAAATTAAAAGATTTCAATCTCAGGGCTGAAAACACGCACCTGGTATATTACTCGGCTCAATGAAAAGGCCTTCCTTTGGAATGACAGGCGGAATTTGATCTAGGATTAAAGCCCAGTCGTATAAAACAGTTTTAATTTAATTTTAAATAAGTTATGATTGAAGACATTCTAAGTGATTTTTAACGTCTGAAAGGGTGCTACCTCTCAGTTTCACAAGACGGGCAAGATTCCCTTGCAAAATTTATTGAGTGACCTCAAGTGCTGACAATAGTACGGAATGCTGTGAAAGTACAGCCGAGCTGAGGTAGCACCCACAAGGCGAAGAAAACATGATTAACAGAATATTTGAGAGACCTGTGAGTGAGAGAGCCTCGACTAACACTCCATCCGACATCTTGTAGTCGAGAAGTGAAGCATCAGACATGGTCAATGAGCCTGGGGTGGGGTGAAATGTGGTGATTCAAGTAGGAAAACGAATTGGGCGAATTACTCATGTTGAGTGAAATAGGGAAACACAATGCTGGATTGGCAGTGGGCCATGATTTGAATTGGTTTGTGTAAATACTTTGTGTAAATACTTACCTTCTTTTTCTACGAGAACGGGCTCATCGATGGCCTGAAACAATAATATTGTTAACAATGAATCCACCAGAGCCGTTTGAGTTATCTGAACTGACCATCTTAGGGAATTAAATCAAGAAAATTGTTTGGCTGTAGATCATTTTGAAAGAAGTAATCTCAATAGGTTCCCAGTCAAACTTACAGCAGGAGCGGGAGTGTCAATGACGACAGGAGCCTCAGGCTCAGCAGGAGTCTCGACCTCTACTGGAGTCTCGACTGGTGCTGGAGTTTCCTCAGCTTTGGGCTCTTCGACAACTGCAACTGGCTCTTCAACTGGAGCGGCAACAACAACTGGCTCTTCAACTGCAGCTGGCTCTTCGACTGGAGCGGCAACTGGCTCTTCTACAGGAGCGGCAACTACCTCTTCGACTGGAGCGGCAACAACCTCTTCGACAGGAGCGGCAACTGGAGCGGCAACTACCTCTTCGACTGGAGCGGCAACTACCTCTTCAACTGGAGCGGCTACTGGCTCTTCAACTGGAGCGGCTACTACAACTGACTCTTCCACTGGAGTGGCAACAACAACTGGCTCTTCGACTGGAGCGGCTACTGGAACCTCAGCTGGTACATCTGCTACGACCGGGGCGTCAACAATGACGGGCTCTTCGATGGTTGCTGTTACGTCGGACATGTTCTAAAAAAATATTTGAGATTAGTTGAATAGTTATCAGCAAAATGGTAATAAACGACTTGAAAATATCAAACGTTAATTACTACTAACGCTAGAGTTTAAAATAAAATCGCATCGCATTTTTCCTAAATAAGACTAGTGAGAGAAAATGCATCCTTTTGCAAGGGGTTCTAATAAAAACATTCATTATCTATCGACAATATATAAATACTGAAAACGAAAAAAAAAGAAATAAAATTTGAACAAAACAAACTTCCAGCAAGAAATTTTGAAGGTTATAGTCGAATATATTGACCCATTATACCCTCACATAATAATAGAACTAACAGTCAACGATTTCTTAACACATTTAGTTGGATGAGTCGGCACTTAGGAATCAGACACAAAGAGCAGAACAAGCGTACGTTAACTGGGCATGTTTGGAAACAAGTCGGGCACGTTAGGACCCTGGGGAGGCACTATTTGAGGCCCTGATACAGTTTGAGATGAGCTAGGTGCGTCCTGTGACACTGATACAGACCTTACGACTTGAGAAAATGCACTGCCTCTATGTGAAGATGGTAATTCGGGTTGGGCGGCTTGGCCGTTACTTTCCGGGACTGTTGATGGTTTACGCCTTTTTCTGACGGCGGGTTCTTTAACTTCATCCTCGTCCTCCTCTGGACCCAGATCGGGTATGGCTGATACAAGATCCTTCAGGAAATCGTATTTATTGTCTGTCTGAATGATTTGTTTAAGATGCTGAGGGGTTAAAGTTTTGGCGCAACGCTCTTTCGTGAGCTTGTCGGCGTTTTCGAGGAATGATTCTAGAAACATCTCTAGCGCTTTCGAAATGATAACTGGCACGGCTGCTGAAACTTTCCCAACTTCTTCGTCAGACTGCATTATCTTCTTAATCCTGGCGGGAGCAAAGCGCGCATTGTACTTTTTCTTGCTGGGCATGCTTTTGCCGCCAATTATCTCGTAACCATATCATTCATCATACCTAGAGATTACATAATTGTTAGAAGAAGTCAAATAAAAAGGTGGGCAAACGGGACATTTCTGAAACGCACGTGGTTTCTGAACAAAACCGCGCCAGTATTGCGCGCGTTTTTGACCAACAAAGTGCCTATCTGGGAATGTCGAAACACAAAATACTGCTAGTCGCATTGGTGATGTGACAAAAATGTCCCGTTTTGGCGTCTCCATACAGTTTTGAAATATAAACATTATGTAACCAGCTGTTACCGTCATTAAACAAAGAATCTTAATGAGTCTAAATATAACAATCATTGTCAGATAAAACAGTGAAATATAATGGCTCAATTACATATTAAGAAAACTTCAAAGATATAATCTCTGAAATAAATATAAATTATAAATCAATCGTCTAAGATAAACTCTAGTTTTTTTACTTCTCTACAATTAAACGAAATACAAAGAAAGATATTCATAAATTTTCAATAAACATATCCTATCCTAAGTTAGAGCCAAAAACACAAAAACCATTTCACGAACTCCTCAGATCTTGAGACCGGCGATAGCCGAACAGATGGAATCCACCTCCCAGACAACAACTTGTCCGTCTTTACCAGATGTTGAGAACTTGGTGACCTTGTTGTTGGCAGTACCGATGGACCGTATCTCTGTGATGCAGTTGGCGTGGGTGGTGGTAAGGGTTGTGCCTTCTGAAATAATTATTACTGGGGTATTTGTCAGTGTTGTGTGATTGTGTGTCTCTTTTGTCTTCTAATACCCAATGTAATAAATAACGGTGAAAGTTACAACAGTGCAATGAAAGCAACATAATCTTAATAATACAATGTGGCCACTTCAAGTTTTGTTTCTAAGCTCATCGTATTTAATGAATTAAAGTCAAACCAGTTTCAGTTGATCCCTGAACGTCAAGTTTTTGGAACCTAGCCATAGCACTCATATTGCCGGTGGAAGCTTTCTCTTTCTTCACATCCAACTTAGAGCCAAATACAACTGAAAATGGGAGGATTCATTTTACATCAGTTTAAGTTAGCGGTGAACGGCAGCTCAAACAAATTCCTACCGATTTGATCTTTGGGGATCGGGTTTTAGATTTACATTAAATATGTATTGTATAAAGTATATAACTTTTGAGGATCTTCGAAACTTTTGGGAAGTCGGGGCACGGTAACAAAGGACAAAGTATGAAACAACGGACAAAGTATGAAAAGACAAGATAATGTAAAACAGACAAGATAATGTAAAAAAGGAAAATGGAATAAAACAAGCTACATACTGCCGTCATCAGACCCGTAGTAAAGGTCAGGAGCCATGTTGTGTCCAGCCGCCACAAAGCAAGCCTCACTCAGCCACAGCAGACACATGTAGGGCAGGTTGGAGGTCAGCACTGTGTGGACCTGTAATTATCACATTATAATTGGCTTGTTAATTGGCTTGCTAATCGGAGGGTGAACGTTTCGTTTAAAATGTTACTTTTACCAAACGACAGTGTGTGGTAGATAGAACGTGTGAAATACTGCAGAAAACAGAGCCTAACAATGCAGCACAATAAATAGTGGTGTCATGTTTAATACGGTACAAGGAGCATATAGAGCTATGTAATGAGGTAATGTGCACATTCTTTATCTGTTAAAATGGGTTAAAATGTACATACAGGTGCTCACTTGATGAGATTCTCATATTTTAATTAATATAATTGAAAAGATATGATTTATTTTAATTATTATGATTGAGACGATGATTTGAGTGGTAGTGTAATATTTCAATTTTGATAAGTATTTATGAATGAGTAAAGTACACCCATTAACCATTTATGGGAGTTTGGCAGTTAACTTTAGTGTAGTTTTGCAATACGAGCGTCGAGCAGTGTTGCAATAAGAGATGTTATTTTGCAATAAGAATATAGTGCTGTACTTTATATATTTAACAGAGCACACCGAAATGTAGCAAACAGCATATTGTACGCCGAGGCGTTACAAGATGCGATCGATACAAAAATCAAATTAGACAAAAAAAGAGAAGTTCTACATCCTCCTAAAAGACTCTTCCCACCTAAATCAGATTAATTAACAAATTAACCAATCAGTTAGAAAGTTCCAGATAGAGTATACCTTTTCCAGATTAGCAGAGTTAACGAGGTTAACACTGGAGTCGTGAGCGACCCAAGCTAGCAGGTTACCGGACGGGGAGAACTTGACACCGTGAACCCAGCCATTGTTAGAGTCGAACTCAGCTAGGAGCGTTCCGAACTTGCTTAGCCTAGGGGGTCCTTGTGTTAAGTCTGCAGTAAACTATGTAGTATGTAAACTATAATGTGTGCTGACCGTAACTAGATTACATCCTTGTTCCCTACATTAAAGCAAGGTGCTTTGCGTTTCATTAGACATTAATTTGTCTACACTCGTACCAGAAATTTTGATTTTTATGGCATGATCTAATGTCATCACAGGTTACTTCACTTCACATCTCAAAGTATTAAAATTTAAAGTTTAGTCCATACTTGGGCATCCACAGAGATGTTTGAGGTTTATCTGTCATTTCTTTAAGAGCAGCTGAGAAGACTCGGCACTTGAAATCACATGATCCCACAGCTATGAGGTGGTTACTGGGATGCCAGTCCACCGAGAGGATTGTAGATCGTATTGGCTTCTTGATGTGCTTGCTAACCCACCTAAATTAACACAAATTTACAATTACAGTCAATAAAAGCTGTGTGATAGCCGTTCATCCATTGTTGAGATTTTGGGTGTACTACGTTCAAACGTAGGGCTTCTTTAACATTAAACTTAAGAGTAGGGATGAAACGATCAAAGCGGGAAAGCGACAAATGTCAAATTATAAATTTGATTCTAACCAGTTGTTCTCAGGGTCGAAGTAGCAGACAGAGAGAAGACGTGCACCGCTCCCCACAGCGAATCTGTCCTCAGCGGGGGACCAGCGTACTGTGGTAGCTGCTCTGTTTATACGCAACAGCACCAGGCAGGGTATCCAGGTACCTGGTCGTTCTTAGGGTTACGGATTCGTCGAATATACGGTTAAATCGAATATTCAGTTATACCCAATACAGATTACAGAGTCACCGATTACCGAATCGCTTACTATTCGGTTGAACCGAATACCAAATACTGAACTATTCGGTAACCCTATTCGTAGTGATGGTTATCTGTGGTTTTGTTTATGCTCGTTCATATTTTATCAAGTTTGAAATTAAAAGGAGAAAAGGCGTCATTTTCACCATCAAATCTTGAAAAACTTTGTGATAAATCCGGGGATTTTTGCCACGAATGGCTAAAATGCGCAGAATTATCCCAAATCCTGATAAAAGTCGCTACTTAATCTCCATTTCTCCATGTTATCTTCGCTGCACCATGGCGAATTGGAGAAACCTCAAAATATTTAATATATGGCGAGTGGTGATAACGCCTGGACGCTATCGGGAGGCATGGCAACAACTTTCATTTTTAGATGGTGATAGCGTTATTCAATATTATCCGTTGCAAGTTTAAATAATTCATATTTAAACAAAATAAGAACTTTATCTATAGAAATGAATCACGAGGGTCAAGTTCCAGCCAAGTTTATCAAACTTTCTTATAATATGATAGGTGAATTTGTTTAGATTCATGTCTCACGGGTATATTAAATTATTCGCCGGTTAGATAAACCTTATCAGTAAATGAACTTTACAACCGAGCACACAACTTATTAGTAAAACTTGGTTTCTTTGCAACAATTGCCCGTTATTTATATTTGCAATACTTTTATTGTTATTTCTTGACTGTAAAGTACCATTCGGTCAACAACTACTGGTATTTCATCTTATAATACAACTCCCAATTATGTTGACAATTTAACAAATTCTCTTTCTGTTATAAAGGTATCTGAGATGTTATCTGTTACAAAGCTATTCCTGCTGCTGACACTAACCAGCACTACCCTACAAAACCGTCTGAAGATAATATCCACACCAGAACCCCGCTCAGATAACTACGCCTGTTCCATCACATGTGTGGGCTCCACTCACTTTAGTTCTGACTACCAGGAGTACAATAACGGGGCTGGCAAGCAGTACTTCTACAAACGTATAGATACTAGCGGGTGTGGGTTCTTATCAGTACCTGTTGTCACGGTAACGCTAGATGGACAGGTCACCAGGGTTGCTGTGTCTAATGTGGAGCAGGATGGATTTAACGCTATCTTGGTGCGCATTGATGCAGACTGGACTTGGCTCTACAGCGAGTGGGACGTCACTATAAATTGGAGCGCTTACGGTTACACTTGCTTTACTAAGTGTGGACTGTAATGTGTGAACTGTGAAGTGCTCTAAGTGGGTTTAGACAGGATTTAATCAGTCTTTCTTTATTATTATTGACATAAACATTACATTGTTACAACATTGCATTCCAACATAACCTGACATTCCTGAACCCTGGAATAAATATGTTAGTTCTAATTCTGATCAGACTTGCACAATTAGACGGTAGAACTAGATCTAGATATATCATTTTTAATAACCTTTCATATCGTTATTCAATATTGCCCGTTGAAAGTTTAAACAATTCATATTTAATCAAAATAAGATAGCTTTATCTATAAAAATGAATCGCGAGGGTCAAGTTCCAGCTAAGTTTATCAAACCTTCTTATATGATAGGTGAATTTGTTTAGATTCATGTCTCACGGGTATATTAAATTATTCGCCAGTTATATAAACCTTATCAGTAAATGAACTTTACAACAGAGGACACAACTTATTAGTAAAACTTGGTTTCTTTGCAACAATTGCCCGTTTTTATATTTGCAATACTTTTATGGTTATTTCTTGACTGTAAACTGCCATTCGGTCAACAACTACTGGTATTTCATCTTATAATACAACTCCCAATTATGTTGACAATTTAACAAATTCTCTTTCTGTTATAAAGGTATCTGAGATGATATCTGTTACAAAGCTATTCCTGCTGCTGACACTAACAAGCACTACCCTACAAAACCGTCTGAAGATAATATCCACACCAGAACCCCGCTCAGATAACTACGCCTGTTCCATCACATGTGTGGGCTCCACTCACTTTAGTTCTGACTACCAGGAGTACAATAACGGGGCTGGCAAGCAGTACTTCTACAAACGTATAGATACTAGCGGGTGTGGGTTCTTATCAGTACCTGTTGTCACGGTAACGCTAGATGGACAGGTCACCAGGGTTGCTGTGTCTAATGTGGATCGGGATGGATTTAACGCTATCTTGGTGCGCATTGATGCAGACTGGACTTGGCTCTACAGCGAGTGGGACGTCACTATAAATTGGAGCGCTTACGGTTACACTTGCTTTACTAAGTGTGGACTGTAAAGTGTGAACTGTGAAGTGCTCTAAGTGGGTTTAGACAGGATTTAATCAGTCTTTCTTTATTATTATTGACATAAACATTACATTGTTACAACATTGCATTCCAACATAACCTGACATTCCTGAACCCTGGAATAAATATGTTAGTTCTAATTCTGATCAGACTTGCACAATTAGACGGTAGAACTAGATCTAGATATATCATTTTTAATAACCTTTCATATCGTTATTCAATATTGCCCGTTGAAAGTTTAAACAATTCATATTTAATCAAAATAAGATAGCTTTATCTATAAAAATGAATCGCGAGGGTCAAGTTCCAGCTAAGTTTATCAAACCTTCTTATATGATAGGTGAATTTGTTTAGATTCATGTCTCACGGGTATATTAAATTATTCGCCAGTTATATAAACCTTATCAGTAAATGAACTTTACAACAGAGGACACAACTTATTAGTAAAACTTGGTTTCTTTGCAACAATTGCCCGTTTTTATATTTGCAATACTTTTATGGTTATTTCTTGACTGTAAACTGCCATTCGGTCAACAACTACTGGTATTTCATCTTATAATACAACTCCCAATTATGTTGACAATTTAACAAATTCTCTTTCTGTTATAAAGGTATCTGAGAATAACGGGGCTGGCAAGCAGTACTTCTACAAACGTATAGATACTAGCGGGTGTGGGTTCTTATCAGTACCTGTTGTCATGGTAACGCTAGATGGACAGGTCACCAGGGTTGCTGTGTCTAATGTGGAGCAGGATGGATTTGATGTTATCATAAGCAGTGTGTCGACTGTGACCTGGCTCTCTGAAGACTGGGACCTGACCATTCATTGGAGTACTTATGGATACAGTTGCTACACTAAATGTGGACTGTAATGAACTCTGATGAGAGGCATTTAGTGGGATTTATAGACAGGGCCATACAAAATCATGGCCATAGAATCGTGGTTTGCAATTTATGTTTGTTATTTGTTAATCTAGGGGTTTTCATTTTCAAAAAATCTACTCTCCTTTGTATCGAATGAGATAATGTTTATGATTGTGGTTGTCAAATGTTAATGAATCATACAAATAAGTGTTTAATATCATAACAGATTGTGTAATTTAGAATTAAAATCACAAAAAGCAGAAAAACCTAGAAAATTGTTAAAAACCTGTTTCCTCCTGAAAATTCCAGACATAAGCGTTCCGATCTCCAGCACAAGTTACAATTCGGTTACTTTTGGGGGCCCAGTCAACACTAGTTACTCGCTCTAGATGCTGGTCAAGTACGTGGCCTTCAGCGTACCTGCAACAAAGCATACACACTAAGATAAAAGAATCAATAGAAACTTTTCAAATCCTTAAGAAGCATCGAAGTTGTGTATCATGAATCAAGATATTCTGAAGATAATTAATATAATGAGCTTACTTTCCATCAGCACCTTTCTTCATAACATGAGTAAGAGGTGACGAGTTACTGACAACTATCTGACTCAGATCTCCATTGAAAGCATGTCCACTTATCGGTTCGTAAAACAGTTGCTGAGGTTATATTCCATTCAGTCAGAAACATTTTACTATTTTAAGTCTTATCGCAGTAAAACGGTCCTTTAAATTGTTTTCAATGTAACAAATAATTTAACAAGAAAAATTACTTTTTAACCTAAGCTAACCAAGTAGGCTATGTAAGAATGTACTTACATGTGAAGTTGGCATTTTGGGAGAACTCCGGACTCTGGTCAGTCTACGTGAGCTATAAAAATATTAGAAATAATTCAAAGTGCATAACTAAAATATAATCTTGGGGGAGAGAAATTTGTAGGACAGACGCGGAAGATCAACAGCCCAGTATCCTGGACTGCAAGACATAACCTTCAACCTTATCTGCCAGAAGACGAGCTTTGAAATCTCTTAGATTTGCTCATGTAAATTTTCCAGATAATTTATTATAAATATTTTATAAAATTTTACAGATGAAATGATCCCTTAGGGGACTCCAGCTCCCAACCTACCGATTAGCTTAGGTAGATGAACCTTTTACAAGCAAGAGCCGCTTTGGTCTACTTGCTGTGAAGTGTATCAGCTACATGGGTTGGGGGTCCTCCCATTTAATTTTTATATTGAAGGGGGCAGCATGGGAGGGGCACTGGGCAGCATGGGAAATCAACCAATGTATCTGAGTACCCTTAATCAAGCAGTATGTGCACCTCGTGGCTCGTATTGTATCTGAGGTATGCTACATGACCCAAACCCGAGGTCACAAGAGAGAAAAATTCACATTCATACGCTTACGAAAAAGACTGATTTTCAATCTGGTACGATACCAGAAGCGGCTCGTGGAAGCTGGTTGGCAGTTTTGTTGGGGGTCCAATCGATGGACTGGGGGGGGGGGGGCCGGGGGGGGGGGGGGGGGGGGGGGGGGGAGGGGGCTTGGGAGCCGGCTCATGCTGATCCCTCCAAACTACCGATTACATTACACACTGGGCCTTGATATATGTAATGTGTAACACTTTACAGGCGACAGCAAACAAAAACAAAGACTTATAACATGGTTGAAACAGGACACCACACGTGTACGATCTTAGCCGCGCAGTATCATAGCAGTCAATAGTTCAAACTGCAAAGGGTCCTGGACCCTCAAATCGAGGCAAATCATAATAGATTACCTGTAGTGGGATGCGCACAATGTGCTTTGTAACGTTTACAATTAACTATGTGTTAAAACTGCGCGGCTGAGTAGTCCAATGGTAGGGTTGGACTCCCTACAACACAAAATTTCGCGAAGATCATGCGTGCGCTTACATTAAAACGTATGATAGTGAATAAAGAGCTTTATATTGCGATTTGTTATTTCCTAACACTATTACTAATTACTATTTCTATTTTAAGCACCAGCCACCAGATAATAATTTTAGGGCGGCCACGGACGCCTGGACGCCCTCAATAGCCGCCTCTGTACGATACCAAGGAAGGCCCACCATGATCTGTTCGTGAAATGCAGCACAGAGTAGTTCGTTTTCAGTGCTTTCAAGGCCGCTATAGTAATCAATTGCAAGTTTGCAGGCTCCAAAGAAAAGTGGGTGGCACCCGCTTTCGCCCCAGCAACCTATATTAGATGCTTTTGAATGGATGGACAAAGACCACTTGATAAACTTTAGGTGGAATTTTTCAAAGTGGTCTTGTGCGATGTACTTCAGGGTATGCTGGGGGCTGGCTTTGTCATCTATTTTTGAAAGGTATCTCATGGTTTTTGAGTGGGGGCATGAGACTTGACAGCCATAAAGCAGGATTGGTTTTATTAGGAAAGAAAAATTTTTTTTAGGAAAGAAAAATTTTTATTTACCACAAAACAATCAATACATAATGTTATATTCATAAATAAATTCAAATTTCAATTTCAAACACATATACAGTACGCCGCGCACACAGCCACAATTTTCAATTGTTCAGAAATTCGTAGGTCAGCTGTAGGCGCCGCGCACAGGATCTATTTAATTGTTATCTTACAATTACATGTCGCATTTCTTAATTACTAGAGCCAAAATTTCAGAAGCAAAATAATTTAAAACATATTTCTGTTGTTCACGCAGTACAGGCCGTGAGCACTGCGATCTAATTAATAGATCGAATAATATTAATAGAGAAATTCCAAAAACCGCGCGCTCGTTATTTGTGATTAAATTGAGTGCGCGCCTCTGTGAACAGCAGTACCGCTCAAGCATGAAGTACTAAGCGGTACGCAGTTCTGCGTGAGGCGTAGACATTTGTAGCACACGTTTCATTCAACTAATCAATTGTGTGACATGTAATTATATTAAAGCAAAAAGAATATTAATTTTAGTAATAATTGACGTAAACATATGTGTTTAAATAACATTTATAATCTAGCGAGTTACCAATAATATAATACTATTTGTTTGTATTATTGATTATATATGTTTACACTAGCCTATATTATGATGGAGATATACATTATATAATTGCTCCAATATTCAACACTGCTAAACAACAAATACCTACTCGCCCATCGATGAAGCAGTCGCCAAAACAAAGCTCAAAGTTAATATACCTTCGAAACTGTAGAATGCCAGTAAATAATTAGTGTTTCAATCGTGTATTCGATGGGCAAGCACTCGCCACTCGAGGCCGAGACAAACGGCACCGGCTCCGCCCTGCAACCATGAAGTAATGTAAGCAGTAAGGCAGGGCGGTGGTGTGTGCCGTTTATACGGCCCACAGCACGAGACATTTTGAGCTCCAAGACTTAAGACTATAAAAGTCCCGAGTTAAACGTAGCGACTTACCATCGTCAGCCGTCAAAATTTAGAATTTGTATGTTACATCTTGGCAACCGCGGTCTATCTAAGTTTGTGAGATGTGTTAAACATTGGGTGTATGTGCGTGAGAAACTTGAGAGAACTAGACAGAGGAAACCTGGTCAGACAGTGGGATAT
Organism: Bolinopsis microptera; assembly: GCF_026151205.1. Classification (NCBI taxonomy): domain Eukaryota; kingdom Metazoa; phylum Ctenophora; class Tentaculata; order Lobata; family Bolinopsidae; genus Bolinopsis; species Bolinopsis microptera. The sequence goes on along the minus strand of NC_087082.1, from coordinate 17,627,958 downwards.
GATCCCACTTGATCAAAATGAACTTGAAAATCAATAAGGAGGTGTGCTATCCGTGCAGTAAGTCGATTAATATTGGGCAACCTATGCTTGAATGTGAAAACTGCACCAAAGTTATCCATACTAGATGTTTTAAATCTGCTAGTTTTAAGTGCAAGAATGGCCTATGGATGTGCCCAGAATGTGCACTTATCACAGAGGACAGGTACTGCCCCTTTGACAATCAAAACGATCTCGAAAAGTCGGACAGGCCCTACAATGAGGGTGCAGAAGACACCCTCATCCAAAAATTTTGTCATACCCTCGAGAGCTGTAAACGTTATTCCAAACGTGAATTCACAGAAGTAGCTAAAAAAATCAGCAGTGGTGATGGGTCCTTCCTCTCAGCACTGTTCCTCAACATTGATGGCAATGCCAGTAATTTCGATACATTCCAAGTTGAACTCAAACGATTATCTCATCCATTTGATGTTCTTGGACTTGCTGAAACCAACGTTGGTAGTAGCTTACAAGAATTATACCAGATCCCATCTTACACCAGTTTTTATCAAAATACCCTCCCAGATAAGAAAAAGGGCACTGGGGTTGCGCTTTATGTCTCAGACAACCTTAACACTGTTGTCCTAGAAAGGTTATCCTACTGTACTGTAAACATTGAATGCTTATTCGCCGAAATCACTGATAGCACTGGTGTTGGGGTTGTCTACGGAGTTGTATACCGTCCCCCTAGTGGCTGCCTTGAGGCTTTTTGTGAAATTTTACAAACCATTGCTAAGCAGATATCCGGCAAGCCCTTTCGTTTGCTTGGCGACTTTAACTCAGACCTCTTCAAAGTTTCGTCACACAACCAGTTATTTGAAGACACTATAATTAGTAATGGTTTGTATCCATCCATCTCAATTGCTACCCACTTCCGGCCTAATTGTAAAAACTCGTGTATAGATAACATCCTAGTTAGTGATATTGATAATGTTTTGCTCTCTGGTGTACTTCAGGATAGATTAAGTGAACACACGTTCATATTCTCCTTCACCTCAACCCCGGCCCCAAGAAATAAGAACAATGAAAAACATGTCCGCTACTACGACTACTCAAGTACCAAGCTTAAAAATTTTGTTTCTGACCTTGAGGTGAAGGTGAATCAGCTGTCCCAATCTTCAGATTTTTGCGAATTTGTCGATTGCTTCAAATCCACCCTTGACAAGCACTGTAAATTAGAAGTACCGAAAACGACCAAAAGAACACCAAAGCTTAATCCTTGGATTACAGATGGAATCATCCTCTCAATTGACAGAAAACATGAGCTTTGTAAAGAATGGTCAGATACAGTAACAAATAAAGATCCATCTGGCAATGTCCTTCTTTATAAGATATTTAGTGACTATCGTAGGATGCTTAAGGGTATCATAAAGGCAGCCAAACGCTCCTATTACTGTAACGAAATCTATAAAAACATTGAAAGCAGTAAGAAAACTTGGCAGATAATAAATGAGCTTAGGGGCAAAAGAAAGAAAACAACCAAACCACCTTTCATCATCAATAATGAAAGAATCTCGAACCGGAGAGCAATTGCCAATGGTTTTAATTCCTGGTTCGTATCAATTGCTCCCAAGCTCAATGAAACTATCACAACTGACTTGTCTTCTGGTATTCCAATTCTCCCCATGAAAACATTCCATGACTTCCTTAGCCCTAGTAACTCTCGATCTATTATGTTAGAGGACAGCACTCCTGAGGAGGTTCTTAGAATAATCAAAGAATTCGAGAATGGAAAGGCCAGTGATATTCCCATAACCGTTATTAAAACTTCGTCCCACGTTATTGCACCAATTATCAGTAGATACTTAAACAAGCTTATGTCAAATGGTATATTCCCTGATATACTTAAGACTGGCAGAATCACACCTGTCTTCAAAAAAGGTAATCCAGAAGAAATAGAAAACTACCGTCCTATATCCACCTTGTCCATATTTGGCAAAATATTTGAGAAAATCATATATTCTAGGATTTATTCGTTTGTCAGCTCTCAGGGAATAATATCTAAGACTCAGTTTGGTTTCAGGCAATCGCACTCAACCTCCCATGCAGTAAACTACTCTGTTGACCTCATATCTAAGCACATCAAATTGAAGCACCATGTGTTAGGCATATTCATCGACCTCAGCAAAGCTTTCGATACTATAGATCACTCAACATTACTTACCAAACTAGAAAGGTATGGCATCCGTGGCGTGGCAAACGATCTGATCAAGAGCTACCTAACTAATCGATTTCAGTACACTGATGTTGTAGGAGAAAAGTCCGACCTACTTCCAATAAAATTTGGGGTTCCCCAGGGGTCAATTCTCGGACCCCTTCTATTCCTACTTTACATATCACATGCGGGCTAACAAGCTTCACATAAACATGTCAAAATGCTGCTACATTCACTTTAGGCCTAAGTCACGTACGGAAGCAAACGTTGAAGAAGAATTCATAATGAATATAGACAACTACCCCATCAAAAGAGTAACGTCAGCTAGATTTTTAGGAGTCGTCATTGACGAAAATCTAACATGGGAAGAACATATAATAGCCCTAAAACGAAAGCTTAACCATGCCACCTCAACTCTGTGTCGTCTACGCTGCTCCCTCCCAGAATTTCTCCACAGACAGTTATACTACACTCTTTTTGAATCCCATCTGTCGTACTGCATATCAGCATGGGGTGGGGCAGCTAAAAATCGTATAAGCTCAATATTCACTGCACAGAAGTACTGTCTGAGGGTCTTGTTTGGTGATAGAGCAGCCTACCTGGATAAATTCAAAACGTGTGTTCGAACCAGACCATTTACTGACCAGAAACTTGATAGTAAATTCTATAAAAAGGAGCACACTAAACCTCTGTTTAAAAACAACGAGATACTCACTGTACAAAATCTTTATACTTACCATAGCTACATAGAATTATTCAAGATCATGAAGTTTTCTACTCCTATGTCTATGTACGAAGAGTATTCTCGTTCTTCCAGGAAACCAATGCTTATTATCAATAAACCGGATCCCCCAGACAACCATAACACGAGGTCAACGAAAATATGGAATATAATAACCCCTAACCTTAAAATCTTTGATTGTTCTGTTAGTATTTCTTGCCTGAAATCCAAACTGAAATCTTCACTACTTTCCAACCAGCATTGTCATGCCGTGTATGACTGGACAAATAAAGACTTTGATATTTGTAACCTTAAATTTTCGTAGGCTCCTGCAGGGATTCCACCTGACCTCCAAAATTTCATGACCAAATCGACATACTCTGCCAGCGTATTCCTCTGTCAAGTTAAATGTGATGTGTGAGTGAGTAAGTGTAGTGTAAAGAGATCCTATTTTTATATCCAATTTGAATTCTAATAAAGACCCTAAGCATTATGATCAAATTTTTAGTACAATAGTTATATCAGGGTTGACATCTATGATTAATATTATAACCCAATATTCATTTCTTTTTCTCCCTTAAATTTAAACCCCCGGCCCCCATTGAACACCCAAAATACCTACCGTCCTTAATAATCGTAAAGACCATTTGTTACAAAATAGCTGCTAGAATAATGCATGCCAAATATTCCCTCTTACACCCACAAATTATAATGCCTTCCTATCAACGCCTCTAATTTGGTCATTAATCAACCAGACTAGCGTTTTGGTGTGTACAAAAGCTACCAGCCAGTACATTCCTTGCCCCGCTAGTTGATTGTCAAAAAATCATACAGCTCAGAACAAACGGCCATTTACCACTAAGAGCATTATATGTTTTCATTTGTTTAAATTTTATGCTGTAAAATGTGCTAAAACTTTGATTATTTGTTTAATTGATTATTTGTTTAATTGATATAAACTCTACATCTGATATCAGTATAACATGTAATTTAGTTTGTTATTGGCTAAATTTTTAACTCGATTAAGCGATGCAGACGGATGAACTAGGCTCCTCCTCTGTCAAAAACACAATGAGAGGGGATTGTGGAAGGACACGAACACTATTCGTTAACTCGTACCCCGGGTACCCCCTAGAACTATGTCCCATCAGAGAGAGCCCACCACCCGTCAGATCGAAAACAGTGTTTAAATTTTGATATATGCTGTACCAATTACAATAAATGGTAAGTCAAGGCTCCATTAAGGAGTCAAATAGAAATTATCAGTATTTGCTGCTGTAAATGATCCATTTCAGTGGAATATTATACCAAGATAGCAGTATTTTTCGGTGTGCTGGATAGGCTGACCTCCCAATGTGAATGTTTCATAGGACTGCTTTCTTTTAGGAGGGCTGAATATAACAATCTTAGTTTTTTAAATATTTACTTCAAGGCCCATGGAGATACAGAGATCGATTAGAATGTTGCTATTGACTTGAAAGGTCTTGGGACTTAGAGCAAGAAGGACAAGATCGTCAGCCCAGAGCAGATGTGATATTAAAACATCAACAAGAACTGGATAGTCACCAACAGATTTCAGGAGAGACGGAAAGTCAAGAATATAGATTTTAAAAAGGTCCGGTGGGGATGTCCCTGCTCCGTTCCTTTCCCAATGTAATCAATTTTAGGGGACAGGAGTTTGTGGATTTTCAAGTGAGCAATTAAGTGATGTGTGATGTACTCTTGTATGGTAACGTTCGGTACGACGCATCAACTCAATGCTTACTTTCAGTACATGTGCCATTTAAAATCTGTAAAACACCTAGACCGATAGGCTGGTTAAAGTCGCCTAACTACTCTTTTAACAGAGGAACCAGTAAGCTTAATCACGAAGAAGTGCATTCAAAATTTACATGGTTGGCTGTCAGTGGTTGTCACGTAATCGGGTGAACATACAACCGATCAATGAATAGAGACGCAATGATGAATTCATAGTTCGGAGAATATGAACGATACAGATGTTTGATCAGACCATTTTGTTTGAAATCAGCCATTATAAGCTATCGCCGTAGCGCTCGATTTTATACATCCACTTTCAAGAGTGCGCGGCACGCCAACAAATAACTTTTAAAATAGGATAAACATTATCCTATTTTTAAAATTTCCCAAATCAAATCAAATCCCAGAGGAATAAAATTCATAAAACGCTTCTTTGTCACATAAAGGATGAAACAAAAAATACTCGTTATGTTTCTTTTCATTATACTGACATAATCATAATATAACTGGCTCCCTCAATTCTTACAAAATTTCATCAGAAACATTCCAAAAACATTCACTACATTGCATGTAGTTTGTAAAGAGATAATTTTAATTGCAAATCATGTAATTGGTAATATCAATGATAAAGCTGTTACATATAGCTTGTTATAAAGGATAATCTGCTCGTACATTAAATAATGAAGGCACAGTTAAGTTTATATTTTGTATCTCTTGTCATATCTCTTGTCATAATATGTTGAATGACCCGCCGCGCACGAAGTGCGCGGCTCCCCCTGTATCGTGGGGGTCGCAACGTGATACAATGTATCTCCGCCTGCAAAAGTGCACTCCCAAAATTGCGCGCATTTCTGTAACTTCTGTCAAACTTCATGAATCGAGATAAATTATTTTGCAATGTATTCAGAGTCAATGTATGTGCATTTATACAAATCGCTTGGAATAATTTTGAAAAATATTATTGATTAACAAGCTCAAAAACGCTATACTGATGTATTTCTCCATAAAAAGCACAATAACGTGAGAAGCTTTTGTCGAGGTGCTCGAAAGTGCAATCGTAAACGATTCCCTATTTAATTTTGGTCGAAGAACGCCTACTCATTAAGACCGTCAACAAGTCCAACTCAGCGCGCGTCTTGGTAAGTTATTGACCATTAATTGTTAATGATCTGGCCTGGCGCGCGCTACTTCGTTGTCGTAGCACTTCGAGAAGAAAGCGGCGCGCTACTTCGAAGAAATGTAGACGAGTAACATCCGTCAAGGTAAGTTATAAACCTACAATGGTTGAAAAAAATTTTTACGAGTATTACCCGTTAAGTTTTACAATGTGTATCAATCTTTATTCTTTAACGGGTGATACTTGTAAGTTTATAACCTACTAAAACGCTTGACCATTGTTAATGATCTGGCCCGGCGCGCGCTACTTCGTAGCACTTGCCGTCGGGCTTTCGAGAAGAAAGCGGCGCGCGCTACTTCGAAGAAATTTAGACGAGTAACATCCGTCAACCAAAACGCGCGCCGCGAGTTGGGCTCGTCGACGGTCCTAATATTTGATTCACGATGTCAATCCTTTCCTAGCTCGGCGAGGCCCAGTGGTGCATCTCGCCGATCTGTGGTTGCGAGAATATGCGCGGCGCGGCCCAGTAGTGCATCGCGCTACAAGTAAAATATTTGGTTCAAATATCGACGAGCCCGCCGTCAGCCGTCCGACTCGGAAATCCATTTTCAGCTTATATAGTTTTTAAAAGAGAGGTTGGGCCAAGATAGCCCACGAGAGAATAGCATTGAGATGCTCTGCCTACCTCTGGGAGCTTATATGTTTGTTTATACTTGATGATGTACAATATTAACAAATAATGGTTAATGAATAATATTAACAAACAATTTTGGAGAAAATTATTATAAAATTAGATATCGCTGGTAAAATCGAGCGCTATTCTAAATTCTTACGAAACTCTACTATCCCGAATATAATGCCTTATCCACTGTGACAGAAAGTCACAGATAGCGTGATCTGTAATAAGGTTTTCCTGTAACATAATCAACGCCAACCTTGATTGACGATGTCAACCCTTCCAGATCGTTGCTCTGCGTCGAAGCGGCGAAGTCCTCCAACGCCAACCTGATACAAGTCTTACCACTAAATCGATCAGAACACTGGTGGGATCGATTGATTACCAGTGGCGTAACGAAGGTAGGCCCCGCTGACCCTGATGTGCAGGGGGGCGCCGTCTTAGGGGGGCGCCAAATCGTCGTTTGAATGTGGGACAATTTCGAAAACTTAACTAAAGTACTAGCAAAACTAGCGCCTTTCATCAGCTCTGGAACATTTGGAATAGCAGAACTATAAAGACTCCAACCAAGATCAGGATCTATAGGGCTGCTGTCCTCACCATCTTGTTGTATGGAGCTGAAGTCTGGAACACCACCAAAAAGCAGATGAAACGCTTCGAGGTTTTCCATCAAACCTCCTTGAGAAGGATCCTTAGGATTAAATGGTTCTTTCATGTGACCAACGACGAAGTTCTTAGGAGGGCTGGCATCAAGTCAGTTGAGACTTTCATCAGTGCTGCCAGGCTACGTTGGTATGGACATGTAGTTAGAATGCCAGACTCTAGACTACCGAGGTTTCTGTTGAACTGGAAGCCAAATTATGGAAAGAGGTCAAGGGGCAGACCCCGTAAGAACTGGAAGTCCTGCGTACTCGAAGATGCTGCTAAGTTTACAGGTGTTGAAAACATCGACAACGACACAACAGAAGCTTTGGCTACCAACCGAGTACAGTGGAGACATATGTTACGCCGCCAACGCGATGTGTGTGATGCAGGCCACTCCAACGACTAGGAGGAGACCTTACCATGTAACATGTATGTATGTGTATGTAACTAGCAAAACACACTTTTTTAGAGATTTTACCGGCTCATCCTCTAAAATCACCTAATTTGTTCAATTTTAGGGAGGGGCACCAAAAGGGGAGGGGGCGCCAACAGGGGGGGCGCCTTTTCGGCGGGGGGGGGGGGGGGGGGGGCGCCTCTGTTGATTACATTGTCTGGCCTAATTTTACTTACTGTCTACATTCAATTTACACATAAAAAACTTCTGTCAATAATTTGTTGCTAATTCTAAATCCGTCTTAGTAAAGTAAAGTAAAGTAAAGTAAAGTAAAATTTATGACATCACATCATCACACATGTCTACAAAATATCATCACACTATGCGAAGAAATATATAATAAATATTTCCCCACCAACATTAACTATTTAAAATACAATATCTAAAAAAATTTATCAAAACAGGAATGATCTTTCTGGAGATAACTCTGCTTATTTGTCTAGTTTATCTAGATCAGACCCTGACCTATGCTTACCCATGGCACTAAAAACTACCAATTCCATTAAATATCCCCAACACAGAAATCCTCCAACAAGCAATGTCTTTAAACTTAACCTACAACCTGAACACTATCCTCTCAAGCTTCAAGGGGTTTGGCAATGCTACGAGTTGCACCTCTAAACTATCTGAACTCACATCCAGTCTTGTGTCATTTAATCCAGAGTTTAGCGTTTATAGACGCTCTGGGTAAACCTGGCCCAGGTTTAACTACTGGAAACTTCTCTGATCAATAAATCTGGGATAATCCACACTGATCCGTCCACATGGGATGTTATTTGTGATGTGAAACAAGAGTTTGATACCGGCGCCTATGCAGCTGTCACAATAACCTCCTTCTTTGGAATCCTAGTTGTGGTGGGCACCATGTGGCGCCTTCTGGAACCTATAATCACAAGCTTTTTAGAAAACAGTAAAGATCAAGATAAGCAGGTTCCATCCACTATATTAAGGAAGAAGTTCAGGACCACAAACCAGCCACAGTGGTTGCCAGGGAGGTTTGTTAAGTGTTTCGCTTTGCAGAGAACAATGGAGACTCTCTTTTCTGCCACTACTAAACCAGGTCAGGTGCTCTGTCTGAACGGTATCAGGGTTCTAAGTATTAACTGGGTGGTACTTGGTCACATGTACGGCTTTTCATACCCATTCCTTGGTGGTTTTTCTTATGCAGCAGAGCTCATTAAGCGACGAAACTTCATGTTGGTCTACAATGGTCTTCTGATCCTGAGACCATTCTGATCTCTTTGGCATTAAGACATTATCAAATCAATCATTGTTCATAGAAGGAAGCTTGCATTTTTAGTCACAAATGTTTTATTTTTTGTTTAAGTTTAACAGCGAAACTTTTCACGGTGACCGACATTATGGGCCGACAAAGAGTTCACAGTGCGAAATTCTTGGTAAAACTGAAGTAACTTATTTATTTTGATAAAACACACTGTATTTAGTAGATTTATCTTGGTTTATTACTTAATGATTGATTATGTCAAAGATTTCTTTTTAAGGTTTCAAGATACCCATTCAGGTTTCCAACAACTCAAAACTATAATTTGTAGCTAATAAATTCTATAAAGTGTTTTTAAATCTTTTAATTGACAAACAGAATATCATAAAATATCCTCTAAAAATGTCATCTCTGTTTTTAATCAATATCTTTTCTCATAAGATTTTAGCAATGTCGTCGTCTTTACATAACACAAAGCTAGAGTTTGATCAGAAAAAGAATGTTTTCGTAACTCAACTTGGAGAACCGTAAGTAATTCCTCCGCAGCTATTTTGACATTAATCAATCGTTCAAAAGTAATACTGATTAGTGAACACCCTGAAAGTGTATAATCAGGTATTTTACATCTACATATTAGTCGTCAAATCAAATGTTTAGAAATCAGAAAAAAGGAGTATATTTGTTTTGACACGTGACAATAATTACCAAATCAGCAGACAACAACGATATGCACATCACAATCACGTGAGCGAACACATGAACTCCTCATTCCAGAAATCAGTCATGTTTTAATTCTTCGCATGCAGTGTAACTTATATCCCACCTTTCAACGGTATTCACTATTCAGCAATCGGCATAATCCACCCAGCACTATTCCAGTCACCAAAACATTTCCCGCTCTTTCTGCAGATCTATTGTTGTGAGCAGTATAAGGTTCCCTCCACTCTTTGTGCATCACTGACAAATGCTGGTTATAAGCTACATGCATGTCAGAACGCATAGCTACACAATTCATCAACAAGCATCCTTCTGTAAGCTTACTGTGTATAAATCAGTAATATGCAGCCGCTCCATAAAATATCAATTAAGATAATTTGTTACTGGCCGGTCGGGAAACATGCAGAATGCACTGTAAAAGTCGTATCGTTAACCGATAGACAGCAAATAAATAATGAGAACTCATGATATTGTGATGAATAATTCGACCGTTTTCAATTTCATTTACTCGCACAGATCTGCAAGAGAGCTGTTACAAAAGAATGTACATACAACCTGCACATTGTGACAATGACAATTCATTACGTTATGCTCTTTCAATACATTCACAAGAATGATTTAACTTACCATAACGTTTATTTTACCTGTGTAGATAGTTGTCTGGAGTTGTCAGTAAACAGAGATTTTTCAGAGATGAGGAGGATTACAATGTGAGAAAGTTCCCGATAGTCGAAGAGGTGAGAGGTTGTTAGAATTGCTATATATAACCTAATTATAAATATATATGTAATATACATTTTACAAACACGATATAATTGGTTTTTACTTTTTCCTGAATTCTCGTTCAAACCTTTTACGTATTTAATCGAAAATAGTTTTACAAGAACAAGTATTATTTCCCAACAAATTGTCCCTATTTGTTGAAAAACAATGCAGAAAAATTAAAAAGTTTAATCAAGTAGGCAATCGATTTATTCGACCTCAATAAGTAAAGTCTGCATCTAGCGTTAATTTAAGGAGGACTCACTTGCTTTAGAAAAGTCTGACCCCTCACCCCTCTGCAATACTCTGTAAAACCGAGATGCCGAGTCAACGAACGAGAACTTTATCCTATCGCTTACTTCCGTCAGAGTTTTGGAGCAGTGCGTACCAGTGAAATTAAATTGCAACACTTTCACGCCGTTGCAATGAATTGTTATCTCTTCTGCACTCTTCCGGAATTTCCACGTGCGTTTCCCAACTTTTGGTACCTGAATTGTGGCTCAGAACTAAGATTCAGCAAATAATATGTTTAATTGCCCTTAAGCTGGCGGAAAGAAGAGACGAAAATGTTAACTTATATCACTGACTCCAAACTCGTTGAAGGGTGTTTAAAAGCGTTTGAATATAATTGTCAACATAAGAATATTTACTCGGTGGAATAGAACACTTTTATCTGGTTTTCTAGAGTTGCAAGACGTCACCAAGCTCGGGTTAGCCATATTCCACTCAAAATCCGCCTCGAGTTCACCAACTGAGTCTACCACCCAAAAGTCAAGTATATCTATGAAGTTGGTTGTTGTTGTCTGTATCTCCAGTATCTTGGTGTCCAGATCTATGTTTAATATTGCTCCTTGTTTCACTGGCAACCACCCTGTTAGGGTTATGGAGTGATCACCTGCTTATAACACACGGTTTCCGAACTTTAAATAACTAAACATCACACAATATAATACAGATATTACATGATATCCGGTTACTAATAACCAATATAATACAGATTATAATAATATATTAGAACTACTGCACTGGTTCAGGCCGGAACTAGTTATCATGATAAGTTATTGGTTAATTGAGTTTATTAATATTGAGAATAATGTAACACTGACCTGCATCACTATCCTCTGTACTGCACTCAAGCAGTTGTGATGAGAAGAAGAACAGTAACTGTGCTATCATCTCGCTACCAAATGTACGTCTATCATTCTAATGCAATGAACTGTGATGGTGGGCTGTAAGGAATATGAAAGCAATATTTAATAATAATAATTTAACATTTAATTGAAACACGTGGCTTTAAAAAGCGCACACACAGTTGAGTTTTAGTTAATCACATCTATTCGGCAAAACAAAATTCATGATACTGCAAGCGATACGATCAATGGAAATGGTACAACAGCGAACCCCAATAATATCATGATAGTATCACGATATCAGGTAACAGAATAGAAGTCATCACTTGTTGAATGTTGATACGTGCACCCGTTATCACCGCTTAGAAATGGGAACTGGGAAGGTAAAAGGCGTGACAAATCTAATACCTATATCGTTCTTAGTATTTCTAACAATATGAGTGACCGATGGGGGGTGTCTGTACATCATGGAGAAGATATAGTTGACCAGGAGTGACCAGTTGGTGGTAAAGTAATTAAAGAGTGGCTGAATCACAGTAACTGTATCACAGTATACTGTAAAACTGTGAATGAAATATCAATAAGGCTAGCTTTTTAACTGTTAGATGGCGCCTAATTACTTGAGTCTCCTTACTTCGTGGAATTTTTTGGCCCTACTTTAAGATTACAATCAAAGAAAATTGAAGCCGCGCAAACAATTATATTTAAAAAAACGCGGATATGAGTGCCCGCGAAAATATCTGTTTTTACAGTATATAGATACTGTAACTATTTTCCCCAGCATAGCAAACCTGTGTTTCATTTGTCAATTTTCTAAGAAAACCTATCCTATAGAATGTTTTAAAAAGCTCACAATACTTTTTATTTCAACATAGCTTTTAAGAATGCTTTTGAGGTCGTACATGAGAATTTCGACTGCTGTACTACCACACTGGCACAGTACTATCAAAGTACAACCGCAGTACTGTCGCAGTATTGTCGTTGAAATTCTTCTGTACGTCCGCGTCTGTTTGTGATAGTTGTCCATGAATAATGTTTGCACAAGTAAACACAGTAACGCTTGAGTAAGTGTACGATTATCTTTTATAAGGATACATATTCTTGAGTCGAAGCGTGCAATTAAATAAAACAACTTATTAAATCAAAAGTCTTGTTTACTTTCACTTATTCTATCGGATCGTTCCATAATCTGGTATTCTTACGTAAAACGTAAAGCAGGACATCCAAATTTAGAACTAAAAATTAGAACTATAAATTCCAAAAGTTAAGCATAGTTATCACTGACGTGCCTTCAACTCCCTAAAACGTCTCGCCAGCACCTCAGTCCAATTAATTATGAGCTGCAGGCCGCAGGGGGTTGTTAAGGAGTCAGGAAGTAGGTACTCTGACGTTATCTTACTTTCAGAGTGAGTGGGCCCTAGTTAAAGATGGTACTAGAACCCTTCAGAGCACTCTACTTCTGCAGAAGCAACAGGAAATGGCGGTAGTGGATCAGGTATTTCTTATCTTCAGGGTTCAACTATGTCTCGGGAAGTAATTTTTAGTTATTCTATCACGAGAACTTAACTAGGTTGCCATTTTATTAGCTCCTGATTGCGGTCTGTAATATTTTCGAGCACTGACCTGAATTAGGTATGAGATACTCAGTAAATTATTATAAGAATACATTTCTTAACGGTTAACTGGTAAATTCCAAAGTTAAAACAGTGAGTTCCATCAGGAACTGGAGTCTAAAAGAAGAGAGTTTGCTGTAAGAATGGAAAGATGTATGAACAAACAAAACGAACTTCGAATCGAACAACAGAAGGCAAGCATATTTTCAACTCAAAAACCATATAATATATCTTTTTACAGATGATTTTTACAATTAAAACTTCGAAATGATGACAAACCATTAGTTTCGCATGAAGATGCTCATCAGTGCCAACTGAAAATCTTACTAATCGGAACTAACCATGAACTATTTTATCAGATACAGTTAATAACAAAATAACATATAATATAATATATTATAAAGTCTACGAAAACCAACATCTTATCTCAGAAGGAACATTAAGATAGATTACATTTTCTTAGGTGGTCACTAACTCAAACTGCAGCAGAAGGTACACTATTTCATGCTTCAGTGAAAGAACGTTGTTACGCTGCCCTTAATCTATATCAAACGCGATTTTTATCTGAATTACAGCCGTAACCGCACTTCAAATTGATAAATTCGACATGGTTCGTTCCTCTGCTGTGCTCTGTACTCTGAACAGATGGTTCACACTTCTCATACATTACCGGTTATTTGGCCCCCATTCAATTGGAAATTAGTTGTTGTAAGCTCATTGATACGGGGAGGATCGTAAACTTTTATCATGCTACAGCTGTTCTTAAAAACTGTTAAACACTTTTAAAAAATGTTTTGTTTTTTACAATATCGAACTGTGATTTTACACGCATGTCGATTGTCGCATGAGCGAAGCCACCAAATTTCGTAATTAGTTTGGTCTTTAAATTGCTAATTCTTGCGCTAAAATTATCAAGTTGCAATTTTCAGTTATAGGGTAAGGCACGTAATTTTGTCAGGGTACCTAATTTTGTCATTTTGCTCTGAAAAACTGCCTCGGCTCGGAATTTCAGCTTGAAAGAAAAGGTTTGTGTATAAAAAGAAAGCTTAGACTTTGCTGAAACTGCTCCTACAAAGTTTAAGTTTCTAGCTCTTTTGCATCTGTGTCAAAAATGAAGGCGAAACTGTTAACCCGAAAAATAAATAAGATCCTTAAAGTTTTCTTAAGGAATTTTCAAAATTTTGATTTATTGCTAGTTCAAAAGTAATTGAGCTAGCTTCATGCCATTGCATATTTCAAATATCTTCTACAGCAGAAGTATACGTACAAATTTTCAAGTCTCTAGCGCAATTATTGTTCAAGTTACAGAGGGTGACAAAATTAGGTTCGATTTTGCCAAAAGTACCTAATTTTGTCAAAAAAATCGACCTTTCTCAAATTTCTTGTAAATCACAGATTGTGTTGAAAATGGCCTTATACAACTATTCTGAAGTTTTTTTGCCCATAGGATATGTATAAGGCACTTATAATAGCATTTAAACACTTATAATAGCATATTTTCGCCGAGAAATATACTGTAATTCTGGGTTTTAAAGAGCTATTGGTAAATATAGTTTCGTGAATCAGTAACCAATATTGATTCATGCTTCATAGAAAGTTTTCAAGATGCCAGTGGTTTCAGGGGCATTTGGGGGCTATTTTCTAAGATTAGATACCCAAAAAGTGTCATCTTTTCATCAAGCTACAAAACTATGAAAACATCATATCTTTGGGATTTTTGAGGTCAATGTTGGTAAAAAAGCGCTCGAATGATGCATCCAGGTAGTCTAAAATACCGAGAAACGGTTAATTTTTGCACAATCTTCAAGTGACAAAATTAGGTTCGGGGTGACAAAATCAAGTAAAGTCACCTAATTTTGTCATTTTTTCAAAATAATTTTTTTGAACATCTTCAACCCCAGCAATTTCGATCATTTTTGTGTTAGAACTTGCCTAGACTGTCTACTATAACATGGTGGAGGTTTCATCTAAATCGGAATTTCAGACGAGGTTAAAACCCATGGTTTATATCAGGCAGTCGGAAAATTGCCAAAAAATGACAAAATTATGTGCTTTACCCTATGTAGACTTAGAGTGTTATATTCTAATAATTGGATTCAGCGAAATCCAGAAGTACCGGACACGTATGACATAGAACATAAAATTAGTTGTTGTAAGCTCATTGATACGGGGAGGATCGTAAACTTTTATCATGCTACAGCTGTTCTTAAAAACTGTTAAACACTTTTAAAAAATGTTTTGTTTTTTACAATTTCGAACTGTGATTTTACACGCATGTCGATTGTCGCATGAGCGAAGCCACCAAATTTCGTAATTAGTTTGGTCTTTACATTACTAATTCTTGCGCTAAAATTATCAAGTTGCAATTTTCAGTTATATGTAGACTTAGAGTGTTATATTCTAATAATTGGATTCAGCGAAATCCAGAAGTACCGGACACGTATGACATAGGCTATAAAATATAAATAGGGGTTAAAAACCCAGAAATGTCAGGCGATGGCTGAGAAAATTGTGTGAATTTGGTTAAAATCATTTTTGGCACTTTCTTGTTGGAGCATGTTTTGCTTGAACCAATTTCTTCAAGTTACATCCGGCATACTCTTAAGGGGGAGGTCACACCTCCCACCCCTTATATTAGAGCTCAAGATTTAGTAATATGTGTTATATCAGAAGCCAACGAAGAGGTCCAAGTAGATATTATAGAAGTTAAATAGTTTTATCACTGGCATTTATATTAGTCGCAAAAGCTATAATAGATATGATGAACAATTATCGATGGTAATATTAAAATGCTTGATTATGTTGTTAAGTGCAGACTGCAGACAATACGTACAATAATTCCTAATATTCAAAATTTATGGTGCAATATTATCAAATTAATGATAAGTTTAACTCGATTATCAGATTATGACTTCCTCAAAATCTGACTTCCCCAAAATCATAAATTATACAAACCAGATGATTCACGAGCCCAAGTGTTTGTCAACATGCATATTTCAAAAAGAGAAACTGTTAGAAAACATTTCGAGATGTCTCTTAATATACTTCTGCAAATGTGTACCCCTGTTAATGAGGATTACAGGGTTAATCAAGGAGTTGAGGAAAGGCAGGAAGTTAGCCGCAACATACACAAGATACATCTCATGTGGAATGTGTCCAGGATTCCATGCCTGCAGTGTGAACTCCGTCGTGAAGTAGAGAGTGTTACAAATGAAGAACGCAGTCGAGAGCTGCAATATTGTCACCGTTGCTCTAGAGTTTGTCTTCCGGCGTCTCCTCAGATTTTCTCCAGTTTTGGATGACTTCATCCTGTATTTCTTCCTTGCGGAATCTCTCTTTGTTGCTCTCATCAGATATATTGTAGCACAGATGCAGCAGACTAGACAGATCAGGGAGGGTAACACAAATGGAATGCCCAAAAGAAGCAGATAGTATCCTAAATCATTAAAGTCAGGGTAGTAGTTGTGAATCAGTTCAGAGCCACAGAGCGGGGATATGATTAGAAACATGATCTTATCAATCAGTGAATGGTAGTTGATATACACACTGTTCACTTCGTACACTGCCAACATAACCATCACGACTGGGTAGAATGCTGATATACAGTACAAGATTCTCAGTTTGAATTTGAAGAATGGACAGGAGAGGACGACTGTTCGGCATACTGCCAGCAGCACGTTGTAGAAAACACTGACGTGGAAGGATACAGCAGATATGACGTAGGTCACAGTGAGAACCACTGAGACAAACGTTTCGCTGCCCGTGAGAATCCCTATGAAGGTGGCACTTTGGAGCAGAGCAGCCAATCCTGTCGTGGCATCAACAGCTGAAAGGAGGAAGAAAAGCTTCTCGTAAACTATAGCATTCTTCTTGTAGTAATAGAAGCAGAGGAGTGTGTTTAGAACGAGGATGACGCTTCCCAGCAGGAATATGGTTATTGCTAGCACGACATTGAAGTTGTTATGGTGAAAGTAGATTAGCTGCAGAGGGATACTGTGATAGAAGGTTGTTGCTGTCCCTGTCGTCGTTTCCATCTATTTGAACTAAAACCTGAGTTAAAAATGTTAGATTTAATAAGAGTGAGATATTTTACAAGAAAAACAGAACAAATTGTATCAGTGAAAAATATTCAAGTAATGCATTAATTCATCTATTATGTAGACAATGTAATTTAAAGTTTAGTATCATGAATTTGAGGACTTCTTTATAAAGAATTAGACAAGATGAAATGAATAAAACGGCAAGTTCCATTATAATATAATTAACAACAAAGCAATAAGAACATAAAATAAAACAGACATCGAATTCATTAGCTCAACGTTAAACTCTAACTGTACTACATAATTTACACAAATTGGTTAATCTAACCCTCAAACTCTCATATTGCATTTAAGGAAATATTCCAGCAACATCTTAAAGTTAATTCTAAAATGTTTTAACAAAACATTTAAAAAGCTATTCGAACAAGAAACGTATACATTATGGGAGGCATATACCCGTACAATTTACATAGAACGAAGATCCCTATTATAATCACATAATATTACGAAAACTTTGTATTAATCCGTTAATGGTAACTTTAGGGTCGTACGCGACGGTCGTTAATGGACCGTTTAAGGCACAGACATTCAAGCTAACAAATCTTAAGAGGCGTTAGGTCTTGATCTGTATTAAGTGTAAATGTCCCTGCCTAAAGCGACCCTTAAGCGACCCTTAAGTATTCGTGACTCGTGTCCATATTGCATCACAGTTCTAAGCTTGGGATCCAGATCAAACTACTGTGTTGGAATAAAATTTAAGCCTGCTTTGTCGTCTAGCTTTCTCCTTCAAACTGATAGCTAGTGCTTGTGACCTGGCTGAGAGAGGGTTCTTCATGGCTTTCCTAGTGAAGGTTTGCAGCTTTGTACCCCTGTTGATGAGAATAGCAGGGTTAATGATCGAGTTGAGGATTGGCAGGATATTTGCAGCTGTGTAGACTATGTAATTCTCATATTGGATTAGTTCCACAGGATTCCATGCATGCAGAATGAACTCGATGGTGAAGTAGAGGGTGTTGCAGATGAAGAAGGCGGTGGAGAGTTGGATGATTGTGTTTGTTGCTCTAACGTTCATGCTGTGGTTCTCAATCACTACAGAGTCTATGCAGCCTGCTTTTGAATCATTTCTTCTGGGTGTACAACCGGACATCCTTTCTTGGGAGCTCTTTTTTAGACTGATTAAAGCAAAGATGCAGCAAGTTGCGCATATCAAAGAAGGCAAGACAAAAGGAATACCCAACAGCAAAAGGTAGTATCCCAGATCGTCAAAGTAGGGATCAATATTATTAATCATTTCCGAACCACAAAGCGGAAATATCAAGAGAAGAGTTATTCTATTCACAAGTGCGGAGTTGTTTGAATAAACGCTAACAACTTCGTACACAGAAAGGATTATCATGAGTATGGGGTATAGACCTGACGCCAAATAAAGGAGTTTCAAGCGGAAACAGTAAAACGGGTAAGCAAGGGAAATAGTACGACAGACTGCAAGGAGCACGTTGTAGAAAACACTGACGTGGAAGGATACAGCAGATATGACGTAGGTCACAGTGAGAACCACTGAGACAAACGTTTCGCTGCCCGTGAGAATCCCTATGAAGGTGGCACTTTGGAGCAGAGCAGCCAATCCTGTCGTGGCATCAACAGCTGAAAGGAGGAAGAAAAGCTTCTCGTAAACTATAGCATTTTTCTTGTAGTAATAGAAGCATAGGAGAGTATTTAGTACGAGGATTACGCTTCCCAGCAGGAATATGGTTACAGTTATCACCACATTCAGGTTGAAGTCGTAGATAGGATCCATTACAGCTGTAGTTGGAAATGTAGTTTGGAATGAAGCGCTCATAGTTGCTGGTGTCTCCATTCGTTTAACGATCGCTATTAAAGGAGGAGATATATTATGTTAAGAACCATCTTGTTATTATAAAGATACGAAAAACGATAGATTCCATTCAATGCGAGGGAGAAAACTTAAAGACATTGCGAAAGTTTGGTAAACATAAATACAGCACATTATTAGTACCAAGAGACGCATTGCAGAGGTCCGTAACAATTTTACATGTAAACCCCTTCTTGAAACATTGTCATTAGCTCAACGGAAACCAATTTCAAGTTTTGAGAATAAAAACTAAACCCGGGTACAGATGAGTGCTTGATTGAATTGCATCATTCACTCATGGATGTTCACCACTAGATTAAATTAGTTCTCGGCTAGTCGATGGTTCGTCACGAAAACCTCAAAAACTGCTGATGCCAAAAAATAATATAAAATTAAACAGAAATAATCAAATAAATAAATGTTCCTATCCGGATATTACATTAAAAAACGTCGTCTCAAAAAAGTGAAGGTGCATGGGTGCTTGATTGCATTGCTTGCATTATTAAATATCCGCACCTTCAATTGGTGACCAGTCATCAAGTTATCTGATCGGCCACCCCAGCTATCCAATATCCAATATCCACTGATAGTCGGATAAAGTCGTATATTGGAAATATTTAATCACGTACAATAGTATAATTTAACAAGACGGTGAGCAAATGAAACTCGATATAAATTGACGGACCAGTAACCATTAAGGGTCAAAATAAAGTGCCTCGCATAACATCTCCAATCTCCACAAAAATCAATCCTTTGCTCAGTTAGAAGGATTGTTAGGGCCTAACAATCCTTTGCTCAGTTAGAAGGATTGTTAGGGCCTAACAATCCTTTGCTCAGTTAGAAGGATTGTTAGGGCCCAACAACGCTCTTCACCGTGCTGAGACCGGTTAGAAGCTCAGTGACAGTCGGGATAATATCTCGAGCTATCCACAGATAAAACACTGGTACTTATCGCTGATTTAGCTGTTGCTGGTTAACGCTGCTTACTGAGTAAGGGCATTCTCCAGATGGATAAGCGAGAGAAAGTTGGCTAGATTGTTGTTGTGTGTCGGATTTTCTGATAATGAAATGAAGAAATAATTATGCCACGCCCATATCGACAATCCAGAGCGTTAAGGGACGGATTATTGATGTAAGTATGGCTCCCCTAAACACTAAAACTCACTAGTAACTAAACAACTACTAGTAACTAGTAGTTACTAAACTAGTAACTTAACAAATTATAATTTTAAGGTCATCTTAGTTGGCACCCCTAAAAATGACGCACAAGTAAATTAAAATTTAATAATAAAGCCATCTACGTTAGCTTTCATTAAAATAAAATCTCATAATTTTATGACCAGTTCAAGTATTACACGTGAAAATATAACACCAATTCTGAAAATTCTTTATAAAATATTCCAGTTACAACTAGCCATCGATCGACTTAATACTGCTGAGAAATTAAAAACTCGGCTTATTTCCAATACTAAAACGTGTGCGAGCAGATATTAGAATGGTACCAAGCTGCGATCAATTAAATTAATGGTTGTTAACCCTTTATGTGTGCACAAATTGTATAACTACGTTGTAACTTTGTAACGCAAGGAAAGATTGTAATATGGTGTCGGTCGTCGGATCATCACTCTTTGATCATTTCCCCGTGATTGAACGCTGAGTTCTGGAGAAAGTGACTTTGGGAAGGATCAAAGGGAGGACCCTCGTCCAACATCTACCACTTAACTGATGCACGATGGTTAATGCGTTATTGCGTTAATGCTAGTATTAAACTGACTTTAAAATCCCAGTAACCGAACCAACGAAAATCAGTTGCAAAGACAATCTTGAATCTTATGTCCAATCAAATTTTGGTATTTCAGAACTATTCCGATTATAAGGCTTGTAAACTAATCGAATTGAAATAAAATATCGTATAATACCTAAAGTAAGTAATACGGGCTGTATTAAAGAGAATTAATAACGACTTGAAGGATGGTTAGTTACGGTAACTGCAAATATTACAATATCATCAATGGAAATATATGAAATTAAGGAAGCTTATGACTTTGTAAAATCGATCATTTATCCAATATAACACCTGCCTGGTCCAGAGAAATGAGGATGTCACCAATGGCAATATGCTCAAAAAAGTAAAGATAACTTAGCAAGCTGTCATATGTGGCCACTTAACTCAGATTTATTAAGATATGAAGATCATCTCCTAAACGCTCGCTGAGTTAACCAATGAAAAGGCAACATTTGAAGTTCAGACAATCTCGATTTATCTCATTAATTTGTATGAGATGCGTGGTTAAGTGTAAACTAATGATTCAAAATTTATCCACCTTTCGTTCATATCTTACGTTTTTAATCATTTAACAATATATTCTTTTTAATCAACCGTAATCAACCTCCGGCTCAATCGCGGAATAATCTATAAATTATTTTACAAAATTTTAACCAAATTACAACCATTGTAATTTTTTGCACCCACTTGTCACTTTGCAAATATTGGAACAAAAACACTTAAGTAGTCGAGATTTGATAAAAACGTCGCCCTCACTGATTGTCTCGCCACCAACCACGCAGTAACGTTGCCTGTTAACGCCACCCCCCCCCCCCCCTGAACTGACTTGGAATCGATCTGGTATGGTAGAGGGACATGTGTACTAACATTAGTCCAGGCATAAGTGCGAAATATTACCCTGATTCATGGAATGAATGAAATGAACAACAAATGGACATTGCCTTAGAAAGCCCTGTACTGAGCTGAAACCGATTGGGATCGATTGGTATTGATACTAAAAGTGTCCCTAGGAAGTTTGGCGGGTCTAGCATGTCCAGAAAGGGCTCTGGGGCGTTGTTTCCATTTTGGTTTCAGAGTAGTTGAGATTGTGGAAACATTTGTGACCAATTTGGAAACAAGCCCTTGTAGCCGTAGTAACTGACCTGGACTGATTTGGAAACGATCTGGTATGGTAGAGGGACATGTGCACTAACAATTAACATGAGTCCAGGCATATATGCGGCTACAAATATTTCACAGGAGGCTTAAAATGTTAGTACTCATGCCACTGTATCATACCAGGGCAAATCCAACTCAGTTCACGGACATATACAGCCAAAAAAAAACATGTTTCCAAATCTGTCACAAATGTTTCCACAATCTCTGATTCTTCTTCTGTCTGAAATAGACTTACGACATAATGTAAAAAAAAGCATGATGTCGTGAACCATTAGAACTGCGCGCGCGCCGCACTCTAGCCAAATAACGTAACGAATACAGGTGGTTTAGCAATATTCCAATTCATCTTCCCTCCTCCAAATACCGCAACAAGTCATTGTAAGGATTACTACAGCTGATTTCATATCATCATTCGCCATTTAATGAACCCCGTTGTGCTCGAATACACCCACGCTTTAATATTCAATAATTCAACGTTGCTATCAAAAGAAATTGGGTCCTATCTTTGAAGTATAATGAGGCGAATTTTGTTGAAAGTACATCCATTAAGAAGCTGCATATTTTATGGAAATATTCCTCTTGTTGTGAGTAGGACGGGGATGTGTTGTTACCGTGACTACTGAGATTTAAAAAATAATAATTTTGCCGGTGATCTGGCAATATAAATTGCAGAAAACGCGGCTTTGGATTTTTTACTATATTATATAACTAGAAAGCCCGTGGTCATAGGGAGGAAGAATAGTATTCTTTGGTAGTCCGTTTTTATCAACAAATATCCGTCACAACCGAAGATACAGCCGATTAAAATGTAGCTCGCACTGAACACAACGTAATTACCACAAAACTGAGCAAAATGTCGCTCGCAAATCTTGTGACAAAGGGCTTTCTAGTATTATATAATACGACAGCCTGTAAATTGGTAGTTTGATCTCAGTATATTATGCAGCAAATTCCTCTGTATACAATTCTTTATCATTATCAGCATTTTAACCATATTCAATTGAAAAGTAGTGCATTATTTATTACAAGTAGTAATATGACGAAGGAAAGTTAGTCCTCTGAAACAAATGAGGAGGATGTATTTCTCATTGTCATTATTTAGGTGGGGTCGCTCTTCTTATAGTCTGAACTGTTATGGGCGAACAGGTTACTCTGTTTCCTGTGATGCTTTAGTTGATAGAAAGCATTTTTTTTAAAGCGGCACTAAAATTTCTTGATTTTTTCCAAATTTAATCCACCTAGCGCCTTCAATTTTTCTAGGCGGCGCTCAGCCTGTCATTCCGCCTTGGAAAAAACCGTACATATCCAATTTTGAAACAGCAATATAAGAATAATTTAACAACTACTAAACTCCGAGCATGATAGACAAATTTATAGTGCTAGTAGCAAGCTGAACGTTGTGGACGATTTTACTGACTTACTTATTATAATAGGATAAAGACGTCAGGAGACCTAACCCTATAAACCATTTACCATCACCATGGTGCAAATTGCTTGTTCAACATATCGTCAGAAAAACTCATATTTTAAAATTAAATGAAAGCTGCGATAACACTGTAAAAGCTTGGCGTTTATTGGGCGGCTTCATTGTTGTGGTCTACAGTAACCAATGGCTATATTTCTAAATTTAAAACATGTTAAACTATTTAGATAAACTTGTAGACGATGGGCGCAATCATCTGACTATTTAGCTGTTGTCTAGACAGAATTGTGACTACGATACGGACCAAAACAGTATCATTCTATTTGCACATAAAGCGCAAGGTGGCGACCCGAGGATATTTAATAGGAGCCAGTACTGGAGTTGCGCAAGCTGCAAGGTGGCGACCCGCGGATATTTAATAGGAGCCAGTACTGGAGTTGACTTAGTAAGTGGTACTTTAAAATATTACTAAATCCGCGACATAGGTCAGCTGAACTAAAACTAGCTAAACTGTGATAGACACTTATAAGTGTCTATATAACATAAATATATAAATATATTTATATTATAAATATATTTATGTATTTATATTATAAATATATTTATATATAAATATATAAATCTATTTATATTATATTATTCTTATCAGCTCACTAGATTCTCTTTGTCTGTCTGTCTGTACGATCGCCCACGTGCAAATCATATGAGAAATAGGAAGTTAGGTAAAAACCAAATGGTTGCATAGCAACGGTGTTGTAATACATTTTCATTTTTTCATACTGATTTGAAAAGCATAAAAGCATTTGACCCAGTCAAAAAAGTTTCAGTTGTATATCTTTTACGGTTTTTGCGGAAAGTCGCGTTAAAGTTGATGCTGTGGTGTCAGTAAAATGGCACAGATATATATATATATCGTCTCGCTTTATATATAGTAAGATAGAGGCACCGGAAGTTGCGCAAATGGTTCAAAGTCATTGCTCACAATGACTAAGCTCCATCAATAAAACGAAACATCAACACTTGTGTACTGATGAAACATGTTTGACTAAATGTGTTAATGATATTGACAAGCAGAACCAAAGTAAATACTCGTTAGTATTTACTAGTGGGTAACCAAAGTAAATACTCGTTAGACCCACTTGTCTTGTAGAAAACGTTTAGCTTAACTATTGGGCTGAATTCTTATCGCTTGCTTGCTTTATCTGTAGCAATTTGAACAGCAAATGTGAACGGGTCACCATGGCTCATAATGTATTCCCCCGAATTCCTCTTTCAAATTATCGCTAATTTTTTAACTGTGCACAAGATACCAATAAAATAACTCAAGGAATAACCTCAGATCAAAGAGCGAGTGGAAAAGTTTGATAGATTTGTAAGGGAGAACGAAGTGAAGCGGCAACGTGCACTGGTGAAGTTCAAAATGAGAGAAAGCAACAGGTAAACCTCATAAATGTTGGGGTGACTTGTGGGTAGTGCTGTGGGTGGATTATAATATGCGACATATTATTATTTGGTACCGCAATACTAATCGCAAAAGCACTCACTTTAATCTCAATTCTGCGGACTATGAGTATCTGTATACTGCATAATCATTATTTTTAGCACAAAAATAATAATTTCCTCAAAACATAGCGCGCATCCTCAATATCTTATTGGTCCTTATTTTAATAGACCTAATATAGTAATTTAGACACTGACGCTCATGATTTAAGTATGTCAAGTGATTTGCTGTCCTTAAATCTTCACGCAAGAAGCGTCAGAGTTAAATTAATACTTTACTTTAGCAGTCCTTAGATTTGATGGGCATTAAATTGGTTGAGTCGAATCTAATGTCTATTAGTACGTCCATGTAAAAAGCGATAAATACTACTGTGTTAACTCTAAATTTGTTTCAAGTTTGAAATATTAGTACGATTTTTAGGCGATTTTAAGCAACCTTGCGTAGCACTTATAAGAACACAGTACACATAAGAAATAACAAATTAATCAATAACTTGCTTATAAACTGAACTTTGCAAAATGATCCTCGAGAACTAATGAGTTACCGACCGTTCCCTTGCACTGGAATCCCAGGTCATGTTTCTGTTTAAAGTATTTATTTTACCAATCAATGACGAAAATTTCATTAAATCTAATTTATACTGAGCCATACAGTTTAACTTTATACTTGAACATTGCATAGTTGCATTACCATTTTTGAGCCAAACGTCAACGATTTTTAACCAATCTGCATCGACCAATCAAATCTCAGTATCGGTGTAAGTCCTGAACCACTTATTTCAGCTCTTTAAAGATTTCCGACAGTTCCAGTTGAACTGTTTAAGTTCGATAAGTGAATTCCCTCACATGGACTTGAATAAAACACAAATTAAATAGTATAAACGTTTCTGGGGGAGAACTCGATAATATTTTTTATTTTACAGGAAGTGAGAGAGCAAGAATTGGCTGTGTTACAGGAGAAATATGAGAAACTCCAGAGACGGTAAGTTTTAAATCTAATCAAATTGTCCTTTCGTAAGATATGTGGGTGTGGCCCATTTAAAGAGATGCTCAATAAAGTAGATCATTCTCCAAATTTGTAGTGTCATCTTAGAACAAATTGTATGTTGCTCATGTCCAATATCTATGAGTCTTTAGGACTTTCCTAGTTACCACTTACCAGTCCAATAACCCATTTAATTTGTGAGTTTTTTCATCGTTCACTCGGCAAAAATACGTCTTTCGGAAAATGAAAATTTTAAGGTATATTAATGCTTTTCATTCATACAAGTTAAAAGAAATTATTCTTGTAGTGCATCCTGGGTTTGGACAGGATATGTCCGCTCAATAAATGTAATAGATTTGTAGTGTTGTAATTAGAATATAATTTTGCTTCGTAAGTTGTATATAAATGTGGCTATCAGGTACATTTTGGTGTTTGGGAATAGTCTCTCTACAACCTTCCTGGACCGAAATACAAAAATTCGAGTAACCACAAATCCTTAGAAAAAGGTGTGACCAAAAACGCCCTTAGTTGCATTTAGTACAAACCGCAATAAAGGCAAAATGTTTTGAGCATCATCTAGAGAGGTGTTAACCTTCGAGAAATCACGAAAAGCAACGAGATGGCCTCTTAGAACGGTTGGGCACTGACTATATGTATTGATGCTATAAAAATGAGCAGCTTGCGTTTAATAATAAGAATAAGATGTCTGGACATCCCCACTGCGGAGCAGCAATTACTGAGCTTATAAATCTCCAGACAGTCGACCTAACTACTCAAGGCCTTGTGACTAATAAGACTATATAATAAGGGACATCACGTATTGCACAAAATTTTAATAATTCGCTATAATAACTGCTTATCTATATTTATTTCCAATTTGTCCTTCCATCTAGTTACGGCAACGCTGGTAACCAGTGGTAGCGATATAGTAACCAGTGGTTACAGGAAAATTAATTAAATTTGCAGTGGTAATTAAAATCACGTCTTAACCCAATTCATCTATATACTAACTTATTGAGTAAGATGAATTAATCCGCGACACAGAAATCCAAATTTAATCGACTATTCTTTAAAGCAATCACCAGAGGGGGTTAGGCATAGGGTTAGGGTTTGAGTCCCGGACCCCACCAGAGATCAGGATTTAATATAATATAATAACGTCAGCATGCGAGATGAGTAGATAACAATCCGTAAGGGTGGGGGGGGGGGGAGGGGGGAGGAGGTTATAACCTCATTAAGTGCTGAGGCGTTTTGTGTGATATAAACTCATCCGGGATACTGCTAGGAAAAATTCGTTTTAAAATTTACCGAGAAGTAAAAGACGTATATTTGATATTACTAAATAAATAAAACTAAGGTAATTTCACGGTTGAAGTTGGCATTAATTAATAAATAAAACTAAGGTAATTTCACGGTTGAAGTTGGTATTACTAAATAAATAAAACTCAGGTAATTTCACGGTTGAAGTTAGTATTATTAAATAAATAAAACTAAGGTAATTTCACGGTTGAAGTTGGTATTATTAAATAAATAAAACTAAGGTACTTTCACGGTTGAAGGTGGTATTATATTTTTAAGTAGTTCCTCAATCCGACCGTTGAATGAGGAAGGGGGGTCAAGTTCATCTGGGCAAGCAAAACAGGTGAATTTGATAACGAATTCGGTTAGGTTCTGGAACTGGTCCAAGAAACTCATTAATGAGCAGTGTGCTGGAAATTTGTCAGAGCCAGCAATTCTGGTACCTGCCAAACAGATCTATAGTTCTTGCGTTAAGTTATAGGTCACGTGACATTTTTGATCAATTCGCGTCGTAATGTTAGGTCATGTGATAAACGCGCGCGGTTTGATTAATAATATAAATGCTTCGTGGAACATTTTCCTCCAGACAATCACATGGGAATGAAGTTCCATTTTTCTACTTTAAATTTTTGTGGCGACTTCCCGTAAAGATAAATTATGCGTTGGAAGCATGCCTTATAAGGTTTTTAGGCCATAAATATAATCTATAACAATATCTGAGCCACTAGCCCACTACGTAATGGAAACATGCTGCCGATTGAGATTGAAAATATGAACGAGTCGATCGACTGAGTTGGTGGTAAAACGATATTGCTACGTCAATATACAGTTTTTAATCTTAATAACCAGTGTCAAGAGAACAAACCACAGAATACGACATCCCTCGCCTACATAGCTAAATCACCGTTAGTTCGCAAAACTTTAGCCTAATATTCGACAATCAAGAAATTGTGTTGCTAACGATTAATGAAAAGAACCGCCCTGCTCGCTCGTGTGATTGTTTGGTGAGCCATTATTAACGAACTTTGAAAGTGACCACATCAAATCATCTGATTCTGACGTTGATTAATAAGTCTTGCTAAAACAACAGTACTCTGAAAACTCAGTACTGATGAGTAGGTTTGGGAACTGGGAACGTACACTCATCCAAATCGTGCAGTAGACATGATGGAGAAATCGGCTGAAGAAATGGTGCCCATGATTATGCATTTATAAAAGTTGTCAGAGTTGATCATTTATACGACAGTTGATATTTTTTAATCATTTTGAAACTCTATGCATCTTTTAAAAGTACAGTAGGAACACTTTGCAGACATGACCTCGGAATATTCTTTTGGATGTACTGCCAAGAGCATACCATCCAAAAAGGCACTAAGCTCATTTACAAGATAAAAGGTGGATAACTGAGCAGAAGATTCTCCTGCTCACAAGGCCCATGGCTTATACATCGGGTGTACGGAGGTTGGTTATATATTAATTGTGAATTGG